>NC_137272.1:42223591-42823591 GCF_053477335.1 Acartia tonsa
TTTGTGGGTGTGGGGGGCAATGAACCCGTCACCCCAGGGTCACCAAATATAAAGTCTAGGCGGCCCACAATGCTGAATTTTCACCAAGTGAAAGTCTTGTGTCATTATCTCTTATGAGAAAAAAGTTATTAATTAATTAAAATTTCAAATTGTGATTTTTTGATGGATTTCTTTGATGAAATGACAGGCTGGTCAATTTTTAGGCCATTTTTTGCGGTTTTTGGGCCGTCACGCCCAAACGGTTTGAGATAATCTCACGGGACCTTTTGCCCAACCTAAGTCTGGTTATTTGTGAGGTCTAGGAAAAAAATCAGACTTACGCAAAAGATTATAATTATAATCTTTACACAGAAATATGGCACGAGGTAAGGGTTTGAGGGGGCAAAATGAGCCGACCAGCGATTTTTGACGGCGCGCAGCGACGCTGTGCTTCATCCAATCTGGATTTTTTTTCTTAGACCTCACAAATAACCAGGCTTAGGTCGGGCCAAAGGTCCCGTGAGGTTATCTCAAACCGTTAGGGCATGGCAGGCTGAAAACAGCAAAAAATGGCCTAAAAATTGACCAGCCTGTCATTTCATCAAAGAAATCCATCAAAAAATCACAATTTGAAATTTTAATTAAATAATAACTTTTTTCTTATAAGAGATAATGACACAAGACTTTCACTTGGTGAAAATTCAGCATTGTTGGCCGCCTAGACTTTATATTTGGTGACCCTGGGATGACGGGTTCAGTGCCCCCCACACCCACGAAGTGGGCATACTTTTGAAAATCACGTTTTTTCAGTTTTTCCCCTTAAAGGAGGGGAAGAAGTCGTTTTAGAGACTTCAAGCATCTCTTTGATGTTGAACAACTTTTTGAGGCGGACATTTCTTTATTGATGTTTCATTCGCCTCCGACTAACCGTTTAGCCATTATTCGCTGCCGAAGGCGTGATTTTTGGCGATTTTTGCCGTTTCCGAGGTTTTAATGGACATTTAGGAGGGGAAAGAGTTGTCCAATCAAGTTAATGATGAAGTACATTTTTGTAGGCAATTGCATTGGCTAAATTTCATGTGAAGTAAAATTTTTTGTACCTCTAACCGGTTTTGCTCCAGCTGAATCGATTTACAGATACCCCCTAAAAACCGGAAAAAAACGGTTTTTTATAAAATTCACGTCCGGTTTTGGCCGGATCCGGCTCAAATTGGCATGGAGTCATCCTTTGATATTCCCAACAGTTGATACTTGACACAGCAAGATCCCAGAAAAGTGTGATATATCTACCCCCCCCCCCCCATAAAAAAGATCAAAAAAAACTAACATTATGTAAAGGAGGATTTATACATCATCCTGTTACCCATCCCTGTAACCATGTTTATATTTCTATTTTCTTTTTTTTTCAATACCTACACTTCAGGGATATTAAGGGATAAGACAATGAACAATAAATTGATGTATAATCACCAATGATGAAAAACAAAATTAATATTTAGAACCTTTACCTATTATAGCTATTTAAAATAACAACAGATCTATAGTTTAGATGTACATACAAATAAATACATCCCTTCCTTTTTTCAATGACCTTTTTCATTTGCTAGCAAATTATTTTCTGCTACTTGGCTGTATTAGTATTACCGTTACCATTGGTTGATTTTCAAAGACCCAATTTAGAGTCGGCACAAGGTCATTGCGATAGGGAAATACAGTTATTTAACCCTTTCTCCCTCTAGTGTTTTACTCTAATATAACACCTTTATAAATATATAGTCTAAAAATACGTAACATTGTTTAATCATTATCATTTATAAATAAGTAGCTTCATTTTTCAGGTTGAGAAAGTATTCTTTTTTTTACATTTAATTGCAAAATAAATTAGTGAAGCTTCTCATTTTAAAATAGTGCTCGCACACAACTTACAACATAAATTGGCAATAAAAAGCCAATAATAATATATAAGAGGTAGGTTTTCTGTTTGTGTATCACTTGACTGGTATGGTTCTCCTTTAGCATTAGCTTTGGAATTTAATGCACTGCGTCTGATTATGGGACAAGGAATTGGATCAGTAATGTTTGACATAAAATCACTTCACATAAATTCATTTCACATAAAGTATTATTTGACATAAAATCATTTGACATAAACTCATATAAAAACGTTTCACATTAACTCATTTCACTTAAAGGTACAGTTCACATAAAGGTACATTAACATAAAGGTACATTTGACATAATGGTACATTTGACACTAAGGTACATTTGACATAAAAGTACATTCAAATTAAAGGTACATTTGACATAAAGGTACATTTGACAAAAAGGTGCATTTGTCATAAAGGCACATTTGACATAAAGGTACATTTGTCATAAAGGTACATTTGCCATAAAGGTACATATGACATAAAGTTACAATTCACATAAAGGTACACTTGTGATAAAGGCACATTTGCCATAAAGGTACACTTGGCATAAAGGTACATTTGACATAAAGGTACATTTGTCATAAAGGTACACTTGCCATAAAGGCACATTTCACACAAAGGTACATTTTACATAAAGGTAAACTTGGCATAAAGGTACATTAACATCTTTAGTATGACAATGTTAGGATATGCTAAATATACTTCACATTAATTAGCTTTTTAGTGTGAACACTCTCTATATATCCAATTCCCTGAAAATGAATGGTAATTTTTCTTTTTTCCTTTCTTTCCTTTGTTGGTTTTATATTTGAAGCAATTCCGCGAAGTGCGGACAAGCCGCAATTAAGTAAATTAAGTAGCAAACCAAGGAGGTTTATATCAATAGGTAGCGCAGTAATAACAATAGAATAAGAATCTTATATAAGTTTGAAAAAATAGGGAAAGTAAAGATATCTAATGCAAAAAAAGTAGTTTCAGCTTTTCTGTAAATTTATTTTCATATTCTTGATCCTCAAATACCAAAAGAAATACGATAACGTCCGTTGAAAGCGCAGCAAGAACCAGCAAAAGTTAATTTAGAAGAGTAGGGTAAAAGCAGAGGTCTTACAATACATTGATGTAAACAGGGTAGCTTCTCATAGGTCCCGGGAAGGTTTATAACTATTTTGGGGGAGGGTACCACCATCTTCCGAAGAGAAATCGCTCCTAAAAAAAATTATCCCCCCCCCCCCAAAAAAAAATATTTTTACTTTTTGAAAAAAAAATCTACATTAAAAAAATGGGGTTTTGTATTCAACTCCTCCCCCTTCAAGTGTCTCTAGAGGCATCTAGGGGCGTAGCCGCTAGTAAAGTATAAAGAGGAGGAAAATAAGACACTGTACTTAACTTCATGCTAGATTTAAAAATCATTTTTTTATAAGGCTGTGTAATAAACTTTAGTTTAATGAAGGGAGGGAGAGGACACTGAACTATAAAAAAAAGACCAGTCCCCAAAGTCTCATTCGTTGTATATAAAACTTTGGGAACTATTTAATCTTTATTGGGTTGTACTAATCTTGAGTGTCCACACTTATTCACCTTATTCACTTATTCAACAATTTTAACCTACAGAAGGCAAAAATTTGTATTGGGGTGCACATCAATTTATCTTTTATTGTCTTATCCCTTAAGATCCCTGGATTGATGAGATTTTCAGACCTATTTATAGTTTTAAAAGGTGTGAATTCATTTTTTTCGAAAGATCTTATATTCTATTGTAAAGAAGCATGCTGTATTGTTATAAATAAAGCTAATCATTTTATAGTTTACATTTTAATTGACGTAAAAGTTAAAAAAAAATTTTTCGTTAAGTGCAATATCATTTCTGTACAATTTTAGTAGCAAAGCTACTCTAGATTAATTATACCGTTTCAATCTGTCTATCCTTTTGTGTTATCCTTCTGTCCGTCTTTCTGTTTTTCTGTAATGCTAGTTTTGTCCTCAATGGTTAAAACAAAACAAATCTTGTTCTCATTTGTTCTACTATTGGTTTCAACTATAAACTCGCGCTATGATCGGTCAACCACTCTTTCTCTCAGTCTCTCTCTCTCTCTCTCTCTCTCTCTCTCTCTCTCTCTCTCTCTCTCTCTCTCTATCTATCTCTCTCTCTCTCTTTCTCTTTCTCTCCCACTATATCTCTATCTCTCTCTCTCTCTCTCTCTCTCTCTCTCTATCTCTCTCTCTCTCTCTCTCTCTCTCTCTCTCTCTCTCTCTCTCTCTCTCTCTCCCTCTTTCTCTCTCTCTATCTCTCTCTCTATCTATCTATCTCTCTCTTTCTCTTTATCTCTCTTATTAGTTTTAATCATTTCAATTTTGATCGTCCTAATTGCTAAAAAATCTACTGTTTTGTGGAAATGTTCTTTTACTTATGAACAATGAGAAATAGGGGTTAACCTCTATTTTGTCTTACTAAAGAGGTATAAAGATAGGCAGATAAAGAACTTAGACAAATATTTCCAAAAGAAGCGTAACTATAAAAATAGAGGTAGATAAAGAACTTTGATAATTACAGCCAATAGAAGCGTCACTAAATTAATATATCCTTATAATAATAAAGTAACAGGATGTCTAACTGTCTGTCTGTTTGTACCGAAAGATCTCGCTAACTGCTGAACTGGTATCGATTCTTCTTTACAGGGTAGCTTCTCATGCGTCCAAGGAAGGTTTATAAATATTTTGGGGGAAGATATCACCACCCTTCAAAGAGAAATGGCCCCAAGAAAAAATCACACCCTCCCAAATTTTGTTTTTAAATTTAACTTTTTAAATCCAAAATAAAAGAAGGGTAGTTAAAATCAACCCCCCTTCCCTTTCATGTGCCCCTAGAGGCCTCAAAGGGGGCATAGCCGCTAGTAAAAAGCATTGCATTAAAGGAAAGTGTTAAACTTCCTTATTGTCTTGTAAATAGATTAACAGATTTTTAACACATAGATAGATAAATAATAATGACAAAAGAATCCCCAATGTAAATACACAAAATTGCCCCTGCTATAGATTGCAATTAGTGTTTGAAAAAGGACACTCAATTTAATATACCAACCAATCAAAGTTTATTAAAAGTCCAAAAGAAAATGTCACTCAAATAGCTCAAATAGATAGACAGACACATAAATAGATAGATACAAAGTTGGATAGACAGACGCATAGATAGATAGATATATGGATATACAGATAGATAGATAGATAGATGGTAAGTAATGAAAAAATGATTGTTAACCCCTGTATTGTCTTGTTAAATAGAGTTTACATATACAGCTCAAATAGATAGATAGACACATACATAGATAGATACGAAGTTGGATAGACAGACACATAGATAGATAGATACAGGATGGATATACAGATAGATAGATAGATAAATAGGTGGAAAGTAATGAAAAATGATTGTTAACCCCAGTATTGTCTTGTTAAATAGAGTTTACATCCATGGCTTAAATAGATGGACAGACACATAGATAGATAGATAGATACAAGATGGATATACAGATAAATAGATAGATAGAAAGATGGATATACATATAGATAGATAGATGGTAAGTAATGAAAAATGATTGTTAACCCCTGTATTGTCTTGTTAAATAGAGTTTACATCCATGGCTTAAATAGGCCTTTTCAGTACTCTACAAGGGCGCCATTATAAGTTTTATAAAAGGGGGTTGAATTAAAATGGCCGACAGAAGATTTTCTGTATTGTATATGAATCTGGTTTACTTTTGTCCATCCATACGGCCGTTTGTCGGTCTGTAAAACATTGTATTCTGTTTGTAGTCTGCTTGAGTGTCTGCAAAACCGTGCATGCATCAGTAAAGCTTAATACAAGTCTTCCTGAGGTTTTATGCTATTTTATAAACTGTTATGTTAAATGGTCGTAAGTTTAAGAATTTTTTTTCACGTATTCATTCGAATCCGGTGGTTAGGAACCGGTTCTCATCCATACGAAAAAATTATGTCTAGCATCGTATTATATCCAGCTTTCTACGAATATAAAAATGTACAATTATAAGATTAAAACCAGTTTTTTTAACCCCGAGGTGCCGCGAAAAGCCGTTTATAATACGATGAAAGAAATAACTTTTCTCGTATTCATTCGAAACCGATTCATATCCGTTGATAAATGTACAATTATATCCGCGGAAAGCTGTTTATGATACGATACGAGAAATAACTATTGTAATTTTTTTTTTTTTTTGGGGGGGGGGCGTAGATATACCACACTTTTCTGGGATCTTGCCAGATCAAGTATCAACTGTGGGGAATACCAAAGGATGACTCCATGCAAAATTTGAGCCGGATCCGGCCAAAACCGGCAGGGATTTTTATAAAAAACCGTTTATTTCCGGTTTTTTTGGGGTATCTGTAAATCAAGCCCCCTCCTGGGTAGGCCCCAATGATGATTTTTGCTTTAAGGTCTGATCTGAATTCCTCAACACTGGATATGACCCCTAGAGTTGAAAAAATGGTTAAAATCCGGTCTTTTGACCGGTTTCCGGCCATTTCCGGCCCAAAAAAAAAAATTTAAAAATCAAAATTTCATCTAAAATTTAAAAAAAAATGCTTTAAATTACATTTTTCATTAATAATTTTTCAAAAACCAAAAACCTTAGGTAATGAAGATAATTTTAGCAACTTAAAATGTGAAAAAAGGTTGAAAATTGACAATCTTGTGTCAATTTGAAAAATGTTGGTAAATCTTAAAAATTTGACGGATTTATACATACATTAGAATTTAGGTTGACTATGGTCTTTAAGACACGCCATATCCAATAAAATTGCAATGAGAAGGTCTAAATGTTTTTCTGAACCAAATTCTACATACCCTGGCGGTTCCAGGGATATATCATTAAGGCCGTACGGCTGGCCAGAAAGCTTTTAACAGGTGGCCGACTAAAAGCCGGATTTGATAGTTATCAACCGTAATAAGTAGCGATTTTCGTTTTTTTGGCCAAAACTCATGCAGGGAGTTGTTTTTTGGGAGTGACACATAAAAGCAAGTTTGTACAACTTTTTGGGGCAGACTTTTTTTTACATACGCATTATCTGCCACGGGTGAACCGTTTGGCCGATACGCGCCGCCAAAGGCACGATTTTTGACGATTTAAAAAAAAATCTTGGTTTTTTGCCCCTTTAAGGGATGACGGAGCCAATTTAGCGACTTAGGACACGTCTTCATTAATGTTCAACTTTTAGAGGCGGACATTTCTTTACTTATGTATCATTCACCTCTGGCGGACCGTTTTACCGTTATTTGTCGCCGAAATCGCAATTTTCGGCGATTTTGCCGTTCACGAGGTTTTAACGACCATTTTTGAGGGGAAGGAGTCATCCAATCAAGATAGCTCTGAAATACTTTTCATTTGCAAATTAAATTGGCTACATTTCATGTGAAGTAAATTTTTTTGTGCGTCCAACCGTTTTTGTTCCAGTTGAAATTTTAAAAAAAGGAAAACAATTACTAATTACACCAACCCCATGAAATGTATTTCCCCCCCACAAGAAACAAGTTTGGGTGAAATAATTTTTTAAGACGCAGGCTCCAAATTATCTTATTATTGATTATAACACTATAATTATGAATTATATTATCTTACCATATTTATGCATAATAATTATGATTATCTTATTATTATTATTCAGTTATAGTATTATAAGTATTAATTATCATATAATATAACCTATTACAAATTATATTACATAACCTATTTTAAATCTATCAATAATAACTCATATTAATTATCATTATCTTTTTATTACTTATTATTTATGATTTTATCATTATTAATCATATAAAATATCCTATTACTAATTGATCAATACTTATTCATATTGTTATAATTATTTTTTATAATGTAGTAACTATCACCATTTCTAAATTACTTTATTTGATTATCAATTGAACTACCTAACCTAATACATATATTATAGTAATTTTTATCACTTTTTAGTTTACTAGCGGCTACGCCCCTAGAGGCCTCTAGTGGCACTCAGACAAACATCCTGTTACTTTAGTATAAGGATAAATAATTGGTAGAGATGAATAATAAGTATTCAGATTTACAAAGTAATAATCATTAGAGATTAATCAGATAATTAAAAGATAAATTAAAAATTACCGAGTAGTAAATATCAGTGATTGAAATGTGCAATTAATTATCAAAATTATGATGTACTAACAATTAGTGTTTAATTAGTTTTAAAATTACAAGAAAAAAATAATTATAATTAAAAAGTAATAATTTTTCAACTGGAACAAAAACAGTTGGACGCACAAAAAAATTTACTTCACATGAAATGTAGCTAATTTAATTTGCAAATGAAAAGTATTTCAGAGTTATATTTATTGGATGACTCCTTCCCCTCAAAAATGGTCGTTAAAACCTCATGAACGGCAAAATCGCCGAAAATCGCGATTTTGGTGGCAAATAACGGCCAAACGGTTCACCTGTGGCGGATAATGCGTAAGTAAAGAAATGTCCGCCCCAAAAAGTTGTACAAACTTGCTTTTGTGTGTCAATCCCAAAAAACAACTCCCTGCATGAGTTTTGGCCAAAAAAACAAAAATCGCTACTTTTTACGGTTGATAACTATCAAATCTGGCTTTTTGTTGGCCACCTGTAAAAAGCTTTCTGGCCAGCCGTACGGCCTTAATGATATATCCCTGGAACCGCCAGGGTATGTAGAATTTGGTTCAGAAAAACATTTAGACCTTCTCATTGCAATTTTATTGGATATGGCGTGTCTTAAAGACCATAGTCAACCTAAATTCTAATGTATGTATAAATCCGTCAAATTTTTAAGATTTACCAACATTTTTCAAATTGACACAAGATTGTCAATTTTCAACCTTTTTTCACATTTTAAGTTGCTAAAATTATCTTCATTACCTAAGGTTTTTGGTTTTTGAAAAATTATTAATGAAAAATGTAATTTAAAGCATTTTTTTTTAAATTTTAGATGAAATTTTGATTTTAAAATTTTTTTTTTTTGGGTCGGAAATGGCCGGAAACCGGTCAAAAGACCGGATTTTAACCATTTTTTCAACTCTAGGGGTCATATCCAGTGTTGAGGAATTCAGATCAGACCTTAAAGCAAAAATCATCATTGGGGCCTACCCAGGAGGGGGCTTGATTTACAGATACCCCCTAAAAACCGGAAAAAACCGGTTTTTTATAAAAATCCCTGCCGGTTTTGGCCGGAATTGGCTCAAATTTTGCATGGAGTCATCCTTTGGTATTCCCCACAGTTGATACTTGATCTGGCAAGATCCCAGAAAAGTGTGGTATATCTAGGGGGGGGGGGGGGGTGGGGGGATAACTCCCACCCATACTACCGTAATACGCCCTTTTGTTTTATTTTCAATTCACAAAGGGGGGCAATATATAATATTTCTTTTCTCTCTCTAACTTTCTCATACGAGTTTTGGTGTTTATTCATTTAGAAGAATAATTAAATCCATAATTAGCGCGACAATATTAAAAAGAGTGCTTTTTAAAACCGAAGCTTTTCTATAATTATGGACCAGTCCGTACGGAACGGATAGCTTTTTTCGTTAATTTAGCCATGTTAGAATTGTTCTATCATTTCAAACTTTGCATGGTGATTCCTATAGTAGTTAGGTACGATTTCGAAAGCATAGCAAGCGTATGTCCTTACATTATCCTGTAATTGAGCAGTCTTTCAACAAATCCAATTACATTTTTTTTATTTCTATACATTTATATTCTGATCATTCAGTTCTGACACTCTACAAGTGTTAATGTTCGTTTTTCTACAGTTTCGGAGCTTCGCTTCCATGGATATTGTCATCCTTGTTAATAGAAAAATTAGAAAAATGATGATGCTATAATCTAAATTTTAAAACGCATCATTAAACACTAGCTGCATGCCCTTAGAATCCTCTAGGGACACTTAAGATGATAGGTAGAATTTTTAGTTTTAAGAATAGAAAATAAAAAAAATATTTTTTTTTTTTTTTTTCGGGGGGGGGGTAATTATTTATTGGAAGGGTGGAAATACTCTCTTCTAAAATAGTTAAAACCTTTCCTGCACCTATAAGAAGCTTCACTGTTAAGGAGATTTATATCAGTTCAGCGGTTAAGGAGATCCTTCGCTACAGACAAAAAAAGATTATATGCGGAAATGAATACACACCAAATAATAATAATGAGCTAAAATTTATGCGCTTGTTTTTAGAGTTACGCTTTGAATATCTCTTTCAGGGTATTATTTACGAGTATTTATAATACACAGAAGAACGATGTCTAAGATCTCAATAACCACTGAACCGATTGGCATTTAATCTTTAGGGAATATACCTATTGGTCCTGTGATGGTTTTAAGCTATCTAATTGGGAGGTGGGAAACCCCCAGCCCCCCTAAAAAAGTAAAAAATACCCCTCCCCCCAAAAATATTTTTGTTAGATTTTTCTTCTAAAATCTAAAATACGTAAAGTGATAGAACCTCTTGGGGCAAAGCCTCTAGAGGCTAGGGGCGAAGACGCTAGTTACTTATAAATAGATAGATACATTATGGTTCATTTGAAATAGCAAAGTTTCTAGGGTAAAGTCCCTTTCGTGACAACACCTCTTAAGGGGCATTTCGTCGTATTAGCTTTCGATAGGTTATTTTACGTTAGGTTAGGTTAATTTTGGTTATATGATTGTCAAGCAGTGTTAGGCAATTTGCCCCGCAGGATAAGAGCTCCCCGCAGGGGCTAGAAATGGGGGAAAAGCTACTGTAAAAATACAATGAAATTCACCTTACAAGGCGTTGCCACGAAAGGTACTATCTGGTATACAACTTACTTAGTCTGTCAGTCTGTCGGAAATGCTATAAGAGACATAAAAACTCTAAAAAATTTTTTAATTTACTTGGTTTCTATTAAAGATAGTAAGCTGATACCTCGATTGAAGGATCCTGGATGGACATTTTCTCTTTAGGGCATTTGTTATGTCCATCCTTCGTTTGTAAATGTTACAATGCTATACAAGATGCAGTTTATAAAAGGTCAATGTCATTTTCTCATTTATTGTATGAGATTCATAAAATATCATTTGACTTAATATAATATCACAATAATCTTTTTTTTTATTTCTTAGCATTGCTATACTTATGGATGTTTTCAACCTTATTGGATTTCAGAAACAACGAAATAGCATTGTTTGGTTATTATCCCTAGAAAAATAAAATGGTCTCTTATTGAAGTCGGACATACGTACGTTTATTTATTTTGTGGTTATAGAGAAGGCACACTAAAAATGTAATTTAGTTAATTTTTGCATGATTTAAATAGTAACATTCATTATAACTATTTACAAATTTCATGGAATAACAAAAATAAATACTATACAAAATTAGAAAAACATTAGACAATTAATGATAGAAGACTTAGATATTATAAAGATAACGGTTTAAGAAACGCACATAAAAATAGAAAATAGATTTATGTTGCTTATTTTAGGATAGGTAGGTAAAGTTAAGAGTTAAGATCTAACGCCCCTTAAGAGCTACTTAAGAGGCGTTGCCACGAAAGGGACTATGGCCATAAGTTTTGTATATTTATCCAAATATCTCATTCTATTTAGTTAAGCATATTTTCATACATGTGTAACTCATATTCAAAAAATAAAATATTTGCTGCCATTAGATATAATCTCTCTAGTTTTTAGTTTTTATGATTATTCTACAATAACTCTAGTGTATAAAGGAAAAGGATGGGTAGTTCTAGGAATATCTAAAATAAGCTGGGAATTATTTTGCATTAATTTTATATATTTTTAGTAACTAACTTCCTGGCTACCCCTTAGTTTTTAGTAGCAAAGCTACTCTATAGAAGTTTGTGTATGTCTGTCCTTCCTTCGTTCTGAAACTGTGTTTAGTACTCTAGAAAAATGGGTATAGATGCAACAGCTTTTGGCCTACCTATTCTATTGACGTCATACTATAGGGAAAAATAAAGGGAAGTGGGAAAGAAACCCTAGAAAAGAGATAGTGTATAGGGTACTTCTTAACGTCAATAGAATAGATAGGCCAAAAGCAAAGACATGTATCCCCATTTTGCTAGGGAACTATAAACAGCAACTCTTCACTGTAAAGGAAAGCCTAATCGGTCCAGCGGTACAAACACACATATACACAGACAAACATCCTGTTTCTAAAAGGATTGTAATCAATTTGTGTGAATGTTTTAGACCTCAAGTAACCTGTATCATTAAAAACCCTTAACAGCCTTGTTAATTTCTTTATATTGCCTTGTTATCTTAGCGGATAATTAGTAGGTTAGTTTTTATCAAAACAGCAAAAAAACACAAAAGCCTTTTCTTCGGAAGAGATTAAATTTCCTTATCCAAAAAGATAAATACTGCCAGGACCTTCACCGTAAAGTCATATTGGTAAAACGGTTATCGATATCAATCTGTACAAACAAATTTAAATCCACTTCCCATTTTCACTTTTTACTATCTTTATAATAAAGTAACAGGATTTCCGTCTGTTTGTCTGTGTGTTTGTACCGAAGGATCTCGCTAACCGCTGAACCGATTGGGTTCTCCTTAACAGGGTAGCTTCTCATAGGTCCTGGGAAGGTCTATAACTATTTCGGGGGAGGGTATCACCACCCTCCCAAGAGAAATCGCCCCTAGAAAAAAATTACCCCCCCCCCCAAAAAAAAAATGTGTTTTACTTTTTCTTTTAAAATCTAAAATGTTAAATTGGGTTATCAAATTCGACTCCTTCCTCCTCAAGTGCCTCAAGAGGCCTCTAGGGGCGTAGCCGCTAGTCTTTTATATTAGAACAGTTTATCATTTTTCTATTCTTTTACTAATTTTTATTTACTTAATTTTACAGATATCAATTAAACACCAAAAGTAATATTAGTAGCAATATAAATGTTTTAATCGTGTACATAAGTTTACAGCTAATAACAATATAAATTAGCTATATTTAAACAAACAGTTAATTGTGTTTTAAATGATTTATCATCTTACTAGAAAAATCATAAATAAATTAAACATGATAATATTACATAATACACATTATTAAACTATTATATGATATAGTACGATTTGTAGTCTGTAGCTTAAGATTTCGTTTCGATTAATACTGAACAGATTCGGTCCTCCATCTTACATTGATCCTGGAAAGGTTTTAGATTATTTTTATCCCTATCTACCTCATGAAATACTAGGGGCAGGGCAACTAATAGCTGTAAATTAAGTTTTTTGATCTGAACTTTTTCTTCTTTTAAATTAAATCAACCTCAAATTATTTTTTATTTTATACTTTTACAAGCGATTCTTTTCTTTGAGACATTGTGTTTGTCTTTCTCTCTTTCCTCTGTCTCTGTCTCTATCTATATCTTTTTTCTCTCTATATCTTTTAAAAATATCCAAACTTAAGCTATACTAGTCTTAGATCCAATTCTCAAAAATCTGGCACATTACATTTTACGCTAAAGTCACAGTCTTTTCTTCAAAGTGAACTGTGTGTAAAATGAAACATACCTTAAAAATATTTTACTGTTCTTGGTAAATTTTTAACAAAATCTACAATACTTGGTAGGGGTTTCTTAAATACCAAGCGAGAGACTGATCTTTAAAAATATAAATAAATCTATTTTAGTAATATTAATTTTTATTTTTTATGAATTGGGCTAATAGGGTTTAATTCCTTAAACAACTAATGTCATTTTCCAACAATATTTAATGTTTTTTTTTTAAGCGAAGCTTTTCTATGATTAGGGTCGGTCCGTACGTTCGTCTGTCCAAGACGGAAAGCTTTCTTCGTTAATTTAGAATTGTCCTATCAATTTCAAACTTTGTATGGTGATTCCTGTAGTAGTAAAGTACGATTTAGAAAGCGTTGCAACTCTATAATCATTACCAAAATGTCCGTGCGTCCATTTTAAACATGTTGATTTTTTTACTTTTTTAACAACAAATTTTTATATGATCTAATTATCCGATTGATCTGATTTTTGATATACTGATTCCTGGGACAACAAAGTACAATGTTATAAGCAAAGCAACTCTATAATCAAGTCCTACAAATGTAAGTATGTCCAAAAATGTTCAAAAAACATTATCCTGTATCAAAAAGTTTTTCAACAAATTTACTTACAATTTTGCTTCGACTCTTATAAATTATATTTTGATTATTCAGTTCTGACACTATACAAGTGTTAATGTCCGTTTGTCCTACCGTTTCAGAGCTTCGCTTTTATAGATGTTGTCATCCTTTTCTAAGAATTTACTTGTTGAAATAACTTTTTAGTAATATTTACGGAACACAGTAATAGTGTCTGACTGATTATGACGTAACAAAAAAAATTAGCCAATGAGAGGCCACTATAAATTTTACTATTGGTCAATAACGGCCTCTCATTGGCCAATTTTTTTTGTTACGTCATAATCAGTCAGACACTATTACTGTGTTCATATTTACGCATTTAAGAATCAAGCTCGTATGTTAATAGCATATGTTTTATTTTTAAATAAACCAATAGATTTAAAAAAAAAAAAATTTTCATGTTTGAAAGAATTGGTTTGTTGTTAGTTAAACAAATCAGACTTTTTTTTGTAGCTCTTCAACTTTTTAAAGTATTGGGCTTGTATGTTAATAGTATAGGTTTTATTCCTCCAATAAACCAATAGGACTTTTTCAAGCAATTTTTTTCACAGGATTTAGAAATAGGTAAATTTTAAATCAACATGTGCTAGAACAGAGGCCTAGAAAATAATGGAAAATTGAAATTAATTAAAGAAGGAAGAAGTTTTTTTCAATTGCTTAACTCTGTTGTGGGCTCATGCCATCCGTTTGAACCCTGTGCCCAATATAACCTACCTAACCTGACTTAAAGTAAAAAACATGTAACATTACCCTCTTCCTTTATTTCAAATTTAAGCCGCCATAAGTTAAAATGGTACCTACTTCTGCTTTACCAGGCGTATGATATTAATTGTAAGAAAATGGATAATAAAATATCTATTCTAATCTCTTAAACCTTGCTCTATTTTACCGAATATTCAAGTAATGTTTAGAAATTAGGATAAATGATTTTTAGATAAACTTATCTTTAATTTACTTATCCTTGTATCACTAAACATAAACCAACAATATTCTTTTTAATAATCCAATTTTAGGAAAATCTTTTGGTATGAAATTTTACTATCATTTAAATATGTAAGATAAGCAGGGGAATGATATTCAATGTTTTTGAGCATTATTCTTTTAGGCAAAGCTTTTCTACATTTTGTGTCTGTCTGTCTGAAACGGAATATCTGGGTTTTTTTTTATTCTGGCATTTGTGTGACTGTCAAATTTGTTTCAATTCGCTGGATCTTAATCTTGTTTAACTTATTCCTATTTATTTTTTTATACCTCTCTATTGTATAAGTGGCACTTTTCCTCAAAGAGTCTTGTCAAACACTGAACCCCGACCCACAGATTTTTAAGAATAATGTGAATTCAAGAATTGAGTAGAATTTTCGCTCGTTTCTTTCTTTCTTTTAGGTCAGTTCAGGTTAGGTTAAATTGAGTACTGAGTAGCCCCGCTACATTAGGGCTCTACAGGAAAAAAGTCCCTCATGGTTGGAGCCCCTCGTCTAGGATAAATAGAAAAATAACCACTCCCTTTATTTTAAAAAATATGAGGAAGGGGGTTTCAGATCTCAATAGTTACTTTTAGGGGAAAGCACTGATAAAGTTAATATTTAGAAGCTATTATACCTATAGAATATATCATGCCTTAATAGCAAAGCATAATTTAAAAACAGGATAGGATGTTCTCAAAACTACCTTCTCCATTTATTTCCAAATTATATTAAAAATGAAGGGGGTGAGGGGGGAGTCCTGTGATCGATAGTTACTTATAGGAAAAGCACTGACAAAGTAAATATTAAGAAGCTATTATACCTATAGAATATATATAAATATATCATGCCTTAATAGCCAAGTATAATTTACAAACAGGAGAAGATGTTCTCAAAACTACCCTCTTCATTTATTTCCAAATTATAATAAACAAATAAGGGGTTGGGGGGAGACTCGATAGGCAATTTGGGGGAAAGTACCTATAAAGTTAATATTAAGAAGCTATTATACCTATATTATAAATAAATATATCATGCCTTAATAGCCAAGTATAATCTACAAACAGGGCAAGATGTTCTCAAAATAAATTGGTTCTTGTTAATTACAGTTTTTTCATTTTTGTATTTATGAATGTTAGAATCATCTTATAGATTTGAAACCTGGCATGGCGATTCTTGTAACAATCATGTATAGGCTTCATTCAAAGTATGTTATCTATTTATTTCAAATGGTGATTACTGAGAAGCTAAGGCTCAATGCATGAGCGAAGTAACTTTGTAAAGCAAGTCTCAAGTATTGTGAATTCTTTATTTTAGGCAATAATAAGATAGAATGCCAACAAAGATTTGTTAAGTATCGTTTTTTTAGATGTTTTCCTTAGTATGAATTACGATTCAAAAATCTCGTTTATACTGAATTCACTATTTAAGACTAGCGGTTGCTCCCCTTGTATCTAGGGGCTCTGTATTCGAAGAGGTAAAGACAGACTAAAACTATCTAAAGACTGATATCCTAAAATAAAATAGCCTAAAACCATCGGTTGATAAGTGAACAAGCAATAATCGAAATACAAAAAAAAATTACAACTTTATATCATAGGATTAAATATCTCTATCTGAGCACAATAAAAGTTTATTATAAAGTCTTTGATAAATAATAAATCAAGTCAGCTTTTGTCAAAGTGTCAAGACTTTAGAAATTTCTTACCGGGCATATAAAACAACATTACTTATAACAAGGATGAAAATTTCCACCATAATAGCTCATATATCCTTATAATAAAGTAACAGGATGTGTGTTTGTCTGTCTATTTGTTTGTACCGAAAGATCTCGTTAACCGTGAAACGATCGGGTTCTCTTTAACAGTGTAGCTTCTCATGGTCCTGGGAAGGTTTATAACTATTTTGGGAAAGGGTATAACCACCCTACGAAGAGAAATCGCCCCTAGAATTGTATTACCCACCTCAAATTTTTTTTTTTTTAAATCTAAATTTTAAAAGCATGAGTTTTGGGATTAAACTACTCCCTCCTCAAGTGCCACTAGAGGCCTCTAGGGGCAAAGCCGCTAATTTAAAACAAAGTAAAAAAGGCCAAAAGGGGCATTGAACTGTTTATTACACTAGTACCCACAGTTTTTTAACCACATCATTGTATTCGTTGCCTTAAAGACTTAGGGTATATTTGTTGAATTTATTTCATCTAATTATCAATGTTTCCTTATTATTTTTTCTTGTTATTTTCTTTGTCTCTTATTCCCTTTATTTATATATATATTTTTTTTAATTTTAGAGGCGTGCATTATACGGGTGTTAAACCCTCAACCTACCCAAATACACACTTCTTGCCAATATTTTATGTTGGGTGTGTTGTTGTGTATCCCCCCCCCACCCCCCTGACATAACTTTTTTTTAAAATTTTCTCTTTTCAACTCCCCTAAATGCCCCTGAATTTTATATTTTAGGGTGTTTTCAAAACTATGGAAGCTAGGGGATGTGTCAAAATGCTGTGAACGTGCCTGCTCATGATACTTAATATAGTATATATCCCCTTCTTTGTTATATATTAAGTTGATCAATATTATATTGTCATATGGATCACTACATATATATATTTGAGCGAATCTTTTATATACTTTAGGTTTTGTACATAAGCAGTCTTTAACTAATAAATATCTTCAGATGGTGTTGTCTGCCTGATATTGACAATTAAATTAATTTTTTTTTTTTGGGGGGGGGAAGAGGGTATTTCCGAGGTTTTAAAAAATCTTTTAGAAGAGTTTAGCTGTCCTAGAGTCAATAGCATAGAACCTTCCTAGTAATTAGAAAAATATCTTGTCAAGGAGAATCATTTTGGTTCAGTGGTTAGTGTTAGACGCAGTAATTTACTTATCTTAAAGAAAGTTATCTTATTGACGAAGCCCAATATGCACCACTTTTGATTACTGTGACGTCATAAAAAAGAGGGAGATGAGAGGAGAAGTGGAAAAGAAACCCCTCATTTTTATGACGTCAAAGTAATTAAAAGTGGCGCAGATTGGGCTTTGCTATATTATCGGGTATATTATGATCCTTGTTGTCGTTAAAAAGGTCTTTTTTTTTCAAAAGTTGCTTCTCTCATTCTCTCTTTCAATCTTAATTAAGTTCTAAACTGTCAAATGCTATTGAAGACGTCATTTTAAAGGGAAAATTTTCTATACATAGGTTTCGTCAGTTTGTATACTGCGTCATTTGCGTCAGTGGTGACGTGCTTCCTTGGTTAAGCGAGGTATCAATTTCAAAACTAACATGACCGCGTCATGTAATATGTCTAGAAACATAAAAGGTGGAAAACCTTAGCGTTTAAAAAGGCGCAACTTATTATTTTGAATAAATATATAGATACATAGATTGATGGACATTTACAAAAAAATGGATAAAAATAGATAGAGCCAATAAGCAGAAAAATAATATATGTAGGATGTTAAAAAAAATGATTTGTAGGGAAGTCAACCCCCTTCAATTTAAATTTGAAATTTGTTTAGCGGGGGGGTGGTTGGGGTGGTTTCCTAGGGGTGATTTCTCTTGGGAGGATGTGAGACTCTCAACTGGGACTTCTGAGAAGCTATACTGTAAAGTTGAACCATATAGGTTCAGTGGTTAGTCAGATCCTAGGGTACATACTGACAGACAGACACACACCTTGCTACTTTTATATGTATTAGAGTTTGATTACTGAATATATATACTGATTGTTAAATATTACAAAAATTATTGAATTATTTTTATCACAAGAAAAATAAAAATAAATAGACAACATTTTACATGAAACACTGTGCTTAACAATAAAAGTACGATAGATAATGATTCGGACGTATAGACAGACAGACTCTAATTGAATTCTAGCTGTGCAACTAGAAATTGATGATAGGACACCTCGATAAATCTTAATTATCTGCCAGACCTTTTGAAAAGAATTATTCAACCGTAAGGCTTTCAGAGTAAGCGACAACACACCAAAGTAAATTAAATTGAAATTTTCACATTTAAGAATTTCTTCTGTGATAACTTTCTTAATATAAAAAAGAATCGATGCTTGCTTCCACAGTTTAAAAGCAAAATAACTTGTAAAAAAAGTAAAGTTGAAAGAGAAAAGTAAAACAAAGCTGTCTATAATAATAAAAAAAAACACATTGTTGTAACCGTAAAATGAAGGCCTACAAACAATTTGAAATAGTAAATATTATTTATTCACAGTTATCCCGCAGCGCAAATAAAGGCGCGAAAAAGACTAAATAACATCTTTTTTTTCTTAATACAGATGCTCCATGTGCAATATCGGATCTTTACCATTCTAGATTATTTGTAGGCCGTTATACATGTCAGTTACAACGATTTGCGCCATAATATATCAGGAATAAGGTATAGCCAACAAGCGAAATAAATCTAAAATAATATTTAGGGGCCGTTAAAAATATCGTCAATTTTACTATGTGTTGCCCCCCAGCGACAGCTGAAAATCACGTTTAGGCTTCGTGATTCCCCCCCCCCCATCCCCCGAATTAATTCCATTGTTGGTATAAGCTGATAATAAAACGTTCAGTCGTTAGCCGTTAACAACCTTGATAGCCTTTGCAAGATTTTTCTTATTCAAATTTATCGTTTTTAGTCTAATATATAGTAAGATTTAAAGTAAAACACTTTTCCTTTAGTAAAAACTAGCGGCTACGCCCCTAGAAGCCTCTAGGGGTACTTAAGGTAGGAAGAGAAAAATAGACATCATCCCATTTTTAATTTGAGTTCTAAAAGATTTTAAAAAGTATTTTTTGGGGGAAAGGGGTGAAGACACCCTCCCCAAAAATAGTTTAAAACGTTCCCACGACAAATATCAGTTGAGCGGTTAGCGAGATCCTTCGGGACAGACAAAAAACGCTTACTACTTTATATAATAGGATATCTCCCCTTTCAACCCTAAAGTTCTTATTTAGACAAAAATACGAATTTATGATTAACTGTAAAATAAAATAGAGACCTATTATGTTCATAAGTAGCGCAGCCACAAAAATGTGTCTCTTTAAGTCTCCCTTGCTTAGAGTAATATGTTAAGTCAATATAAGTTTATATGACACCAGCGGCGACGCCCCTCATCTAGGGGCACTTGAGGAGGGGGGAGTTGATTCCTTAAACGAATTTTTAAAAAAGTTAAAAAATATTTCATTTTTTGGTGGGGGGGGGGGGGGGGTAGAGGAACGGAAATTTTTTTCAGAGCTTGATCTTTAAATCGTTTTTATGCCGCGCTGAATCGGGGCGATTCAGAGGTGAACCGTAGGCGCGCTGGTGGTAAGCCACAGCGCACCTGATTTTTAAAAGATTTTCGGTGCCGTGTTGTTAAATCGCTTGCGCACTCACTAAAATATCGATCCGCGCCAGTACAACTTTATTACTTAAGCAGTGTCAGTAAGGTATTTTATATAAAATACCGTGTCAGTA
Organism: Acartia tonsa; assembly: GCF_053477335.1. NCBI lineage: Eukaryota > Metazoa > Arthropoda > Copepoda > Calanoida > Acartiidae > Acartia > Acartia tonsa. Next base: position 42,244,090 of record NC_137272.1, read on the forward strand.
TAGTATTTTATATAAAACATTAATATATAATTTATTTTAAAAATAACTATAAAAATGTTTTCACGGTAGTTTTGCAATAAAATATTAAAGTAATTAAAAAAAAATATTTATTTATTAAATAAATCACCCCGATTTAAACCGCCAATGCCACTCGGTGAGTGGCATTGGCGCGCCGGGCCCGCGCCACTGCCCGATTCAAATCACCCATGCAAATTCGATTTAAAGATTGATATTAATAATTTGATGGTGCGCCAAATGAATCGCCCCGGTTTAAATCACCTATAAACGATTTAAAGATCGAGCTCAGGAGATTTCTCTTGGAATGGTGGTGGTACCCTCCCCGAAAATAGTTATAAACCTTCCCGGGACCTATGAGAAGCTACCCTGTTCAGAAGAACTCGATCGTTTCAGCGGTTATCGATATCCTGCGGTACAAACACACAGACATCCTGTTACTTTAGTATAAGGATAAGGTAATCCACTTTTAATAAACAAATAAACAAACAGACATTATGTTAATTTATTAGGATAACTATAAAGGTATAATTCAATTATAAGTTTACTTAAGTATTATCATCTGCTAATATGTTTGTACGGGCGCACATTCAATATCTAAAGAGTAATTTCGCTACTATCATTGAGACCCTTAAAAAATTCTTTTCATAAAAAGACTTTTGCAAAAATTCTTTTAACTTGTTCGTTCAGCTTGATTGAAATTCAAAAGATCTATGTTTTATATTTTGGGAAGCTTTACTATAATTAAGAACTGTCCTTCTTAATCTAGGTTGGATTTTTCTTGTAAAATTTTCTTTTTTTTCTGCACATAAAATATTCGGGTCCCTTTCGTGGCAACGCCTCTTCAGGGGCTTTACATGGTGTTTTCAAAGTAGCCTTTGATATTTTATTTTAGGTTATGTTGGGTTAAGTTGGGTTAGGTGATAACCCGACAGGGGCTAGAAATAGGGGAAAAGATACTGTAAAAATTCGATGAAACACCCCTTAAGAGGCGTTGCCATGAAAGGGATTATACCCAAATATATTATTTCTGGCTTAATAAATAATAATGTGAATTTACAAAAGACAGAAAATATACTTTTTAAATAAAGGAATCATCTTGGGAGTGATATGATATACGTATTTTTTAGCTTCGTTTTCAATTACATTATCATTCTTGTTTGATTTTGTTTTATTTAACTCTTCTTTTTCAAATTTAAATTTACTTTGTATTTATAGAAAGTTTGAACTAATTTGTTTTGCTTGTTTAAAGCCAATAAAAGAACTTGTTATACCATTATAGCTTAATAGCTATTTTTGCATGGCTATTTCCTTCAAAAACGGCTATGCTGTTAAAAGGATCTAATGCAAGAAACTTAAATTTATCCAGACAGACAGACAGACAAAATTCTTATATAAAAGTTACATATAATCATAAAATTTCGTTAGGGTAAATTTATCATTAGTAAAATTTCCCTATATGCCATTCTCTAATAATTATCATATAGTATGCTTCCACTTCCGCATATATACAATAACGTAAAATCATTTTAATTTTATATATTATTAAAACAGCACAAACAGCCCTTTTCCTTTAAACTTTAACAATAACACACAATATTATTTACAATATTAACAATATTAGAGGCACTTGGGCTGGGACGGGGGAGAGGGTTAAGTTACCTCCTATTTTAAAAAAGATAAATTTTGTAAGGGGGAGACATTCTTATCTGATTTATCCTGGGAGGGTTATAATAAACTTCCCAAAAATAATTTCAAACATTCCAAGGACCATATGAGATGCTACATTGTAAAGGAAAACCATATGGGTTAAGTGGTTAGCAAGATCCTTCGGTAGATACATACAGACAGATATACGGACAGACAGAAAGACGGACAGACCGACGGACAGACCGACGGAAAGACAGACGGACTGACAGACGGACTGACGGACAGACAGACAGACGGACTGACAGACGGACATACAGACATACAGACAGACGGAAAGACAGACGGATAGACAGACAGACATACAGACAGACATACAGACGGACAAACAGACATCCTGCGGAAATGACTGCACACCCAGGAAGTATCATGGTACATGGAAGTTTGCTAAGTGGTAGGTACCAATATCATATTTTCATATAGGTAGTGTTCGTACATTGTGATGAAAATATTTGGATCATGGAAAGAAAACGAAGTAGCAGGTTTCGTCTTATTAGGAGAAAAGCTACAGTGAAAATATGACGAAACCCGCTACTTCGTTTTCTTGATCCAAATATTTCTTAGCAAAAACATGATGTATTTTCTTAAATAAGATTCAGTATTAAAGGCGGACGTGCTTCTAGTATCTAGTGAACTATATTTAATAAAATAGCCTTAGCGAGATCTTTAAGGACAAACGAAAAGAACCTTACTGTTTTTAAATGATAGGATTCTCGATTATAATCAATAGAATTTTTGGATTTTTAAAATATTTGTTTTGTGTTCAAGGAAGGAAATAAAATCAAAATTGCATATTGAAGGAAATGTTTAAAAAAGATTTATGCAGGAAAAAGGGAATGTGAATCTGCCAAACAATTCTAAGTGAAATTTCCCTTCAACCCCCTTCCCTTTTTACTCCCCTTTTTACCCATTTACACCAAAAAATCAATTTTTACTCCAACAAAATATTAAAATTTTCGGCAATTTCAAATGGAATTAATTGGCTGAACAGCAGCCCTTGTATTTATATGAAATAAATACGACCTAACATGATTTCCAAACAAAATTTTTTTACTGATTTACTTTTTTTGTAGTTTTGTAGGAACATACCCCGGAACCTTAGTGAAACTTAATGGTCCTCAATGTTTACATTAATACAAATACTAATGATCAATAATTAGTAACCTTGCAGGTCAGCTGAATTTTAGTTTCCTATTGTGTACGGACGAAGACTAAACTGCATAACTTTTGCACCACTTTTGACGCCATATTCTCCATCTCTTTCTTAGGGGTTTTCTTTCCCACTTCTCCTCTCATCTTCCTCATTATATGACGTCACAGGAATCAAAAGTGACACAAAAGTTATGCAGTTTGGTGATGCTGTGAGTATTGGTTTAAAAAATATGACGTAACAAAAAAAATTAGCCAATGAGAGGCCGTTATTGACCAATGGCGGCATGCGTAGTGGACTCTCATTGGCTAATTTTTTTTGTTACGTCATATTTTTTAAACCAATACTCACAGCATCACCAAACTGCATAACTTTTGTGTCACTTTTGATTCCTGTGACGTCATATAATGAGGAAGATGAGAGTATTGGTTTAAAAAATATGACGTAACAAAAAAAATTAGCCAATGAGAGGCCGTTATTGACCAATGGCGGCATGCGTAGTGGACTCTCATTGGCTAATTTTTTTTGTTACGTCATATTTTTTAAACCAATACTCACAGCATCCAGTTTGGTCTTCGTCTTGTGTACGTATCACCCTTATCCTATCTCAATATTTACTGCTAGCTAAAAAAAGTCGTCTTATTATTTATTTTCAGATTAATGATGATGTAGCTGGAAATAGCTGTAGTACAACTTAGGAAATTAGGGAACAAATGGGAAATCAATTTTCAGTTGATCACCTTGCAGTTACACAATAATTATTGGTAGCAAACCTTCTCTAAATCTATATTTTGTTCGTCACTGTATTTTCAAAATACTAGTAGCTGCGCTCTAAGCATTCAAGTGATGGAGAGGGCAGAAAATACAACAGCCTAAAAGCATTACATACAAGACACTTGAATTTGAAAAAAAAGGCATCCCAGGATCTATAAGTTGGAAAACTCAAGCAGATCATTAGTTAGTTAGTTAATAAGAAAGTCTTACTAAATAATAAAACTATCCGCCGCTGTGACACTAGCATCTCAAAACTCTTTATTTGAAGAGGGGAAAGAAAGAAAACAAAACCAACCATGGAACTGTATTAAGCTTCCCTTAAAAGGAGAACTCAATCAGTTCATTGTCAACGGACAAACAAACAAATATTTTAATATCTAAATCATGATATAGCTTTTAAATAATAGTTTAATAAAATTTATATTAAAACATTTATTAAGCAAAAAATCTATATTTAATAATTTTATAAAACTGTTTTGGTAATAGTATCAAGCAATCAAACAGGGTGACCACACTTAAACCAAGCCACAAACCTTAAATAATAAATATACATAAACATATTTTAGGCCTCTAGGGGCACTGGAAATAAGGGAGTGGGGAGTCGAATATTCTCTGTACATCATAGTATTAAAAAACAGTTATGGGGATATTTTTATAGATGCGATTACTCTTGTGGGGTTGTAGGTACCCTCTCCCCTAAAAAATAAACCTTCCCAAATCCTTTCAAAATATTTATTGTTAAAGAGAGCCATATGACAGTCCAGCGGTAATCAACATCGTTCAGGACACCCAGACAGACAACCTCATAGTCATACATCCTGTTACTTTTATATAAAGAATTTATAATTATAAACAAACTATTTTGCCTTCCTCATTTTTATGGCGAGGAAAACATGAAATGATCAACCTTTTTTTGTTGTTGTAGGAATAGAGCGAAAGTAAGAGTTTTTTTTTAAAAGCGAAGCTTTTCTATAATTAGGGTCGGTCCGTCCGTCCGTCCGTACGTCCGTCCGTCCGTACGTCCGTCCGTCACGGATAGCTTTTTTCGTTAATTTAGACATGTTAGAATTGTCCTATCGATTTCAAATTTTGCATGGTGATTCCTTTAGTAGTTAGGTACGATTTAGAAAGCGTAGCAACTCTATAATCATTACCAAAATGTCCGTACGTCCATTTTAAATAAGTTGATTTTTTTTACTTTTTAAATAGCTTTTTTTCGTTAATTGCCTATGTTAGAATTGTCCTATCGATTTCAAATTTTGCATGGTGATTCCTGTAACAGTTAGGTATGAGTTACAAAGCGTAGCAACTCTATAATCATTACCAGAATGTCCGTACGTCCATTTTAAACATGTTGATTTTTTTTACATTTTTAACAACAAATTTGTATGTGACCTAATTATCCGATTGGTCTGATTTTTGGTATACTGATTTCTGGGACAACAAAATACAATATTATAAGCGAAGCAACTCTATAATCAAGTCCTAAAAATGTAAGTATGTCCATAATCATTATCTTGTATCAAGCAGTTTTTCAACAAATTTACTTACAATTTTGCTTTGACTCTTAAACATTCGCATTCTGATTATTCAGTTCTGACATTATACAAGTGTTAATGTCCGTTTGTCCTACCGTTTAAGAGCTTCGCTTTTATGGATGTTGTCATCCTTGTTTAGATTCTTTGTCCCCCTTGAAAATATTGATAACAATGGCAGCCAAACCGCCAAAAAATTTCATACCTAATGCACTTCCAACTTCGATGAGAAAGTTGAATTCATTGTAGTTGCTTGTTTCTGTCAAAACCTAGGAATATAATTATGTCATATGCAGTTGCGTGCATAGAGATTTACCAGGGGTGATAAAACTTTAATTGGATGCAAAAAAGGGAAGACAATACTTTGTAATATCACTTTTTAGGATGGGGGGAGGGGGCGGGGGAAACACACCATTTTCCAAATATTTGGTTAATACACTAAACAATTCAACTATTACCGACAACCAGCTCTTTGATTGCACGACCTTTGTTTGGTAGTTCTAGCTGTCTATCATTACAAATGCCGAAAATATCTTGCATTTAAAATATTTAGGTTAACTTTTAAAGTCTCTAGATTGGACCAAGATTCAAACCCATAACCTCAACAACGAACGGATGGTACAGTTGGGAGTTTTAAGCTCCTGCTAGCATCACACTTGTCAGACGAACGGACGACCAATCATAACAAGCTGAAAAGGTCACGAAGACTCTATAAAATTTGACCTTGACGTCAGGGGAGAAGTTGATGTACATCCAGTTGTTAGCAAACGCTCCTCTTTGCATGCTGATTAATTGCTGGTTGAAAATCATCTTCAACCATGATTTTTTTAAACAATTGCGATTTTGTTTATTAAAAGCGAAGCTTTACTATAATAAGGGTCAGTCTGTCCGTCCGTTTGTCCGTCCGGAAGGGCCGGATAGCTCTTTTTGCTAATTTAGGCATGTTAGAATTGTCATATCGATTTCAAACTTTGCATGATGATTCCTATAGAAGTTAGAAAGCGAAGCATCTCTATAATCGTTACCAGAATGTACGAACTTGTTGCTTTTTAACTTTTTTAATAACAAATTTTTATATGATATAATTATCCGATTGATCTGATTTTTGGAATACTGATTTCTAGGAGAACAAAGTACATTGTGAAAAGCGAAGCATATCTAAAATCAAGTCTTAAAAATGTAAGAATGTTCTTAAACAATATCCTGTATTTAAGCAGTTTTTCAACAGATCTACTTACAATTTTGTTTCGTACGACTTTAATACATTTATATTTTGATTATTCAGTTCTGGCTAAGAGTTAATGTTCATTCGTCCTATCATTTCAGAGCTTCGCTTTTATGGATGTTGTCATTCTTGTTTTTAAAAAGAAATGGCAAGGACATTTTTATTAGTTACCACATACGGGCGAGGATGATCCATGACACCTAAACGTCAGGCCTAATAACAAACGTTAGACAACAAACTATTTGATTGCACGACCTTTATTTGAGAAGTGTTAACTGTACATGGTAATGAGTTGTGCCTGTTTTGGGTTAAGGCATTCCCCATACTCTTACTATTTATGTTGCGCACCTGACATAGCAGCAGCTTGTTTCTTTTGTTATGTTAAAAATTTAGTTTTTGATAAAAAATTAAAGTAATATTAATGACTTATAAGACAACGTCGTCGATTTAAGGTTATTTCATATGAAGAAGAAATATTTTTCCTTATTTTATGTAATGTACATTGATGAAGATAGATTTTAAAAAATATATAAAAACAAACTAACCAACATGCCATTTTTCTGGTATTGTAATTTTGCTATGGTTTAATTCTTTAAACCTTAATACCTACTCAAAAAAATGTTACCCTTTCTTCAATTTATTGAAAATGAATTTTTTTAGTAGGTTACTTTGCACAGGCAGGGGTGAGGCACACAGAAGAAAATCTTCCAACCCTTATTTAAAAAGATAGACATAAAATAGGGATAAAGGGTTTCTTTGCTTGCTAGGATTTGAAAAGCACCCGTTCTCTAACACCTCATAGTTCACCTAACCCCTAACCCTAACCTAAATTGACCATCAATTTGTGTTTTCTTTCGCCAAAAAGTCTGTTTGAGGTCCACTATAAGTTGAAGTGAAATGACAACTTATGAAAAAAAAAATCCTGTGCACGTGGTGGGGCACAAACAGAATCTAAACTGCTCCTTATCATATAATTCCTATATTTGTGACAACTTTTACTACATAGAAACTGCAAATTTTGAGCAAATATAAAATATCTCCCCACCTCTGTTATTAAAAAACTATTCCTGTGCGCATGGTGGGCATAAACAGACTTTAAACTTATCATATAATACCTATATTTGTGACAACTGTTACTACATAGAAACTACCAATTTTTTAAAAATTATAAAAGATTCCCCCACCTATGTTATTAAAAAATTATTCCTGTGCACATGGTGGGGAACAAACAGACTCCAAGCTGCTCCTTCTCATGTAGAATATATCCTTTATTATAATCCAACAACATCGTAAATTAGTCCATTTTAGAATTAGTTAAAGATTTCTATACCATTAAGAAATCTTGTGGAAAATTGTAAGGATGAAAACTTGAAATAGGTAAATACTGTTTAATATTCGTACAATGATAAAAATCTAAAGTTAAAATAAATCTATATCTGAGGTGAATTCTTAAAAAAAACTTTTGCCTCACTAAAATCAGTTTTCCTCTCTAAAATTTTAGTGAAGCAAACTTTTTTAAGAATTCGCCTCTGGTCCAAGATAATAGGCTAAAAAATTTCTTAGCTAGCATAAGATTTAGGATCAATGTTAGAATAAGGAAACATTAACTTCTAGGGAAGCCTAAGGAATTTGATAGGATTTGACCCAATGTTTTGTATTTCGACAAGAACTGTAAATGTTGGATTTCCTCTTGTAGATCATGTAGTATATGATGAATTTCACTATTTATGCAATTCAATAAGTTATAATATAAATATGAGCCTTACCCTACCAGTCTTTCCTCGTGATTTTGAGGAGGCAGGGGGGGGGTAGTTTTATTATGCTGTTTGATTATTACTTTAGGTAAGGTGAGGTTATATTGGTCATAGGGTAGTACTGCAGGGCTAGGATACCACAGGTCTCCGAATAGATAGAAACCTCTGTAGGGGTTAAGTATTTACAATTTATTAAAAAAATAGGACCTGGCGGAGGGGTAACATTGCTCGATAGGCACTTTGTAGGAAAGCATCCTTAAAATTGAATAATAATATGACTTATTAAAACCTGAATTTGTCTCCAATGTTTTTGATAATTTGTGAACATTGTAGTCTTTCTATTGAAACAGTATTATGTCAGTTTTAAAAAACAAGGACAATATTTCCATGAGTGGTACAGCATTACAAATGCATCATTATGAAAATATATCTTCATAAATTTGAATATTTTTGTAAAGGGTAAAATTGACACAACTTTAAAAAAGGCAAATTCTGCAGTAAAAATAAAATATAAAATTAACTATAAACATTTCATAAAATTAGTTTAAAGGGGATTTTTATATTTAAAGGAAGTATGTAATTTTAATAGTGGCTAAATAATTGAACTTTAAGACTGTTTTATAGTCAGAAAATCTTTCTGAAAAACAACACAGCAAATCTTAGACCCTTAGCTAAAAAAGGAACCGAGATAGTAGGGAAGTAGGCTGGGAGTAGGTTGAGAGGTGTTTTGCCACTGTGACTGACAATATTCCTGATAACCAAGGTGGAAGGCATCCCAACAGTGGAACTAATGTACTTTCCATCACATTATCTACACACTAGATAAATGTTAAATTAGTTTCTGATATTGGTTAACAGGATTTTTTAAGTGGTTTATTTTAGTTTTCAAAATTTGTTTTATTTTGCCAGGAGCGATTTCTCTTTGGATGGTGGTGTTACCTTCCCCCCAAAAAGTTATAAATCTTCTTAGGCCCTATGAGAAGGAGAACTACATCGGTTCAATGGTTAGCAAGATCTTTGGTACAGACAAACAAACGAACATACAGACATCTTGTTACTTTATTATAAGGATTTCCAAAAAATACTAACCTGGGTGTAATCTTGAGGCTGAACATAGCTTGTGCAAACTGATCCTACTTTTCTTTTCTTAAGCAACTAAAATATCTATATAAATACATTTGATCATTTTTTGATAACAACCTTCAAGATGAGAAAACCTCATCTCTTAGCAATGCCTCAGAACACGCAACTTTCAAAGAATATTGAAGAACCATTGTGCGAGGTTAGAAGAAATAAAAAGCAATGATGAGATTTTTAACAATTCCAATGTATTTTTGGCTTTTGATATTTAGTTTAAATTTAAAATCTGCTATATGTAATTCCTGCCAGGTACTAAATAGTCTGAAACCTGTCAAGGATCAATACAGCTGTTTCTTCTAATTGTTTATCTAATTGTCTGGCGTTATCTTCTTAGAATTTTTTTTTAATTATAAAAACTTTTGTACCACACCCCCCATTTTAGACAAAACTATGAATCTGGCCAAGAACAATAATTAGGTTAGGTTAGGTTATAGGCTAGGGGGCCGAGCGCTGTTCTAATTTCTTAAAGACCTTCACATATCAAAGCAGATTTCTAATAAGATTATTAGTAAATTATAAATATATTAATTTTAAATTTTTTAACTACCTGAATATTGACTTTATAAAACTTGGATTCTCCAGTTGTAGAATTAATTATCTCAGTTAAAATTGGTTGTCCTCTCATACCTATAAAAATAAACTTTATTTTTATGTTTTAAATCTATAATTGGCTGTTTCCCTCAAAGTGCATTGTCATGTATGAAGCCCCCCCATTATTATGATTGAATTAAAAATAAAAGTTGGAGGAAGATTTATTGTTTGTTTGTTTATTACTTATGGTCAGGTAAGAGGGATAGTTTCTTAGTGCTCGATAGGCACTTTGAGGGAAAGCCACCCATAAATCTTAGCTTTGAAATAACTAGAGTACCCTAGAAAGGCTGATTTTTATTCTTTACTTGCTGTATGTCATTTCTTGACCTAGCCAAATAACTATTTACTAGTTCTAGCTGCCAAAGTTTTGTTTTTGCATGATGATTTGTGACTAATTCTTATACCTGGCAGCTACAAGGTAGCAATTATTTGGTTGATGCATACGTATATTAACTACAGGTTTACAAGAAATCAGACTTTTAGTTACACAACCTTTATCATGTAATGCTATACCTACCTGTGAAACAGCGTATTGTTTTCTAAAAAAGATGACGCCATACAATACAAATGACTAATAATAGAACAGTATACAATTTACCATTGGGCAATTACAATGTATACTGGCCTATCATTGGTCATTTGTGTTATATGACGTCATTTTTTTATTGGACACTATACGCTGTTTCCTTACCTGTATTCATCATTCTGTAAGATGCCTGTTCATAAGGGTCACTGATTATAACTTTCACAGATACCTTAGAAAATCAAAATAAGTTGATACCATGATAAATAGATGTTTTAATGACTTTGATTTGCCCCTAGAGACCTTTAGGGGCACTTGAGGGAATGCAGTTGAGGAATTGTCGACCTTCAAATTACATTCTAATTTTTAAAAGAAAAAGTTGACATATTTTGGGGGGTTTGAGGTATTACCCCCTTACATAGTTATAAACCTTCCGAGGACCTATAAGAAGCTTTAGTGTAAATGAGAACATTTTCAGTCCAGCGGTTAGTAAGATCCTTGATTTACACATACCTAAATATATCCTTTTCACTTTATATAAGGACAAGCGGCTTCGCCCCTGGCCTCTAAGGGCTTTGCCCCAAGAGGTTTAATCAAACCAATTTTTCGTATTTTAGATTTAAAAGAAGAATTTAAAAAAAAATTTAATTTTAGTTTTAAAAAGATATTTTTTTTTTTTGGGGGGGGGGGTATTTTTCATTTTTTAGGGGGGTTTGGGGGTGTCCCAACCCCCAAGAAAATAGTTATAAACCTTCCCGGGACATATGAGAAGCTACCCTGTAAAGGAGAACCCGATAGGTTCAGCGGTTGACGAGATCCTTCAGTACACACAAACATACACACAGACAAACACACATCCTGTTACTTTGTTATAAGGATTTCAAAAATATTTTTTTTTTTAAATTAAACTATTTTGATAACCTTTGTGACAAAAACAATTGTGCTTGAAAAGTTGGTGATCTCTAGGCAGCTGGAATATGGATGCTTTCTTATCTCCTAATAAATCCAGTCTCTTTAAGCTGTATTTGAATATTCAGAAAATTAGTAGATACAATTTGAGAAAATTTCCTAGATTTTTTTGTTGTTGAAAATCTGGGGAAATTTAATAATAATTTATATAAATTTGATAATTTTTTAATTAATTTTGTATAAGGTAATTTGAAATTAAATCCCTGAATCTTAAAAACCAGCTTTGATAACATTTGATTGGTTAAAAAGAGAGTTCCTGAAAGTTTGCTTCATGATCATGATCAAGTTCAACCTGGGATTTAGATGAAAATTTTTTTATGTTAATTATTAAAACATTATTTTTAACTTTAACAGTTTAACCTTTTGGATCAATGAAAGGTTAAGTTAGGTAAATGTTAAAGATTTATAGGAAAGAGGTCCCGCAGAATTAGAACCCCCCCCCCCCCCACAAGGGCTAGACAATGGTAAAAAGCTTCTGTGAAAATATGAGGAAACCTGCTTCTGTGTTTTCTTTCCATGATTCAACTTTTCTTTTCATAAAAGCTCAAACTCCAACAAAAAAATGTTTCATTTAGATGAGCTTGGTCAATTCTACTACATAAATAAGGAATTTTATAAACTTATTCTTACAGTTTTAAGATTTTCAATATTCATCTAAACCTCCCTTACTGGACAAGTTGAAATTATTGTAGATTATAGTGGGCACTTCTGAGACTTTGGCTGTACTGTTACCAACCCAGGATATCCAGTCTAACATCAGAGCAAGGTCTTTACATCACATAGTAGAACAAAAAGGATTAAATTCGTTTTAGGGGAGCTTTGAGTCTTTTTGTTAACACTTTTTTTTAATTATTTGCCCTACTATAAAGCAATCACAATTTTAAAATTTAAATAAAATCAGAAAAGTAAAAAAGGCAGCCACCTACCAAATGGCTTACTGTAGATTTGTAAAAAAAGGCTTTTATATTATCTGGAATAGCAAAGATAAAAAATGTGGAGATAGCTAGCAGTTATATTCCTTTTGTAACTTTGGGTCTTGGCTTTTTGAATTATTTGAAGCTTTCCTTATGAGGAGGGAAATATTCTATGATGTAAAGATTTAAAACCTGGATGACTGCTCAGTTCTCCCATCAAGTAGGTATAGTAATACTAAAATATTTATATCAATTGAGTAAAAAAGTTTAAATTTAAAGCAAATAAAGTTTAATCCAAAGTAGCTGGGTATTTCATATGTAATTATAGTTTGAGCTTAAAATCTGTTACTAAAGCTTATATCTTGTTTAGGGTATGATTAAAGCTATTATTTTTGTCGGGGGGGGGGGGACCGGGGGGGGGTCAAAGGTTTAGAAAATTAGGGTATTCCCTTTTGTGGCAACGCCCCGTAAGGGGCGATTCGTCGTATTTTCAAAATGGCTTTTGATAGGTTATTTTAGGTTAGGTTAGGTTATATTGGGTTAGCTGATTGCCCCCACAGGGTTAGAGCCCCCCGCAGTGGCTAAAAATAAGAGAAAAGGTACTGTGAAAATCCGAAAATTATAGTAAAGGAAAATACTACAGTAGACTGTTTAATAGGCATAAGAATGACTTGTATAGTGCAACTAGAATTTTATAAATTGACTTTAAATTTATGTAAAGTAAAATCCGTCAAAATGTTGTGCAAAATCCGCAAATTAAGATATAAACTGTACCTGATATCCTATTTTGTTGGCCCTGCTGTAGTTGAAAGTCAGATGGGACAAATGAACACTCTTTATATATATAGATTACTATTGTTTACATGCAGGGACGTGCACAGGGTTTTGACACCCCAATTAACCCAAAATCTAAGGGGGCTTATTGTCTTCTGATGTAAATTTAAAAGGAGTAGAATTCTATGGGGGTGTATCCACCCCCTTAATTTTATAATACACCCCCTACACCCCGTTATGGTTACATGTATCATAAAATATTTTTTCTCCAATGAAATTGCCAGAAAATTATCATTAAAACTCAAAAAATCAGCATGTTACATCATAAAAACGAGGGATTATCCATCTCTTTTTTAGGGGTTTTCTTTCCCACTCTTCCTCTCCTCACCCCTGACGTCATTGAGGGACTTTCTTCGTCTTCTTAAAAAAATCTTTCAAATATATATCAAATACTTTGCTTTATTCAAAAACACACAAAATTACAAACAGTTCTCAGCTATGTTATGTAACATGTAAATAAAAACTATAATCAAATTATAAGGAATCCTAAAAGTAATAAGGCAATAGGGCGATGAATTGATGTACATTGTACATCCCTATTATGATAAACCAAATAACCCCACACCTATTTATTTTGTTTATAAACCTTTGGGTAAAATTAATAAAATTCACAGTAAATTTATAAATTAAATACAAACTTACAATTGTTTCATATTCAAATGCAAACTTTTTTTTCTTAAGGTAAATGTTCTTAATTTGATTAAATTACATTACCCCTTAAAATCCTTAAAAACACACCTTTTTAAATTCTTGCTTAAGTAGAGGTTAAAAAAGAAATGCTGCTGGTTATTAGAATTATTCTCATTATAATAATCTATTCCTCGGGGGAACTAAAGTTGATAAGCTTGTATTTGAGATGGTCGTTATTGTTGGAGAATCCAATAATTGAATTGTAGCGTTCTAAACAAGTACATTTGATTACACGATCTTTGGGTGTAAGTACTATAAACATAGTAAATTATCCTGTCTACTTATGGACAAGGCATTTATTATGGTTCTTTTTTGTCTGTAGCAAAGAATCTCGCAACTGCTAATCAGATATTGTTCTCGTTTAAAGTAAGGATTCTTAAAGGTCCCGGGATGGTTTTAGGCCATTTTATTCTAGATATGGTTTAAGGCTATTTTTCTGCACTTCCAAATCCCTTAATATATAAGGCCCCTAGATGCTAGAAGCATAGCAGTTAGTTTGAAAAAAAGAAAGTAAATTTTAAAAGAACTACCTAGCAATGTTGTTACAAGAGAATGACTTTTTGAGAGGAATTGCTACGCAAAATTTAACAGTTTTTAAAAAAGTTATGTTTATAAGCATTGTAAACAAGCACAATATTCAAAAGCGGCCAAAAAGCACCTGAAGACTGCATAACATACCAAATACCAAACTAGATTTCATAGCATGTAAAGGACGGATACTTATGCAGGGCACATAGGACAAACAGACAGACCTAAGTTAGATAAGATAAGATAAGATTTTATTTCCTCTAAGGTGCATATAATTAGGGCGAGTTACTAATAAAAGTTACAATTGTTAGACTAATTGATTTCTTCCTGAAAGAGAGTGCATATTAATAAGGTACTAAGTTTCTTCCTGAAAGAGATTGCAGGTAAGATAATAAATACATATTATAGAACATATCTTTCATTACAGTAATAAATATCCATTGTAATTTATTAGCATATTAAGTTTCTAAAGTACATTTACTATTTATGTACCTAGCTCAGGGTTGTAGTGAACTTCTCCTTCCCCGTTCACCTACGTTTTACTTTTTACTATACAATTTTTATATAATTGAACACTGAGCAAGCTGAGAAGCGAGTGGATGGCTTAACCCCGGCCGGGGTTGTTGAACCGCAGTTCTGCGCGGCGCTTACCAAGTCGTTTCTGAGCTTAAGAAATAGTTGTAACAATCAGATTAAGTTACATAACTAAGACATATATAAGACATATATAAACTACTATACTAAGGTATGCTGAATATACCATCTAACATTCGTTCCACTAGAATCCTTACGGGGTTTCCAAAAATAAGACCAATTCAATTAGATTATCGGTGCCATGGAAGTTAACCATGTTTTTTTTCCCGTTATAAACTGCGACCCCCACCGCCCTATCGTTCCCGGATTAAATGGTTTTAAGAACTGAGTATTTTAATCCCGTGGGATTTAATCCCACACTTCTTTGATACCTGCTTATTTCCGAACCGACACTCTATTCCTACATCCCTGGTGGCGTTATTATATAAGAATAAATTTGCATATTTATGTTTTACGTTAGGTAAAAACTTGAGGGCTTGATGGATTTTTAGCCACATTCAAACATTGGATTGCAATAACAAGGATTACATATTCACGAAGGGCGTGTGTATGTACCTAGTATGAAGAAAAATGAAGAAAGATATTTGAAAGGAAGTAAAAAAGATTATGAATATTAGAGAATTTTAGAGAAAAACTGACTTAAGAAGAATTTTTGTTTAAGTGGCGGCGTACATTGACAGTTTTTAATATCGTGTGTAAGTATCTTGGGCTAGGTAAGTTATAGAGTGGCTTTGTTGACTTTGGGATGTAATTTTTTTATTTAAGTTTGATATTAAGATTGTGTTTTTTGTATAATTCAATTTAAAGGAGGATGAAAACTATTATTTTAGAAACACATCAGTTTACTACTATTGTTCTTCAAGTGAAGATTCTTGTATAAAGATTAATAGGACGTTAAGAAGAGAAGTTTTTTGACCATAGAGAAGTTTTTTTGACTGTAGACGGTGATTTTTGAGGAGAAAAAAGAGTAAGGACAACGAGGACAAGGACGAGGACAGGGATGGCAAGTACGACGCTCGAGCTGCTGCGCACCAGAGTTCTGACCGTGGCGGCCAGTCCTTGGCGTATCTTATCTGAGCGTTTAGCAAACGCTTCTACGTTAGCAGAGTTTTATCTCTGGGAGGTTCAAATTGAGGATGAAGTTTACCTCGAATTGGCTGGGATTTACGACGAGATAAATGAGCTGCGCTCATTTATTTTTGTCGGCCAACCCCGCAGCTTGACTGGCCACCTATCCGGGCTGTGCTCTTTACGGCGCACACAGGCCGCCATCCTTATCATCGAAGGAAGACTTGCTGTGTGTGCGGAAAGATGCGCTCAGACTCTTAGTGCGCGGCGCCGATCGCCCTACCTACCAGAAGTGATTGACGCTAATGAGGATTAAATGATTAAGTGATCTGAGGAGAGACTGACCGACGATTTAGCTGAAGATTGAATGAGAAGGATGAAAGAAAAAATTAAAGAGAGAGTGAGCTAGAGGCTAGAAACTGAGTGAATGGATTAAGTTAGATTGAACACTTGTTTATGTAATAGCCTAGTTTGTAGTGATGAATATAAAAAACAAAAGAAAATGAAAATGTATCAACCAATCGTTCCTTAAACATTTTTAGTTAGAATCTACTAGAGTCATTCACCCCCCTGCTTAGTACCTATGTAACCGCATTAATGAATAAATAAAGAGTGCTTGAAAATTTTGATTCTTTGTGAAAAAATTGTTTAAATAAATAATCACTCCAATTTAATAGATTAATTAAATATATTAACAACTTCTCACAATTGCGGTTGCAGATACCTTGTGTCTTTGTGTCGAGGAATATCTTAACATCGCAATAACTCAATAACTCAATAACTTAATAACTTAATAACTTGATAACGTCAATGCTACTCTATAACTGATGTTTCCGTGTTTAATTATAAGATTTTTTGCTGGCAGAGACAGAGATAAAGGTATGGCCTGTTCGGATAAAGGTGGTAAAATAAATGATGGTGGAATGATGAAAATAATGATTGATGGAGAAAAGAGTCTTGGTGAAATATTAATGAAATATTAATGAATATAATGAGTATGAATATAAATATATAAGATAAAATAAATTTAAAATCAAAAATGGTGTAAGTTTTTGTAAAGCACTATATACCCCCCCCCCCCCCTCTACCCGGGTGAGTAATCGGATCTTACAGATCCTATTTTTAGATTTTTGAGTGTAAGGCATAGATGATTGATTATAGATATTAGAACACTTACCGTTTATGAAAAAAAATATGTGTTTTTTAGATTTTTAGGTACCTACGTAAAATCAATTTGGTTTAGAAAGTAGGTGAAACATTTTCTATTGAATTCTTTTTCATTTTCTATTTGTTTAATATTATTAGGGAGACTATTAAAAATTGTGGGGAATGAATGAAGGAGTGAGTTTAATAAAAAATTTCTATTTGCTCCATTTGCATATGCAAAATTATTTACATTTCTTGTGTTGTACCTGTGGCGATCTCGAGAGATTTCCCAGGTATTATTAAAAATTTCTGGCTGTAAGCCATGTAGGTACCTATACATAAATTTAGAAACATTAAATTTAATTAATAGATTAATGGGTAAAATCCCATTACTTTTAAAATATTCTGCTGTGTGTGCTCTACTAGGTAAGTTTTCTATAATTCTTACTGCTGCCTTCTGGACTTTCAAAATTGGGTTTAAAAGATAGGCTGGACAGGCTGTGAAAAGAAGGCAGCAGTATTCAACGTTTGCCTTAATATAGCTGGAGTACAAAATTTTTAAGTGTTTCTTATCTAGTAGGTGGCGCATGGCGCGCATAGAATAAATAATCTTTGAGATTTTTGCATGTACCTTTTTTAAGTGATAAGAAAACTTTAATTTTGTATCCAGACTAATCCCTAAGTGCTTTACAAAACCCTCATTATTATCATCTACAAGGTTTAATTTCGTGATCTTTTCAGGGATGCTTTCACCTACGTTATTCATGTCTATGTAGACATTAAATTCTGTTTTTAATTGAATTTCTTCGGGGGTAAGATTTTCTCTGGGGGAAGTAAAGACCATAACTTTGGTCTTGAGGGGATGTATTAAGAGTTCATTTGCGTTATACCAGGCGGTCAGCTTTGGGACAGTTATCTTTGCGAGTTCGATCAATTCCGCTAATGAGTTCCTTTCCAGGAAGGTTAGGGCATCATCGGCGAAAAGATTAATGAAAATTTCTGGGCTACAGTTTGCAAGATCATTTATGAAAATTAAAAATAATACTGGGCCAAGAAATGACCCCTGTAAAACGCCTATGATAATCTCTTCTAACGTAGATGAAAACAGCCCCTTAAAGTACACCTTTTGACGCCTATTGTTATAATAGGAGCGGAACCATTGTAGTGGTAACCCCCTAATCCCTGCATTTTTTAACTTTTCAAACAATAGATTTCTTGGGATCATGTCGAAACACTTCCGTATGTCCAAAAAAATGGACATACAGGAATTGTTTCGACCTAGGCACTGAGTGATCATATTTGAGAGGTCAAGAACATTGTGGTAGGTTGAAATGTTTTTTCTAAACCCAAATTGCCTACAGTTAAAAAAGTTTTTTTCATCCAAAAAATTTACCAAGCTATCGCATACGTACTTTTCCAGGGGTTTGCTAAAGTTATCAATCAGACTGATACCACGATGGTTATCAGTCTGACTGAGTGAACCTGATTTGTGAAGAACAATGATTTTGCTTATTTTCATGCCATCAGGGAAAATACCAGATTGAAGGGAAAGATTATAGATGTGTGAAAGGGGGTGTGCGATAACATCCGCACAACGGGAGATTAAAAACATACTTACATCATTAATGTCTGTGGACCTTTTGGGCCTAATGTTTCTAATTAAGTTTATTACTTTGAAGGGGTAAAGAGGTTCAAAAAAGATTGAGTCCTGGATGGGGGGGGGTAAATATTCGGCAAAGTTTTTTTCTGTTGTTGGGATCTCAGGTTTTAGGGAAGTTCCAATCTGGCTAAAATAGGAATTAAATTCGTTAGCGATAGCTTGGTCACCCTCTACCTTTCTGTCCCCGACCTCTAAGTATGAACACTCAGCACTCTTTTGATCGAATCCTAACATATCTTTTAAACAACGCCATAATTTTTTACTGTCTCTGCCGCAATTTCTTATTTTTAATCTGTAATATTCAAGTTTTGCACGTCTAACATTTCTATTGTAAGAGTTTCTGTAAGAGTTATACAACAGCTCACTTTCCCTTGTCCTTTCCCTAAGAAAATTGTCATGGAGGGTATGCTTGTGCTCTCGCATTCTCAAAAGGTATTCATTCATGAAGGGTTGTTGGGGTTGGACCCTTAAATTTTTTTTGACTTTTACAATGGGGCATGAGGTGTTGTATAACTCAAGAAACCTCACAATAAAATTACTATAGGCAACATTGACGTCATTTTGGTTAAGTACATTTGACCAATCGGTGCCGAAAAGCGCGTCATTCAGTGAATTAATGTTTTCATCGCCTAGCAATCTTTTTTCATAAGAATCGGGTTGTTTTGGTTTTTTGTTAGCATTAATTCTATACGCGTTTATCAGCACCAAGTGGTCACTTATTTGAGATGTTAAGACAACATAAGATTTGGAATAAAATTACCAACGCCAAATATATCAATTAAAGTTGAAGTGTTTTTTGTAATTCTAGTGGCTTTGGTGATAGTATTCAAAATGCCGTTGAAGTTTAATGACTCTAGCAGACGCATACTTGGACTGTTGTTTTCACCAATCTTAAACAAGTCAAGGTTAATGTCGCCAACAATAAAGAACGGTAGGTTGAGTGACATGATCCTATCAAGTAATTCTAGGTAAATTTCAAAGAATTCATCAAGTTCAGCACTACTTTGGTTAGGCGGTCTGTAGGTGTTCAACACCACGAATTTAAATCCATTAAACGAACACTTAAGACAGATAGATTCACATATACGTTCCTTAAATGAGATATTGTCAAACATTCTTACTACTTTATAATGTTTTTGTACGAGCAAACCCACCCCTCCCCCCCTTTGTGATCTTCTAAGGTTGACATGCCAGTTATAGCCTTCGATATTGTACACATCAAAGTTTGCATTGGAATTTGCCCAGAGTTCTTGACACGCAAGAACGCTGGGCCTTATTCCTTTGCAACTAAATTTGTCTATGCACGCCACTAATTCATCAAGTTTAGAGTTAATTGATTGACAGTTTAAAGAAAATAAAATTATCAGTTGTTCTCTAAAAGATTTCAATTTTGTTATTGCTTCGTTTTCGGACATATATTGACAGTTAATACCAAATTCCTCATTAAATCCATCAAAATGCTGGCCATAAATAGGATTTAGGAGGTCAAGTGTCGGGTTAAGATTCAAGTTAGCAGGTACCTGTTCATTTAATCCATTAGGGAGGCTTGTAGGGTACAGGTGTGGGGTCTAGGTTTATCGCAGGAGGATTAGCACGTATATCATCCAGTGGGAACGACTGAAAAACAATATATATCAGCATACATAAAACATAAACATATTTACAATAGTAATAATAGTGAGATAGATAAAACATTTAGCTAAGAGGTGATGTGCCTCCGCTCTTTACTCTTTCCCCCCCCCCCCCATGGTATATTTGCTAGATACAAAAATCAATAATCAATAATCAATAATTTTTAATCTAAGTGTTGACATAGGGGGCAGGTAGGTAAAAATAGAGATAAATTCTGTACGTATGTTTTTTTAATTCTTTGACAAAAGATTCTTTGACAAAAAAGATGACAAGGAGAAAAAAACAGATCAGAATTAAAATTACAGCATGTGCTGTGTTATATAGTAGAACTAATATTAATATTAGTGATAGATGGCTATATGGACAATAAGTATTAATTGGCGGCATAATAATAACTATCTATTTATTTTATCTTACTGTCGTTTGTTTTCTTTGCTGTTCTTGCAGGGAGAAATTTCTGCTGCAGTAGCGGCTGCAGTCTAGATGAGTCTGCTTCAGGCTCCTTGGCTACCGGGCGGGCTGCTGCTGTGGCAGGGGCTGGAGCTGCTGCTGCGTTGGGCGCTGCTGCTGGAGCAGAAGTTGACTCGGCTGGGGCAGTTGCACTCTCATCCTCGGCCTCAAGGACATCGGCGGTTGCCGTGTCGGAGGCGGTGGCGGTGGCGGGCTCCAGGGGCGGATACTCGTCTGTGCTGGCTGCGTTGGGAGGAGGTTCAAAGTCATCTTCAAAGTCGTCCTCTGTGATGAGAGGGTTGCAGAACTTTGAATTTGGGAAGAATGATCCTCTGTCTGTGTAGGGCACGCTGTTGTATTTAATCAGGGGAGGCTCCGTGGATGTGCTGAACAGATTCTCGGTGCCAGGTATTGGTTTAGTCATACCAATAAGTGTGTCAGCAAATGGATTCAGCACTTTTTGCCATTTAGATCCGGACTTGATCTGAAAGGCCACAGTCTCTCCCACTATTTTCGTGCGGGAGATCAGCTTGGTGGAGTGCAGAAACGTCTGGACGCTCTTATTCAAGCGCGTCGCGTCGTACTGCACTTTCAGCATTCTTCCTGGGTAGTAAGGTGCAGGGGACACACTCTGGCTGGTTGACTTGTACTGGTTTACCTTGGCTGTATACTCCTCAAGGACAGGGCGCTTGGAGATCATTACCGCTTGGAGATGGACGCGACTGTGAAACCTAAAGATGGCCTGGGGGATCTCCTTTCTCTTGGGGTTGAACGGCAAGTGGTGGGCGTACTTGATGACGTCCCCCCAGTACTGGGGGACCAAATCGAGGAAGCCGTTGCGGTGGGCGATCTTCAGGGAGGGCAGAATAAGTGTGTTGTATATCTTGAGCATCGTGATCTTCTCACGGCAGTGCGGTGACTGGAAGTTTGTCACCCGCAGGCTCCACGATCTGCTTCTCTGCTCGCGGCAAGAGTTCTGAAAGAACGAATAACGTTTAAAATTGTCATCATTATTTGCTTGCGTCTCGAATTTACTCTGAAGAACCGCTATGCTATCCTTAATCGCTTTTAGTGTTTCTGCCGATATTTGGGCATCTTTAAAGTTATCAATTTGCTCGAGTACAGAGATTTTGTCACTCAGTTCGGAAAATTGTTTTTTTACCGCATCTATTTCTTTTTCATGGCTAGAGATAGTATTAAAAACTTCTTCGTGCCTTACCTTGGCTTTTTTGTTATCGTATTCCTCGAATTTTTTGTCGAAAATCACTTCCATTTTTTTCCAGAATTCAGGAGATGAGTGTTCCGGCAACATTTTCAAACAAGTGAAACCGTGTAGCTAAGATGGAGGTGATTGTATAATGCAGCTAGCCAATAGGATACGAGGAGATATTGATAACAGCCAATAGTGTGGTTTGTTGTTGACGCTACTTACTATCTAGCCAATGAGAGGGCGACACAGATTTGGCCCTCGTGTGATGTGGCCAAGTTTAAAAAATAGAAATAGATAAAGATTTTGCGGATTTTTATTTCACTGATTAGGCGATTTTTCACTAGGATAACATAAAACGGCTTTACACCGGCGATTTGACCTAGACGGCGGTGTAAAATATGGTGCCAAAACTATATACGAGTTTGCCTATGGCTACCATATCTTCCCAGTACCAACACGCTGAGGGACCACGGACGTGGGGTAAAGGGGAAATTAGTAAAGAGCGGGGGGTGTGCTGTACAGACTAGTACACACACATGGGCAGGAGAGAGAGAGATGTTGTACGCTCCACGCTCTGAACTAAACTAAACTAAACTAAACTAAAAGTTATAGAGTAGCTACGTTACTGATATAGAATGAATTACCCTTAATTGATAAAGAAAGAGAATAAAACTTGCTACAATAACAATATTTCTAGCTAGTGTCACTGGCTTCATAATAAATATTATTTAATTCAGCTGAGGATTTTCAAGTAATTCTGGAATAGCAGAGTGAATTATTTCTATAACAAATATTTTCTTTCTGTCAGTTCGTCCTTAACGGTTAGCTGTTATCGTTAATCTAGGCAAATTAGAATTGTCCTATCAAATTAAAATAATGCATAATTGAGCCGTGAGGTACAGTAAGGAAAGTATAGCAACTCCAAGAATTTTTTTGGGGGGGTAAAAATCTCAATATGGAGGGGAAGTGCGATTTTTTTGGGAGTTTCAGTTTATTCTGAAGTGAGAAGAGGTAACATTCTCTCTCCCCCCCCCCCCCCAACCATAACAGATCCCATACTTAACATAATTGTTAGGGACGTAGGGTTAATCTAACAAATTTTCGGGGATATTAACTCTTAACCTTCCCTCCCATTTTCCTTGTTTAGATAATTATCTATAATACAAAGTAGAACGATGTCTGTCTGTCCGTCTGTCTGTCTGTCCGTCTGTCTGTCTGTCTGTCTGTCCCTTAAGATCTCGGTAACCACTGAACCGATCGGATTCTACTCTTCAGGGTATATACCTATTGGTCCTGTGCTGGTTTTAAGCTATTTTCTTGGGGGGTGGGACGCCCCCAACCTCCCAAAAACAAAAAATCCCCCCCCATTTTTTTTTTTTTTTTTTTTTTGCTTAAGATTTCATTGGTCCTTTAACGAATTTCGCCCTAATTTTTTTTATCACCCCTTGGGGCAAAGCCCCTAGAGGCTAGGGGCGAAGCCGCTAGTGTATTTATAATGTGACTAAACTAGTAGAAGATTATATATAAGCATATGAAAACATATAAAATATACTTTGTTGTTCAATTATATTCTGTATTGTAATTTCCTTAACTTGTTGTGTCTTAGTGATAACTAATAACTTATTATTATTGTGTCTATGTATTCATATATTTAGCTTAAAGGAACCCTGCAAGAAATACTACGCTTTAACTGCTGACTGAAAAACTGCCACAAGTAGACCCAATACTCAAAATTTGAAGCCTTCAGCTTTAATAACATAAAAGTTCTAAGCATTTCAAAATTACATTTTATGTACAATGGAAATTTCTAAAGATCTTCATTGCTAATGATATAAATTAAAATATTACATTACGTTGCCTAGACATAAAATTATAACCTTATCATCGTCAAAAACTTAGGTTGCCGGTAACCGATTACTTCTTACAATAAAAACAACACTTTTCATAGTCAAAATCTCCGAAAAAATTTAGTTTAATTTGCATTTGTAAGCGTAAAATCATAGCAGAAACAAATGAAACTAATACAAGGTCAGCTGTGATTGGTTGTTGAGCTGATTTGGAAATACTACAGTACACTCACGTTAAACTCTTTTTTAAAATGTTTTTTACTATATAATATTTCTATAAATATAATATATATAGTTACTGGCAACCTTAATTTATGACATTAATAATGATAAGCTTATACTTTGGTTTCTGGGCCACGTAGTTTATTTTCAAAATTGTTACCATAAGCAATGAAAATCTTTCAAAATTTCATTGTACATAAAATGTGATTTTAAAGTGCCTACAACTTTTTTGTTATTAAAGCTGAAGGCTTCAAATTTGGGGTATTAGATCTTCTTGTGGCAGTCTTTCAGCAGTTAGATCGGTGTATTTCTTGCAAGGTTCCTTTAACTAAAACACTGAAAAATTGTATTGTTATTTTGGATGTAATATTCATGGATATATTCTATATCATTGTTAGACATTAAATTACATTAAGCTATTAACTAAGAGGTGTGATAAATTAGAGGGGGGGGGGGAGGTACGGGACAGGCGGTTGTAGGGGGGTGTTAAAAACCCCACAACATTCTTATATGTGACGTCATAAAAATGGATGATTATCCATCTCTTTTTTAGGGTTTCTTCCCACTTCTCCTCTCATCTCCCTCATTTTTATGACGTCACAAGGCTGATTTTTAAGAAACTTTGTCCCGTTACTCGATTTTTAAAAACATTTTTTATTTTGAATTTTAAAAATTCTAAACAGTATTGTACAAGACTGGATCAATCGGACAATAAGTTTAAGGAGACTAAGTATACTTCTCGAGATAATAGGAAACTTAGAAATCAATAAAGTCATTGACAACAAATGAACTGACTGACGGAATTGAAAGAGTGGTTCGCCACATAAATTATCAAATTTGGCTAGAAATAGAAAAGGCATAACATAATTATTATAATTGTCTAGAAAAGAAATATCTATTTATGTAATAATTAAATATAAAAAACACGTCAATATAATTATAACACAAGAAAGGACATGGAAAAAACAATTTATCAGATGCACGGCTTCTTTTTAATATGGTTCTTTGGTTAGTAAATAAAAACCACAAAACGCCCCTTAAGAGGCGTTTTCACGAAAAGGACTATACCCATTTTTATCTATATCTATTTCAACATTGCGTGTTATGGTTGAACGCGGGGTTGTTGAGTTTAAATATTTTGCCTACCACTGAGATTTAATGTAGCTACCAAGTTTGTTTAATTGGCAATTAATACAGGAATCCATGATATTAGGTTGATTTAATGATCAATATTATTCAATTGGGGTGTATGCGTAAGTCCACAACGAACAGCTTTATTTAAAATTGTACTATCAATATCTTGTGATATGAGGTATTCTGTGTGGCTGTGTGTCTGTACCGAAGGATCTCGCTAACCACAGAACCGATATGGTTCTCCTTTACAGTGTAGGTCCTAGGGAGGTTTATAACTATTTTGGGGGAGGGTACCATTTGCTCTTAAGGAGAAATCGCGCCTAGAAAAAATAACCCCCTACAGTTTCTTTACCTAAAAAATTGAATATAGCGAAAGGGGGGTGGACTTCCCACCGCACCCTAAGTTGCGCTGGAGGCCACTAGAGGTGAAGCCGCTAGTATTTATAAAAGCAAAGCATAATTTATTATATAATTGGGATTTTTTGTCCTATCGATTTAATCATTAAAACTAAGAATCTAGAGGCACATATTATTTGGTAATGTTCGTTTGTCATATTTTCCTTTTTTAGGTTTGTTGGAATTTGCCTTTCTTTGATATTGTCATCCTTGTTTGAATGAATATTATTATTTAAACTTATGTACATTAAATCATATAGTTGGAAGCGAAGCTACACTATTCTAAATAATAGGTTGAGCGTTTACCGAGATATTAAGCTTCTGACGAACGGTAATACTTTTATAGATCTATTTAAGTATGTTTGATTAAGATAAGAGACGAAGCCCAATCTGTCCCACTGTGAGGAAGACGATTCCTATATGACGTCATATAAAAGGAAAAGAAAAAGGGAAGGGGAGGGGGAAGAAAATATCTTCAAAAGAGATGGGAGAAAAGGGAATTGTCTTCTTCACAGTGGGACAGATTGGGCTTCTCCCTGAAAAGATTTTTTAAAATGCCATTATTATAGCAAAGCTTTGTACACTTATTGGGTACTAGCCTGTAAAGAATAGCACAGAAGGTAGGGTCGAGCATCTTATGGCTCCCTATGAATAGGATGTGTAAATAAAAGCAACTATTTACTATATGATCATTACTATAAAGGTCGAACGTTCAAATTGGTTGATTTTGATGATATCTTTAAACTATACTATGAGTACGGTGTCATAAGCGTTGCAACACTCTCTATCTTTCTATCCATATAGCATCTATTTCACTATTTATTAATCTATATACAACTTGCTTTTTACATCCAACTAACTATCTATCTATCTACAAATATAAAAACTCCTTAATTACTTTATTGCCAGAACATGTTTTGGTAATTTAAACTGCAAGGGAAAACAAGGATGTTTGAAATCATAACATGCACACATGAAATAAACAGTAAGTACAGAAAAAACATCATATTTGTATAATTCAAGCAACATATCCTGTGAAAAATGCTTGGCCATTAAGGAGTTAGGGTTCCTTAGCCATTCATAATATATATTCTATTTATTTTGTCTCAAGGTTAAGATCTCAACTACTGAACCGTCTAAGTTTTCTATTTTAGGTAATCTATTTGGCCCTGTAATGTTTTTGGGCTATTTTATTTGTAGATTTTAGTCTTGGCATGGTTTTATGCTATTTTTCTGACACCTCGCTCCCTATTATAGTTCAGTGAACCAAAATGCTAGCGGCAATAATACAAATAGAATGATGTCTGTCTGTCCGGCTGTCTGAAGCTTAAGATCTAAGTAACCACAGGACAGATTGGGCTCTTCACTTCAGGCAATATACATACCTACTGGTCCTGTGATTGTTTTAAGCTATTTCCAAAAAGTAAAAATACCCCCCCCCCAAAAAAAAATGAAATACCAATTTCTTTACTTTGAGAACCATTGCTTTAACGTCGAATAAATAAAATAAACACAAATTTGGATTGCTTATAGAACCCTGTCTGCGTGTTAAAAATTTATTTCGCGGTTTTAAAATAAACCATTGATTAATAAACATGTGATTGGGGTTAATGATGCGTAGTTTTAAGATTAAACCAAACTATTACATTCAATTTAGTTTAGTATAGTCGTAGATTTTTATATGTGTGTCCTACATAACAGTAAAGGGATAAGACAATGGCCGATAAATTGATGTGTAATTCCAATATATACATAAAATTGCCCCTTCTGTAGATTACAATTTTGGTTGAAATGTGTGGATACTTAACTTAATGAACCAACCAATCAAATTATATGTGTGTCCTACATAACAGGGATGTAAAGGGATAAGACAACGGCCGATAAATTGATGTGTATTTCCAATATATACATAAAATTACCTATTCTGTAGATTAAAATTAGTGGTTGAAATGTTTGGACACTTAACTTAATGAACCAACCAATCAAATTATATGCGTGTCCTACATAAGGGATGTAAAGGGATAAGACAATGGCCGATAAATTGATGTGTATTTCCAATATATACATAAAATTGCCCCTTCTGTAGATTACAATTAGTGGTTGAAATGTTTGGACACTTAACTTAATGAACCAACCAATCAAATTATATGTGTGTCCTACATAACAGGGATGTAAAGGGATAAGACAATGGCCGATAAATTGATGTGTGTTTCCAATATATACATAAAATTACCTCTTCTGAAGATTGTAATTAGTGGTTGAAACGTGTGGATACTTAACCTAGTGAACCAACCAATCAATTTTCAATAAAGTCCCCAAAGTTGTTAAGCCAAAGAAAAAACCTTATTATAAAACTTTGGGGACTAGTTTAATAAACAACCCATTGTCTCCTTCCCTCCTCCTACATGAAATGTGATTTTATTTCATTCAAAACTACTTCCTTTAGTTTCTATTTTAGAAAAAAACTATTTGTAGCTCCTTCAGGAGGCTCCAACCCACCGCTTAAGGGTACTGACCCTGCAGGGTCTTAACCTAACCTGAAGTAAACTTTAAAAAAAATATTGCGATGTGTATTTGCGATATAAGAAAAATTGACATAGATTTTTATCCTTCTTTTCGTTCTTTAAAGTTTACCATGTTATTTATCAAATTAAAGCTATAAAGCTAAGAGCTAGAATTGCGGTATTGGCTATTCTATTTGAAGCTAACCAAACCACAGAGCTTATTATCACACTGGTTTTAAAAACAATGCTTGCAAAATAACAAACTATCACTTTAAAGAAACAAAAAGTTTCAAGAAATTCAGAAATCTGTCTATATATCTATCTATTTTACAATAAGCTTTGATATTCATTCTATGTTTACTAGATACATCTATTTATCTATCTATATATCTATCTATCTATATATCTATCTATCTATCTATCTATCTATCTATCTATCTATCTATCTATCTATCTATCTATCTATTTATCTATCTATCTATCTATCTATCTATCTATCTATCTATCTATCTATCTATCTATCTATCTATCTATCTATCTATCTATCTATCTATCTATCTATCTATCTATCTATCTATCTATCTATCTATCTATCTATCTATCTATCTATCTATCTATCTATCTATCTATCTATCTATCTATCTATCTATCTATCTATCTATCTATCTATCTATCTATCTATCTATCTATCTATCTATCTATCTATCTATCTATCTATCTATCTATCTATCTATCTATCTATCTATCTATCTATCTATCTATCTATCTATCTATCTATCTATCTATCTATCTATCTATCTATCTATCTATCTATCTATCTATCTATCTATCTATCTATCTATCTATCTATCTATCTATTTATCTATCTATCTATCTATCTATCTATCTATCTATCTGTCTATCTATCTATCTATATATCTATTTATCTATTTATCTATCTATCTATCTATCTATCTATCTATCTATCTATCTATCTATCTATGTAGTATTATTAGAACAAACACTAGACTCATACTATCAAAACACAATCTCATAGCTAGAAATTTCAGTAATATAAGGGATAATCTAAAACTATATTACTTTTTAAGGGGGGGGGGGGGGGGGAGGGAGGGAATCTTTACATTAGAGGTAATTTCTTTTATTCTTTTGAAAATTACTAAACTTACTTAGGACCAATTTAAAGTAATTTCATTTTTTATTTATATCAGATTTATTTAGAAATATTTTTTTTAACATTGCACCCTTTTCAGTCTAATGCAGTTAAGCTAGATGTTGGATGTTAATGAATAAAATGCTTTTCTGAAAGAAATAAAAAAGTGTATACAATTATCTGTGTAGACAAGAAGAATAACACCCATAAGTATCGAAACATAAAAAATCATGCAATTGGACAAACAGACAAAGTGACAGATGTCATAATGAAAGAAAAGAAAGAGTTTTATGTCTGTCGAAGAACAATAGACTGACAAACTTACAAAACAATACATCGTTTAGATGATCATATGTCATAGGAATCTCCACTGTAAATTTTAGCTTTATCTATAACCGATAAAATCACATTTCCTTCATATCGTTACGAACCGACTAAAGGACTGACGGACAGACAAAGTGAACTATAGAGTAGCTAAAAAATATGAGTAAAGTGTGAGTGGTGGTGATGCCTTATTCATAAATATAATATTTTCTCTATAAACATCAAGTTAAATGGGAATATTATTCTATGTTCCCAGAAAACGGTTAAAATATAAAACAAGGATGACAACATCCATAAGTAGCGAAGCAAAATAAACATGGATGGAAAAAATGACATAAAATTGATGTTCAGCTACCAAAAAAGGAAAAAAGGGATTATGCCAAGTCACGGAAAATATTGATTGGTTGTTTTAAGCTAGCAGTGTCCAAACCGTTCAATCAACTATTTAAATCTACAGAAGGGGTCATTTTGATAATCATCATTTGAGATGTTCATTGATTTATCGTCCATTATTTGTTTCCTAAAGATTCTTTTTCAGTTGTGTAGCTAATAAATAATATTCCCTTTTGTAAAAACACTTTATTAGGAACGGGTTAAATTTTAGAACATATGGACAAATAACATTTAATTGGTGCATTAAAGGTGCTAATATGGGGAATTTTAAATTTTTATAAAAGATCAGACATAAGGGATTAAGTATTGAGAGACTTATTTAAAGTTATACTAGTAAGACATTTGATTGCATGACTTTTAAATTGTGCAGCCTTACACAACAGAAGTAAGTTTTGTAATAATAGTGTAATAACAAGGATGACAATATCCTTAAAAGCGAAACTCTGAAACGGTAGAGATGCTTCGCTTTTAACATTGTACGATATTGTCGTAGTTATCAGTATGTCAAAAATCAGGTCAATCGGATTATCATATCACATGAAAATTTGTTGTTAAAATGGTCAAAAATTAACATGTTTTAAATGGATGTACGGACATTCTGGTAACGATTATAGAGTTGCTACGCTTTCTAAATCGTACCCAACTACTACAGAAATCACAATGCAAAATTTTAAATCGATAGGACAATTCTAACAGGCGGACGGAAAGACGTTTATTTTTATCTTCAGTTTCATTCGGGCGGCCAAACGGACAGACATCATTTTACTTTTACACGTAGCGGGACACAGTGACTCAAAAATCAACCATGTGACGTCATAAAATGAGGTAGATAAGAGGAGATGTAGGAAATGGATAATTCCCTTATCTTTATGACTTCACATGAATCAAAAGCAGGACAGATTGGGCTTCGTGTATTCGAAGAATGATATATTATGTTGGTACAATAACAGCACCTAAGTTTTACAGAGTTCCCCCTCTCTAGCTTAAAGGGAATAATCTGTCAAAATTTATCTGGAACAAGTGACTGATCAGGTGTTAACTATTGGTTATGTATTCAATTCCGCATGAAACAGCGTAGAGTGTCCAATAAAAAATTACGTTATACAATCAAAATAACCAATGATAGGCCAGTATACATTGTAATTGACCAATGGTAAATTGTATACAGGCCTATCATTGGTCCTTTGTATTGTATGACGTCATTTTTATTGGACACTATACGCTGTTTCCTTCCGCACATCTATAATACAAAGTAGCTTGATGTCTGTCTGCCCGTCCGTCCGTCTAAAGCTTAAGATCTCGGTAATCACTGAACCGATCGGATTCTACTCTTCAGGGTATATACATATTGGTCCTGTGGTGGTTTTAAGCTATTTTCTTGGGGGGTGGGACACCCCCAACCCCCCCAAAAACAAAAAAATCCCCCCCATTTTTTTTCTGAAGATTTCCTTGGTCCTTTATGTTTTGTAGAAGATTTCCTTGGTCCTTTAACGAATTTCGCCTTAATTTTTTTATCACCTCTCGGTTCAGCGGTTAGCAAGATATTTCGGTATCTGGACCTATAAGAAGCTACATTATGAGGAAGAACTATATCGGTTCTGGGGGTTTACAAGATCCTACAGCAACTGGACCTCTAACAATCTACATGGTTCATATCGGTTCAGAGGTTAACGAGATCCTTGATTACAGTAGACAGATAAACATTCTGTTACTTTTATATTAGCTAAATATTTTTCGTGAAATTGAAACACAGATATGCGGAACTTAAGGGACCCCCTAAGTATGCCGGGAATTTTGAATATTTTCTTAGTAAACAAAGAATATGACTATGCCTGCATGTTGTTTGTAACCCCTTTCTCCATGGAGGCAGGGATTGCGTCTTGTAGCTGGCTAAAATAACTATTCCCCTCCCCCCTTATCCATCCCCTCCTCTCATACTAGAGGAATAAACTGACCAATAAATAATGTCCATGATAGCTCCATAAATTGACGACAACTTTCCTTCTGTCATAATATCCACGTATATTCTATGTCCATTAAGAGATAAGACAATGAATTATAAATTTATATTTTCCTCAAAAATTACAAAATTACTCTTTCCGTTGATCATAGTATTTAGTTCAAAGGTTTAAAAGAAAAAACAATATAAATTAATGTGAGTATCCAAAGTTTTAAGTTAACAACTGAAAAACTTTGAGTACCCATATAATTTAGGGTCCCTTGTCCCCTTCCTCCCGGAGCTTTGTTAGTAAATGAGAATTTAGTTTAGAATTGTTTTCTGTTCATAATTTAGTTTCAAAGACATATTTACCATATGGGTTAAATACAGTTCACAGCATGCCAATATTATCTTTAAAATCTTTAAAGGCGAAGCTTTTCTATACTTAGGGCCTGTATGTTAGTATGAACGATTCTTCGGTCCTTTCACAGAAAGTGCCGGTTGAGTAAATATATCCCCCCCCCCATTGTGGTTGTGTCCTTTTTTTCAATTTATAATAAAATAGGAGGTAGGGGGGGAAGTGGTTATCCGTTCGAACAAGGTTAAACACTACTTCTTCTGTACTTAAAAGCTTGAAAGAATTGTCTGATCTTTAAGAAACTTAAAGTGCAGTAAAGTTACTCCATATGTATAACCAAACGGTCTGTAGAGACTCTAAAATAAAACCTTGGCGTTGGTTAGTGAGATTTTAAGCTACAGACAGGCACAAATACATTTTGTTACTATGCTTTAAGTGTAAAAGTTTCTATTATCTAAAATATATTTATTTTAATTGTTTCTCCTTTCCTGCCAAAATTGAATATAATTGTCCTTGCTTTCAAAACAGATTCTTTTCCTTTTAACTCTATGGGATATTTTGTTTTTACATTTTTAACATCAATATATTTGTTCACTGTTGTAAATGTTTGAAAAAGGATGACAACTTCCCTAAAAGCGAAGCTCTGAAACGGTAGGACGTACGGAAATTCTGGTACCGATTATAAAGTTGCTACGCTTTTTAAATAGTACCTAACTACCATACCACAGGAATCACCAAGCAAAATTTGAAACCAATAGGACAAATCTAACATGCCCTGATCAACAAAAAAGCTATCCGTTCCTGACGGACGGACGTATGTACGGACGGACCGTCGAACGGATGGACTGACCGACGGACGGACCTGACGTACGGATGGACCGAAGTATGGACAGACGTACCAACCCTAATTATACAAAAGAATTGTTTTTAACAAGGATGACAACATCTATTGAAGCGAAGCTTGAATATAGAGTAACAACAATTTTACATTGAATTTACAGAAGAACCTAAAAAAAGAACCTACAAAAAGCTACTGTGAAAGTACAATGAAACGCCCCTTAAGAGGCGTTGTCACAAAAGGGACTTTGCCCCATTATTTCTGTGTTTACATCTATTAAAGATTACTTTCATACAAGCTGAATTATTAATATACATATATATATAAAATTTTTAATTTAACAAATTCCCCCCCCAATAAAGACAAAAGTGTTTGTTGTTAAAAGAAGCTTAGTTTATTTTTGTTTATAATACAAATTTGATACTATACCTAAATATTTACATTTTAAAAAAGATTTTAGGGAAAACAATAAAATTTGTTCTATGCATCTATTCATCTATCAATCCATATTTCATCAATCTACTAATCTATCTATGTATATATCTAACCATCTATTTAATCTTTTTATCAAATCATCTTTTAATCTTTCTATCTCTTTACATGTCTATCTAATTCTATTTATCTATCCTTTCGCATATCTATTGGTTTAATCATTTCTGCTATCTATCTAATTAAATATATATGTCAATCTATTTGTCTATATATTCAATTACCTTCTCTCTATATATCTATCTATAAATTAAACAATCTATTCATCTATGTAATTTTCTATTTAATAAACTATCTATCTAGCTAGCTATCTATTTAAATATGTATCTATCTATCTATACGTGCATTAGGGCGGGTTCATATCGGAATTAGACAAAGAGGGGATATGCAACAGATAAAATTAACCTTTAAAACATTTCTGACCGAAAAAGAATTTTAAAAAATTGAGTTTTAGAACGCGACCACTAAAAAATATATTTGATTACTTATTGATATGCAAAGACGACATTCAAATTTTTTTTAAAATCAGAACTATGGCTTCAGACGTCACCGAAACTGTCCCAATTTTGTATAACTTTTGCGGAACAAGTTCCAATTACGTCATATTTTTCTTTCCCGAAAAAGGGAGGGGGGGAAGAAAATCTCTTCAAAAGAGACGGGGAAAACCCCCTTTTCTCCCATCTCTTTTTTCTTCCCCCCTTCCCTTTTTTTTCTTTCCCCCTTCTCTTTTTCGGGAAAGAAAAATATGACGTAATTGGAACTTGTTCCGCAAAAGTTATACAAAATTGGGACAGTTTCGGTGACGTCATGGCTTCATAGTGCTCCCTGGAAGGACCTTGAGGAGCTGAATCAGGAACTTTTGTCCGTTTCAAAATATCTCGTTCCTAGCCGTAGAAATCACTAAAAAACCTAATTTTTGAAGGGGTTTATTGAGAATTGTCCAATTTGTAGAGGTTTTTTTAGATTTTCTCAGTCTAGGAACGAGATTTTTTGAAACGGTCAAAAGTTCCTGATTCTACTCCTCAATGCCTTTCCTGGGAGCACCATGAAGCCATAGTTCTGATTCAATAAATTTTTGACTTCCATTTACAAATAGCTATACAATTGAATGTCTGGTCGTCAGCAGTTTTAAGACTTAGGATAAATTTTAAATCATCCAGAGGTGTATTATACTCATACAAATCATTTGCAGATCCCCGCTTTGGCCTCAGAAAAAAATGTCCAAAATCGACCCAACCTAACGTGCATCTATCTATCTATACATCTATCTATGTGTGTACCTATCTATCCATTATCTATTATTCTAGCCATCTATCTATCTATCTATATCCAGGTATGAAAATGAGTGAAGGGTATTGTGTATATTTTTTAAACAAGAAACTTCCGCCAAATGTTTCAATATGTTCAAAAATATTTTAAATATTTTTTCCCCTATCGTAGCTACTCTATATTAAGGGTTTTATTGTTTGCGACGGATGGCTAAAATAGTAAATTAGCTATTTTCAAACAGGGTTCTTAAGGGATAAGGCAATGGGCAATTAAGTTGTGTACATCCCCAAAGAAATACACAAATTTTCCCTTCTGTAGATTATAATTAGTAGTTGTAACGCTTGGACACTCAACTTAATGAACAAACCAATCAAATCTTTAAAGTTGTTAAGCAAACGAATAATAAAACGTTATTATAAAATGTTGGGGACTATTAATTAAACAGTCCAATGTCACCTAATTCTCTGAATTTATAAGATATATTTATTGCATCGTTTAATTCCGGTAGTTTTCCGAGGATATTAAAATGTAAAATTATAGAATTTGTTGCCTCAGAGAGAATCGCGTTTCATTCAAATAGAATTATCATAAAGATTCCTGTGACAAAAACCAGCCATGTGA
Source organism: Acartia tonsa (assembly GCF_053477335.1). Classification (NCBI taxonomy): domain Eukaryota; kingdom Metazoa; phylum Arthropoda; class Copepoda; order Calanoida; family Acartiidae; genus Acartia; species Acartia tonsa. The sequence goes on from NC_137272.1 coordinate 42,279,683, forward strand.
CGTCATAAAAATGAGTGAGATGAGAAAATAAATTGAAAAGAAAACCTATAAAAAAAAGATGGATAATCCCTCATTTCTATGACGTCACTTGGCTGATTTTTGAGATACTTTGTCCTGTTACGTCGTTTAAAACTATTGTATTTCAATTGATTATAATATTCTCATAATTAAAAAGTAATATATAACATGGAAAAGGGGTGGAACTTTGGTTGATTATCAGGTTTAAACAGGGAGGAAGGGGATATTAGGCTGTAAATTACACTGGTACCCAAAGTTTTTGATAGTTTATTAATTCGTTGGGGACTTTTATTGAATTCAGAACAGGTTGGTTCATTACGTTGAGTATCCAAACGTTTCAACCACTAATTGTAATCTACATAAGGAGATGTACTTAAATTTATCGTCCATTGTCTTATCCCTAAAATCCCTGGGTTTTTAAGGGTTGAATATTGGTTAGGTTAGGTCACAATCAAGGGTTAACTTAATTGCATAGGACGTGTCTCTGTAAATAATAGAGTAGTATTAGAGTAGATTTTATTTGTTTTCCATGATTTTAGGCTCCTGTGAAAACAATACTTTATATGGTACTAACGGCAAAGCTCCGAGAGGCCTCTAGGAGCACTTGAGGAAGGGAGGGGCGAGTCAAACTTCAACTTTTTATTTTCATTTTAGAAAAAATAGTCGGTTCAGCAGTCAGTGAGATTTTAATCTACAATTACATAGACATCCTGTTACTTTCTAATAAGGATAAATATCCTATTGAATTGATTTTTAAAATATTGATTCCTAGGTCAACTAGGCATAATACTATAAGCTAGGCATCTATATAAATAAAGTTTCAAAAGGAAAGTATTCCATATTAAGCATTATTTAAGCATTAATTTTTTTTATTTTTTTTTATTTAGATATCTGTTTATACTGGTATGCAATAGTTCATGTGATTATTCTAAAACGAATAACTCAATTATAACCAAATACACGCTGGTAGTATGCATATATTTCCGCATATTCGACGCATTATCATTAAATTTTAAGAATCGTTAATAATAATTACAGTATAAAATATTAGAGTAGAACACTTAAGGGAGAAAGGGTTAAATAACTGTATCTCTCCATCGCAACCGCCTTGTGCAACCTTTCTGTTGGGTCATTGAAAATCAACCAAAGGTGTCTCTTATATCAACGAAGCCAAGTAGCAGAAAATAATTTGAAAGCAGACGAAAAATGAAGGGAGGTCGTTGTCTGTATATACATCTACACTATAGATCTGTTTATAAAATATCACCAAATATCGCGCCCTCCTTTTTGCTATAATTTCTTTTTGCTAAATTGAATTATGATAAAAAAGAGCGCAAGTGGGTAGACACCTCATGTACAATATGTCATGTTGAATTTAAAAGGATGCAAATTATGGTTTTGTATTGAAAATAATACAAGGATGACAACATCCATAATAGCGAAGCGTAAACAAATCAAACAAAAATCAACATATTAGAAAAAACTTTTAGATTTGATTAATTAGTTTTTTTACAGGTCTAGGTAAATTCTGTTTGTTGTAAATTGCTGTAAATACAAGATATTTCATATATTTACAATTATAGTTCAAATTATGGAGAAAAATGAACGAAATGACCATCTAATAATTACCATAGTTGATACAATTTTGAATTTGATAATAACAGGCATAATAGAATATGGGCATACTGACGTTCTTAATGAAGAAAAGTTTTGCTTATAATAAATGGGGTGGGTAATAAGTATATAAGTATTAAGCATTGAAAAAAGGGAAATGTTCCATTGAGGTGATAGGATATGGATTTATGTAAATAGGTCTAGTTTTGGTTAACCATGGCACTATGAGTTGAAAATTAAATTTGTTGGACAAAAACATAATCTAATACCTCTAACTACATTCTAGATTATATAATTTGATATCAAAGTTTAGTTTGAAGTCAGAAAAATAATATTGTTTTTGATAATATATTACAAATAAATATTTTTTAAATATGGCAAAATTTAGATGCTTTTTATTTGATACTCATGTTTAGTTTAAACTTTAGATACTAGAAAAATAGCTATTAAATACGAAACGGTTTGGGTATAAAGATTTGGTATAATGTATGAGTGTGTGTGTACTGAAAGATCTCATAAACTGTTAAACCGATTCTTACACAATTTTCAGGAAAGTTTAGTGAAGTTTCTTCAAGTCAAAAGTTACCCACCTTCCAAGAAATAAAATGTAAGGAACATCCTCCTCCCCCTTTAAAAACAACAACATCACACCTCTAGGTATGAAGAAACTCTTAATAAAAAATAATAATAGATAGATTAAAACCTGTCCTCTTCGATATCATTGTGAATTATGCGTCTCCATGTTAAACCAAAATTTAAACCATAATTTCTGTCAAATGGGGACAGTGGTGCCCCAAAATTATAAACAATTTTGATTATTAAGATTTTTGACAAAGTATTTAAAAAAACTTTTATATTTCTTATATGAAATTAACAGGTTGTCTATTTGTCTGCACCCAAGGATCTCACTAACCGCTGAACCGATATAGTTCTTCTTTCAAAAAATCTAAAATTGAAAGTATTAAGAGGTCGACTCGTCTCTTCTTAAAAAGACCTCTAGGGGCGTAGAGGCTAGTGATAATATATTTAAGACTCTTTTTGGTTTATAAAGTCATTTGCTAAATGAATAATTATTTCAAGTTAAATACCGATATGACAAGCTTAAAAATGCTATTAATTATCTTTTTTACTAAAACTAACGTACATAAACATTCTGATGTATTGAACTACAGACTCTAATCAAGAATAGCTTGGCCTTTAATAAAACTAATGCTTTTTTTTTATAATTTTTGTAGCACGTTAATTGATTATATCACCAATATTGTTTTGAATTGGGTCGCAAGAGTGTGGTGTAATTAGAAATCATCACAGAGCTCATACAAAACAGCAGAGGTGGATTCTTACAAATAAAAAAGGATGACAACATCCATAAAAGCGAAGCACTAAAACGATAGGACAAACGGCCATTAATACTTATGAAGTGTCAGAACGGAATCAGAATATAAATGTTTAAGAGACAAAGCAAAATTGTAAGTAAATTTTTTGAAAAACTGCTCGATATAGGATAATGTTTATGGAAATACTTTTATTTTTAGGACTTTATTATAGATATGCTTTGCTTATAATATTGTACTTTGTTGTCCTAGCACTCAGTATACCAAATATCAGATCAATCGGATAATCAGATCACATACAAATTTGTTTTAAAAAAGTGAAAAAATCAACGTGTTTAAAATGGACGTACGGACATTTTCGTAACGATTATAGAGTTGCTACGCTTTCTAATTTGTACCTAATTACTACAGGGATCACCATGCAAAGTTTAAAATCGATAATACAATTCTAACATGCTTAAATTGATGAAAAAAGCTATCTGTCTCGGACGGACGGACGAACTGACCCTAATTATAGAATAGCTTCGCTATTAAAAATCATGATAAATACAAATAAATCAAAATTAATTGAATGTTAAAAAGTCAATTTAAAAGCATAAACTTATAATGCTTTTAGATTAAAATTCAAAATAAGAACATATTTCATTCTTAAAATAATTTGAGCACTTTTTCGCATACGGAGGGAGAGAACAATGGATTTTCAAAAGAAAATATAATTGAAATGGATGGATTTTATATGAAAGAATAAATGTAAAAGAATATAAAGTTGTACAACCTAAACAACTACCTGGTCCAAGTGGTTCAGACATTTTTTGTCTGCTAGAAAATTGCTTTCTGTTTTGTATGGACTCACTCGGCTGTGTTTATATTTCTGACCTTATTAGTTGATTTCAAAGCCTTAATACAAAATCGGGACAGGGTCCCTGTCGTTGGGCAGAAATACGTATAGCTCATGCCCCCTCTATTCTTTTTTTCTTTTTCAGAACAAGTTTATATAGGTCCTAGTAAGATTTTATTTAAGCTAAGATCAACTCCCTCAACAACTCGAAAAAAATGGTCTATATTCACTATCTTATGAAAAAGTAACACTTTAATTGTCTGACCTTTGCCAAAATTTGTCTTCCAAACAACAAGCGAATAAGTTTTAGAATGTTTGTTTCCACCCCTTAAATGGATATAATAATAAACGTGGATATTATGACGGTCTTCAATTTAGGTTGCTTCTTTCGTCCTCATTTATTGGTCATTACTTTCCTCCAGTAGGAGGGAGTAGATGGGGAGGGGATGTGGTAAATGGGGGATAGAGGGGGGATGGATGGTAGCGTTATATTAGCCAGCTAGAAGGACCATTTTTTTAGGGTAGGCAAAAATATGGTGCAACATCCAAGTAAGTATATATCGATTTGAGTTTAGCCTTATTAAAGCTGCCTCTCTAAATATGCCCAACACACAAATTTTCCTATAAATCAAAAAGTGATATTTTAATTTTAGAAATGAAATATAGCCATAGCATACTCGTAAGCTTAAACTTTAGTGGTGTTTCTTCAGCTTAGCTAAATTTATTATTAATTTTGGTATGTCAGAATAAAGATGATTAAAGTCCCTCAACAGATTGTGACGTCATACGATAAAATAACCAGCATAAATTTTACCATTGCGTCAATTACAGTGTATACTGGCCTCTCATTGGCTATTCTATCGTATGACGTCATAATCTGTTGAGGGACTAATCATCTTCGTTAGAACCTTCCAATTGATTTTAAACTTCCCTGGGATTTCTGTAACAATTTGGTATAATCTGAAAAGCGTTGCAACACTATAATCTTATTAAGAATTCTGTATGTCCATAACCTTTTTCTGTTTCAGGGAATAAGCTTTAAATGGGGTACGTCCAAATATAGCACCCTGCATTATGAGGTCTTGCAGCAGGTTTTTGGCGGTTTTTGAGATAGTAACGGACAAATACCTAAATAATTTAGTATATATGATGGAATATGAATATGTAATATGAACCAATCTGCTTAAATCCAACTTAAAACTTATATAATCGACTATTTAAATAAAATTTTTTCGCTATTAAGTGTTTTTTTACACATAAGTTAAAAGCTTAGGATACAAATATGTCTCTATGAATAATTTCAACGCTTTCTCATTGATAATAATTTTATTATTGCAAGGATTGGTGGATTTCTTAAAGTTAGTGGATAAGTTTACTAGATGGTAGGGATACAAAAATAACAAGGCATTACGTCTAATATGGGGGGTGGGTATATTTGGAATTCCCCCCCCCCCCATGAAAAAGCTTGGAAAACCTTGAAGAAGAAGTCAATCAAAGTATGACATCCAGTCAATACGTCCAAAGGGGCAAACTTGCTTTAGTTTAAGGGTTGAGGTTTTACCCCCCCCCCCCAAAAAAAAAAATGTTGCATTTTTTACACATCCCTAACTAACTGTAATGTAATTATGTACTTTAATAAAGTGAAACTTGCAGCGGGCTAAAATAACGATACCCTTTTTTTACCCCATCCCCCTACTTAATACTGATCAATAAATTGCAGGGAAAATAGCAACCTAAATTAACGACATTTCCCCCCCTATACCATAATATCCACGTATATTTTACATTCAATATCAAGGAAAATTTTGTAGCCCCTCTTGTGCAGCGAGTATAAATATATTTTTTTGTGTACTATCCCTCCCACATTAAAACTTCTACACCAATTATTTTGACCTACAGAGGGGGTAATTTTGTCTCTCATAATTAGGAATTTAGGAGTGTACCTCAATAAATATATTGTCCTATCACTTAAGAATCCTAAGCGAGATCTTTAAATATGTAGCCGTTGCCGTAACCGTAGCCGTAGCCGTAGCCGTCGGCACTGCCAGTGCAATGCTGCCATTAAAACATGGAATTTTAAATGTTTGAAGCTTTTACGTATTATTATTATTTTTTTTCATATTTTTACTGAAAATTCAAAAAGTGGTTGTCATTTAAAGATTTAAAGCCGTGGCCAGGCATAGCCAATTTGATTTAAAGATTGCTATTAGGTTAGTGGCTGTACCTCTAGCAGTGGCAACGTCAAAGGCTACACATTTAAAGATCCAGTTCTATTTTTTCTGATTTTGTTGAAATGATTGCACAACCAATATTATTATAAGGCCCTGAATGGACCTGGCGTAATTAAAAATTTCCATTTATATTTAGAAATTCTAACAAACAAATAAATCACTACCAACTACCAGGGATTTAAAAGGATAGGACAGTGGCCTATAGATTGTTGCACATACCCAATGATAATACACAAAATTAGATTACAATTGGTGGCTGAAACGTTTGGACATCCAACTTAATAAACCAACTAATCAAAATTCATTCAAAGTGCCCAAAGTTGTTAAGTGCTTCTCACATTTTTATATGAAGAGCTTCGCTATATGGAAGTTGTCATCTTTGTTTTATTTCTATATAAATATATTTCTGATGTTATTTTAATTATTGAAATATGTTTACCATAAATCTATGTAAATAAACAAGGATGACAACATCCATACAGGCTCAGCTTATTAGTTCAGAAAGTGACCATCAAACAAACGAATATTCTATATTACAAAAAAGAAATATATTTTCTATCCGTCTGAAGCTTAAGATTTCGGAAATTGCTTGATATACATTGATGTATAAACTAAAGAAAAACTATTTTGACCACCATTCGTAAGAAAGTAATTTTTTTAAATGAAAACAATAAGATTTTTTTTATAAATAAGTAATTTTTGGAGGCAATAAAGTTTTTCTTGAAGTTGGAATATTACTTTGTCTGTGTAATGGACCAATCTTCGTGGCAATGTATTTGGAAATAAATCAATTTAGTTCCCTCCCATTTATGTACATGCTTTTTAGGCTTTAAGGATATACGTGGATATATTTTCGGAAGAAAAATTTAAAGTCAATTTGATAATATAGACCTCTTTTTGGTCATTTCGTTTATCCAGTAGGATGGGAGAGGATAGGGTAAAGGGGGTGGATGGGGTATCGTTTTTTAGCCAGCTGCAAGCTATACTTTTTTAGAGTACATGAAAATCTGGTAAAACATCCAAATAATAATATATAAATTAATAAACTTGAATCTTAAACTTGAATTTTTGTTAACCTATCCAAATGTAAATACTGTATTTGTGCTCATAATTTTAAGATGGACAGATATATAAAGAAAATATATATTAGCTACGATACCAAAAAAATACTAATGTAGTTTTTGAAAATTGATTTGTAAACGTTATAACATTTTATGGGAGAATCATAAATCATTGAAAAGAAAAATATTAGGGTTACAATTTAAGAAAAAGGTGTTTCCTTTTTTAATGATTTGGAGGTGAGCTTCTCTTAAACTTTAAGATTTATAGTCGGCACAATACACAATAGATCTATAGTATATATGTATATATACAGATAACGGCTCAATACCAGCTGAGTATCCACAAATTCCCCAATAGTAGCTGAGTATCCACGCATATTTCCCAAGAGTAGTTGAATATCCACACTTTTTCCCTATGGTAGTTGAATATCCACAATAGTTTCCTATTGGTGTTTTCATTATATCCTTTCATTATGCTGATTCTCATGACAATAAAGCATATTAATGCAAGTAATTCACACATAATCCATAAAAGCGAAGCTCTAAAATGAAAGGACAAACTAACATTTACAGGATAATAATGCATAAGTCTATATAAAATTATTGTAATTATAGTAATTTTGTTGCAAATTTTCTTAAGTATATGCTACTTACATACTGACATTTTTAGGACTTGATTATTGTACCTTATCGTAATAAGAATCAGTATTCCAAATATCATATATCCTCAAACTTATAAATGATAAATACCATTCAGATATAAATCAATCCACGTATGTTTTTGTCTTGAATTTAAGTTGTACAAGGAAGCCGAAAAATCTCCACCCACTTATTGCACCTTGCACTTTAAAACAAGGAAGACAAAATCATTAAAAGCGTTGATGGGCATACAATAATCAATTTGATTTGTTGGTAATTACGTTCTTTATAATGTGCTTTACAGGAATCAGGGGCCAAGTTTGAAATCGACGAACGGACAGACGCACAGACCCTTATTTTTTTTTAAATGATCAATCTACAGGGCTAATAATCCAATATTTTTTGGGACCAAAAATTCCTAAAGCCACGATTTTATAGAGTTGATATAATTTCCTTGAAATGTAGAAAAACTTTGCTTTCATTTATTACATTATATGAAAAAAATTGTTAATAAAGTTAAAAAGCAACATGTTTAAAATTGACCTACTGACTTTCTATTATAGAGTTGCTACGCTTCCTAAATCGTACCTTTTGTATTAAATCGATAGGACAATTCTAACATGTATAAATTAACAAAAAGCTAACCAAAATAATTGTTTAAAAACTTTTTTTCCCCAAATGGTATTTGAATATCCATACATGGTAGCCAATGGTAGCTGAGTATCCAAAAATGACCCCAATAGTAGCTAAATATCCACGTGGATACTCAGCTGGAATTGAGCCCAGATAACTACCTCCCTCCCATTTTCAATGACATTTTTGTCATCTAGCAAAATGTTCTTTGGTACTTTTCTGTGTTAATACACACTACACCATTGGTTGACTTTCAAAAACCCAATTGAGAAAACAAGATCATTGAAATGGGGAGATACGGTTGGTTATCTAACCATCCCCCTCTAGTGTTTTAAAAAACTAGAGAGGGGGGCGTTATGGATTAAGCTTTTTATAATCATTATGATTAATAATATGGAAGATTTGAATTTTGAAATAAGATATGATCTTATGGTACAAATCTTAATTAGTTTACTTGCTTTGCTGATTCTTAGCTGCTTATGAAAAGAATTGTGGCTACGTCCCTAGTAACTATGGGCATTGAAAATGTGGTATCGGGTTTATATTCCATTCTTAATTATAGAGGTATTTCTATAGGTTAACCTCCCCATAAAAAGCAAAAATCTCCACGGGAACTTTAAAAAGCCTCACTTTAAGGGGGATACATCAGTCCAGTAGTTTTCGGTACAGACATGCAGAGATACAGACTTACATCCTGTTACTTTTGTTTGAGAATTGGGATAAGCTGTACTTAGTCACCCTCTTTTAAGACGTAATTTTACCTTTTTATCCTTATAATACAGTAACAGGATGTCTGTTTGTCTGTGTGTACCGAAGGATCTCGCTAACCGCTGAACCGATCGTGCTCTCTTTAAAAGGGTAGCTTCCCATAGTTCCCGGGAAGGTTTATAACTATTTTGGTGGAGGGTTTCTACGCATAGAGACTCCTACGCAACATAGCTAGGTATTGTAGAAACTTGAAAGCACATAGATACAGTATACGTTACGAAAAATGACCGGTTTTTAAAATGGTCTAGCCCCCCCCCCTGTAATGAAGTTGTAACCCTATTTTTTGTTTGTGTGATCTTTATATACATGTATAATGGTGTTTGTTGCGGTAAATTAGATCAAAGAACATTTTCCGACATTCAGCAGGCTATGAATTAGAATATTCAAAATAAAAAAATTCCGACCCTAATGTATTTTAATTGAATTTTGGTTAAGCCGAAAAATCATAGATTTTGAGGTCTTGATACATACTTTTTGGGCTCAAATGACTTGTATGAGAGCTAGGAAGTCGGGTAAGGGGTCTATGGAAGCAGAATTTTATGCTGAAGATAAAACTCGACACAACCCCTATGCTTATTTCAATTTTACTATGTGATTTTTCGGGTATGAATTAAGGGTATGAATTTTTTCATTTTGAATTTCTTCTTTTATAGCCTGCTGAATGTCGGAAAATGTTCTTTGATCTAATTTACCGCAACAAACACCAGTATACATGTATATAAAGATCACACAACAAAAAATAGGGTTACAACTTCATTACAGGGGGGGGGGGGGGCTAGATCATTTTAAAGACCGGTCATTTTTCGTAACGTATACTGTAGGTATCGTATTATTTAAAAAAAACACATTTGAAGTACCACTAGAGGCTTCTAGGGGCGTAGCCGCTAGTCTTAATATATAACAATCGATATAGTTTATTATTTAAAATGTTTCTGTGCTACTTATGAATATGACTGTCCTTGTATACATATATTTATGATTTATATTGATAGGTTCAACATTTAGTATGGGCTTGATGTGAATTTAATAGATACCTTCTTGGAACAACCCATTTATTCTTCAAAAGTTCTTAAGACAAAATTACAAATATCTAAAATGGAAGCTCTTTATAGTCCCTATAAAAATGACGTCATATACAGTATAACCCAGACAACTATCGTGTTCCATGCAATGGTGGGTTACTTTTTTCGTCTGCTAGCAAATTGCTCTTTCTGCTCTTTTGTAGCGACTTGACTATGTTAATATTTCCGACGCTATTGGCTGATATTCAAAGACCCAAAGAAGTCGGCTCATCGTTATATAGATAATTAACCACAGCCCTCTCTATTATTTTAATTCAATATTTAAACCAAACTTGTAGGCAAAATAATGAATCATTCCGTAGTAAATTACATTTTCTATTTATTTTAATTTAATTTTACAATTAAAAAAGCTGATTGTTTTGAAAGAACGCTTACTTCCCCACTTTAAAAAGGCTAGTCTTAGAGTTTGATTATTTCTAATTTTAATTGATTTCGTCAAATAATAATTTTTTAACCAAGAGTTTTAATTCTTTCAGCTAGTTATAACACTATCATTACACTGCTGCCGGGGTTAAGAGTTTAAAGAAAAAATAATAAAGGGGTCAAGGGCAGGGCCCATGTCCCGAATAGTTTTGGGTCTTTAAATGCAGCTAATAGTGTAGGAAAATCAAAGACCCTACAAAAGAACAAAACAGAAGAAAAGGGTCTCTGCCAGTTCGGAAAGATAGTTGTCTGGATTATACATCTATACTTATAAATTTATTGTTATTAGAGTGTATCTTTAAGTTACCCTTTATTTTGATCAACTGAAAATAGTTGCCGAATGTGTACGCAGTTTCCTGAGTGTTTCCTCATCCTAGCTCAATATTTACTACTAGCTAAAAAAGCTTCAAACTTCAAAAAAAAATCTAAATTTAAAAAATTTATAATGTGTAATGTATAAATCGTTTATACATTCAAATTTTGATTTTTTTAAGGGAAGTTTGAAGATTTGTAGCTAGTAGTAAATATTGAGCTAGGATGAGGAAACACCCAGGAAACTGCGTACACATTCGGCAACTATTTTCAGTTCATCTTTATTTTGGTCAGTTGAATTTGAGTTGCCAATTGTGTACATACTACTAACTAAAGAACCTTCAATCATTACTTAAAACGTTTATGCATTAAAATTTTGATTATTTTTGGAAATTTGAAGTTTTTGGTTAGTTGTAAATATTGAGATAGGATGAGAAAACACCGAGGAAACTGTGTACACAATTGGCAACTCAAATTCAACTGACCTTTATTTTGTATTGTTGAATAATGATCATGACCCATTATTCAAAAACTAAATCATAGCAGGGAAATGACAACTGAACAAATATTTGATTTTTCCCAATATCAAACATTAATAAGCAGCACTTGAAAATTCTAAACTTTTATTATATTGACCCTGCAGGACTTATAAGTATTGTCCAACTAAAACAAACTACCTTTCAGAACAATGCCTCTTAAGGGGCGTTATGTCTTATTTTCGCAGTGATTTTCTCCTGATTCAAACCCCTGTGGGGGGCTATAATCCTGCGGGGCAATCACCTAACCTAACATAAGCTATCAAAAGCTACTGTGAAAATACGACGAAATGCCCATTAAGAGGCGTTACCACGAAAGGGACTTTACCCGTCTTTTTTGGTTTTTAGTTGTTTAGAAATATTTTTTTATTGAATAATTATATTTATAACTTAGATTTGTATGCAGAGCCTTAAAATTAAAAATCAAATCAAATTAAAAATGTGAAATTGTACTTGGGTTGGGGCATCATTTATTTATACTTGAACAAGTATGACACCATCCATAAAAGAGAAGCTAAGAAACGGTAGGACAAATGAGCATTAACACTTGTAGAGAGTCAGAACTAGATAATCAGAACATAAATTTATAAAAGTTGAAACAAATTGTAAGTAATTTGTTGAAAAACTGAATAAATACAGGATAATGTTTAAGGGCATACTTACATTTATAGGATTTGATTATAATTATAGAGATGCTTCGCTTATAACATTGTACTTTGTTGACCGTATCAGTATTCCAAAAATCAGAACAATCGGATAATTATATCATATAAAAACTTGTTTTTAAAAAAAGTTAAAAAGTCGTCATGTTTAAAATGAACGTACGGGCATTCTGGTAGTAATTATATAGTTGCTACGCTTTCTAGATCGTACCTAATTACTATAGAAAGCACCATGCAAAGTTTGAAATCGATAGGATAATTCTAACATGCCTAAATTAACGAATAAAGCTATACGTTCCGGACGGACGGACCGACTCTAATTATAGGAAAGCTTCGCTTTAAAAAATAATGTATTTTTTGCCAAAATGATTAAGAAGGGGAAGGGAGTAAGATTTAGGTCTTAGCAAATTATAGTGTTTTTTCAATAAAGCAAAAATTGAAAAAAATACTATGATACCTTTCTCTACTTCTCTTTCTTTTCCTCTCTCTATCTCTCTCTCTCTCTCTCTCTCTCTCTCTTACTCTCAATGTATGCTTTTTATCATTTCCAAAAGATTTGTTACTTTTAGAAATTACCGACCTCTTTCTTTTAAATTAACTTTATCTGGACTTTTAATTAAACTATCTCTAGATAGGTTGTGAAATCTTTCCCAACATTTAAATCTGTGTTTTTAGCCCCTGTGGCGAGTTCTACTTACTTCAACTAACCTAAGAAATTTAAGATTTATTTACATTTTTTATGCAGTTTTGAAGAAGCCTAAGAAATTATTCATATTGTATCAAGAGAGATAATCTAGGGAGGTTTATTTTGTATGCATTGCTTGTACAATAGTCAATTAATAAAACATTCTCAACTTAGAACACTTTTAATATAATGTCAGAAAGTACTCGAGGATTTTTAATACATATAAGTGAGGATTTTTAAGTGATATAATATACTTTGCTAATACAATGGTCTATTAATAAAAACCTTTTAACTTTCTTTGAGAAAAATCAAGGAGATTCATTCAATATGTAAAATTTTCTTAATTTTACTCATAAATTACATAAGGATGAATAAAAAAATATGCAAACATGAATAAATACTTCACAAGATTGTTTTTTTTTTATGTAACTTTCAGGTATAATAATTTTATTTAACGGGGAATTGAGGTTTTTTTATTCAACTTGGTATTTTTTATTACTTGAGAACAACAACAAACCAGTTATTAAAAATATGTAAATAAAAATATACAGACAAAATCCAGGTTCCAGGTAAGACCCTGCAGGTCTATAACCTGAGCTGGATCTTTAAATGTGTAGCCGTTGGCGTGGCTGTAGCCGTGGCCGTAGTCATGGCTGTAGTTGTAGTTGTAGTCGTTGTCGTAGGCGTAGCTGTGGTTGTAGCTGTAGCTGTAGTCGTCGCCACAGTGCTGCTAATAAAACATGGATTTTTAAATGATTTTACAGCAATGCAATGCCGGCTATCCTAGAAATATGGATATCTAAAATCTTTTATGGCCCACCTAAAAATAAATTATTTTCATCAAAGAAATGAAATTATATTTTATACAAAATTACTATTTTAATAACACATTTTAAATGTTTGTAATATTTACATATTATTAAGGGCATGATCCAATGTAGTTGGTACTACGGCTGGTATGGCCTATATCGTGCCGGGGCACGGCACAGCACGACATTGCACGCCTGGCCAATTGCCCAGCACGGCTGGACAGACAGCCACTACACACAAGACAAAGGGAGAGTCCAATAAATTCAATATAAATAAAGAAATACATTCGATTACTAAAAGTTAAAAAAGCAGCTGTCTTTGTGGCTTTAGCAACGCTTTAGCCACACCAACGGACTGTGGTCACTTTTAGCGTGGTTAACCATGCTACGATTACAACTACGCGTTGTCAATATGATTTAAAGATCGCATTTTTTTTTGTGGCCACGATTACGCATGGTTAATATGATTTAAAGATCGCTATTAGGTTGGTGGCTGTAACTCTGACCACGACTACGGCCAAGGCTACGCTTTTAAAGATCCAGCTCTGAATGTTATTAGGAAACTTTAAACAGCTTCTCTTCCAAACAAGCTTTTAAGCCATAATAGAAGCCAAGACACTATGATGGGTAATTGGAGAGGCTGCTGCCCATTACACTTTAACATCAGGGCAAGAACTTAGTGGATCAATGCGTTATTTTTGTCCAAACATCCAGCAAACCTAGCAGACAACACACACCTTTTTGTACAATTTTTTTTGTCATAACTGTGTATGGTAATGAGTTACACAGTCTGTTTATGGACATCTACTATTAAGGTCACACAACTATGAAAGCAGTATTTTTTAACATCTTTAGTATGATGTGGTTGGGTCTAGACTTGAACCTGACACCTCCTCGGCAGCAAGCTTGTATATTATTATTTAATAGTTTGTTTGTGATAATTTGTACAAATATTATTCAGAAAGTTCGGTCTTTATCTCACATCAACAATAATTTTCACGACTTGTCAAGAAGTTTTTTTTCTAACCACCGAACATACACAAACTATACGAATCCCAAGACGTGTACTATTATAAATGTAAATGATTCAACAACAACAAGCCAAAAATAATTTTTAAAAAAATAATATACAATTTTTGAGGTTGGGTCGACCTCCCCACACAAATAATTACACAAAATAATTGAATATTGGTATTCAACTTTTATATAGAGTTCCTTTCGTGACAATGCCTCTTAAAGGGCGTTACGTCGTATTTTGATAGTAGGTTTTGATACGTTACTTTAGGTTAGGTTAAGTTAGGTTAAGTTAATGCTCCGCATGGTTAGAGCCCGCAACAGGGGCTAGAAATAGGAGAAATGCTACTGTGAAAATACGACAAAATGCCCTTTAAGAGAAATTGCCACGAAAGGACTATACCCCAACTTTTTTCATCAGGCTTGAGTTTAACATGCCTTGTCAAAAATAGTCTAAAACCTGCACATTCCACTTTTTAACTATGTATTGTTCTACGCCCCTATAAACCTCTATGTGCACTTTAGGGAAGAAATTGGGGTAAGTCGACTCTCCACTTTCAATTTTAGTTTTAAAAAAACAAGGATGACAACATAAATAAAAGCGAAGCTCTGAAATCAAGGACAATAGAACATTAACAGTAGAGTGTCAGAACTGAATAAACTGTATATTTATGGAAAGGTTTATAAGTACAAAATTGTAAGTAAATTTGTTAAAAAACTGATTAAATACATGATACTGTTTAAGGACATACTGACGTTCTTAGGACTTGATTATAGAGATGCTTCGCTTATCACAATGTACCTTTTTGTAATAGGAATCAGTATTTAAAGAATAAGATGAATTGGATAATTTCAACATACAAAAATTTGTTGTCAAAAAAGTGAGAAAAAAAATCAGCTCGTTTTATATGGACGTACGGACTTTCTTGTAGCAATTATAGAGTTGCTGCGCTTTCTAAGTCGTATCTTACTGTTACAGGAATCAGCATAAAAAGTTTGATATTAATAGGACATTTCTAACCTGTTTAAATTAACGAAAAGAGCTAACTGTAACGGAACGGATGTAAGGACGTACGGACCGACCCTAATTATAGAAAAGCATCGCTTTTAAAAATTATAAAAAGATATTTTGGGGTTGGGTTATTTTTCAAGGGTCAAGTTATAAACCCTTCCCTTGATCTCCAAACAGCTTCCCTGTAAAGAGGAACCATATCAGTCTAGCGGTTAGCGAGATCTTTTGCTACAGACAGACAGAAGTTATTGTGCATAATGTGTTCTAGTCGAAAAAGACATGTTAAAATTTCTTGAGATAATGACTTTCTATGGTTAAAGAATAAACCCATCTTCTTTTTTGTTTATGGTGCTCTCGTGAGGTCTTTATTTTTATACAGCTCAAGTGTTTATACATTTCAACCTATAAAATTACAAATGTTGATAAGTTATTTGTTAATCTATAATACAAAGTAGCTTGATGTCTGTCCGTCCGTCTGTCAGTCTGAAGCTTAAGATCTCAGTAACCACTGAACTGATTGGATTCTTCTCTTCAGGGTAAAAATCTTTTCTGGGGAAACTACTTCACATAAAATTGGCAGCACCTGATTTTTTTTAAAAATTACTAGAGGCTATGGGCGACGTAGTTAAATAAACAGCAAGAATTTCTTTTAAAAAATAGAGAAATCCTATCCTATAATGAAATTTTTTTTTGTCTAAACGTTTAGATCTCGGAAATTGCCGGTCCAAAACGGTTGTACTCTTTGGGGAATCTTTATAAATGTCTTGGAGTGGTTTTAGGCTATTTTTCTCACCTCTACCTACATTCTTCGTCACTATTTCACTGTCTATTTGGGACAACAAGCTCTGGTCCTAACTTTGAACACGAATTGTTGTAGATTTTCATCAGTTTACAGGAACATCCAGTTTTGTGAAAAGTTTAGAACAATACTAATGATAAAAATATTCAAATATTTTGAATATTTTATTCATTATTTAGACAAATGTTGTTGTTCTATGTAATATCTCTAAATTTTAGAAATTTAGAGAAGCTACTCTATAATCGATCGTGTCTGTGTGTCTGCTTGTTGTTCCTCCAGTCTCCTTTATCAACTCCTTTTATTGCATTTTTTCCAAACACCTTTGCTTTTATTGGATAAAATATTCTTTGCTAAATTTAAATTAAATAAGATGATTTTGTAATTATTCTTTATTTTAGTATTTTTCAAGCGAAGCTACTCTCCAACAAATTACAGTCTTTACAATGTCCATAGTTTTACAAATAAAAATGGGTGGATGCAAAATGGAAAATTATATCATAAATCAAATTCATAAACATCATTATGAAAATTTTTGAATTATTAAATTATTCAAATTTGTTGATATGTATATTACATTAAATTTGTATTTTTGAATTCATAAAATTGTGTCCCGTACAAACTGTTTAAAAAATGCTTATTACTCCCTTAATATCTTAGTAAAATAAAAAGTTTTGGGCAGTCTTAAATTAAATAAGATTAACATTTTATTTACTCCCTCTTAGATGTTTTTCCTGTTTATTTTGTGGATTTTTTGAAAGAAAAAACTTGCGCGAGACACCCTGTAGATAGGTGGCTGTTTGAAAGATAGAAAAAACAAGGATGACAACATCCATAAAAGCGAAGCACTGAAACGGAAGGACAAACGGACATTAACACTTGTATAGTGTCTGGACTGAATAATCAGAATATAAAATTATCGAAAGAGTCGAAGCAAAATTGTAAGTAAATTTGTTGAAAAACTACTTGATACAGGATAATGTATAAGGACTTGATTATAGAGTTGCGTCGCTTATACTATTGTTCTTTGTTGTCCCAGGAATCAATATACCAAAAATCAGATCAAACGGATAATTAGATCACATAAAAGTTTGTTGTTAAAAAAGTAAAAAATATTAACATGTTTAAAATGGACGTACGGACATTATGGTAATGATTATAGAGTTGCTACGCTTTCTAAATCGTACCTAACTACTACAGGAATCATCAATATCATGCAAAGTTTGAAATCGATAGGACAATTCTAACATGCCTAAAATAACGAATAAAAGCTATCTATCTTGGACGGACGGACGTACGGACGGACGGACGGACCGACCCTAATTATAGAAAAGCTTCGCTTTTAAAAAGATAAAAAAGACAGAAAAATTAATATATACGTAATTAGATAGGTGAATAGATGGGTTGATGGAAAGATAGATAGATAATTTTATTCAAATAGTTATAGACTTATAGCTGGATAGATAGACAGACACAGGTAAAAGATAGCTTTAAAAAGGATAGATAGATAAATGGGTATAAATGATGGTTAATAAATATGTTTAAGCTATTTATCAAGAGGACAGAATAATTTGATAGTGGGGCTACAAAATAACCACCAACACTTTTAGAAAAACAGCCAATTATAGTTTAAGCAATCGTGAAATAATATTAGATTTACAAAATTTTCTACCAGTTTTTCGGTTTTAAAAACATTTAATTAATTCTACTAAAGACTATTCAGAATGGTTTAAAGAATATTTTTATTTTAAAATAATCGAAGGCACCAATATTGCTTTGTTTGTGACACCCTCTATAATTTAAAAGGGCTGAGCAAAAAAAGTAGGCAAAAGGCCCATCATGTCATACAATAGAGTTTCTATAAAGTGCCTTTTTAGATTAAATGTTTTAATTTAGCTGCATATATTAGTGTTTAATTATATCTAGTGAATGGCTGCAACTATTGCTGAACAATTTAAATTTATTTTATGTAAAATAACACTAAGTTGTTTACAAAAAAAAATAGAGGGGAATGCCATAGTCCATAAACAGGCGTATTTCATTGCTATATACAGTTATAATTTTCAGACAAAGGTCGGGCTATCTAAGAATTGATTGTCTGGAGGATAATACAGGAAGTCTAATTATCTTCGGTACAATATCTAGGCAATAAATCAAAGAATAAAGGTAATCTAATAGTCTCTGGTCTAATGGCCAGGCATTATAATCGCTTAGTTCATAGAGACAAGAAATCTATGAATACAGATAATCTGATAGTCTCTAGTCTGATGGTCATGCATTATAATCGCTTAGTTTCCTGAGACTATACATCAATGTATACAGATAATCTAATAGTCTCTAGTCTAATGGCCAAGCATTATAATCGCTTAGTTCCTAGAGGCAATAAATCAATGAATATAATGATTTATACTCTTTTTATGATCATAAATATATTATAGGTAGATAGAGAGATAGATAAATGGATAAATAAATAGAGAAGTTCCCGGTTGAGCTATAAACCCCCTCCATCAATTATTTTTGAAATAAATTGAAAATGAGGAGGGAGTGGTATATTTTCCTTTGTAAGTTTAGCACTTTAGTTTGTGTTAAGGTAGGTCAAATTGAGACAAAGCCCAAATTGTGTCAAAAATGATCCATGTGACGTCATAAAAATGAGGGAGATGAGAGAAAGTTGGAAAGAAAACTCCTAAAAAAGAGATGGATAATCCCTCGTTTTTATGACGTCACATGGATTATTTTTGACACTATTATGACACAATTTTGCTTTGTCCATATTGAGTATTACGTAAAGGTACTGGGCAATGTTAGGGCACCTCGTCTATTGACTCCGCAGGGTAAAGTTCGCCCGTAGGCATGCATATAATAAAATGTTTTGCATTAACAAAATTTCTTAAAAATTTAAAACTTGACATACTTAACTTCTTAAGACATACATCCAAGTTAGTGCACCTCGGCTATAAACTCCTCAGGGCAAGGGTCCCTCAAAGGGGTAAGTCATAGGGAAAAAAACTACCAACCCCTATTATTTTTATTTTTTTTTAAAAATAAGGGTATATGGGAGGGGTTGGGGTTATCAGTGCTGAATAGGCTCAATGATAAAAAGATAGATAGAGTGTTAAATGAAGGCATAAATAAAATGTGTTCTTTAAATAAAATTGCGCAAAATTTTTGTAAAAATGACATACTTAACTTCTTGGTCTAGCTTTTATTATTGTATTTGAAGTCTAAGAGATCATAATGGATAAAAAGGCAGACATACATCCTACTACTTGTATATGAGGATTAATCTATTAGACAAAAACCTATTTGTTATGGTTACTTTGTAAATCTATTAATATATTTGTATATTATATATAGAATAATTTACATGAACATGGTTTTCTCTATTTATACCACTTACTTTAATGATGTTCAGGGGTTAGACTCAAAATTAGCTGTTTTTTTTGTTGACCCCCACAATTTACATTATCTATAATACGAAATAGAACGATGGCTGTCTGTCCGTCTAAAGATTAAGATCTCGGTAATCGCTGGGCCGAATGGTTTCTACTCTTCAGGGAATATACCTACTGGTTCTGTGATGGTTTTAAGTTATTTCTTGGGGGGTTTGACAAACCCAACAACCCCCATCAAAAAAATTAAAAATATCCACCCCCCCCCCCTTAAAAAAATATAAATGAAATTTAAAAAGGGGGATCAACCAGAACCTCCAAAAATTTTTACTTTTTCTTTTAAATCTAAAATACAAAAAAAAAATAGGTTGATTAAACCTCTTGGGACAAAGCGCCTAGAGGCTAGGTGCGAAGCCACTAGTAACTTAAATACAGCAACAATCTGTGTATGTAAATTGCAAATGTTTTTCGGCCACAAATTTAACATGGAATTATTATAACGTCGAAAAAACAATTTTTAGACAGGCGCTTTTATGTGGTCTATATTTTGACTAAATTTCCGTATAATCAAAGGTGTCATAAAAATTGTTGGCCGATTTATAGACTAGCACTTTTTCTGAGGTGCCAATTTTGAGATTTTCTTACTTGTGAATGTGTGGTGTGGCAAATTGATTTACTTCTCCCAAGCTATTAAATATCAGGTCAACTTGATTCATTATTCAGACCACAAGGACACTGATAATTATTCGGAAATCCTTTTATAAGAGTAACAGGATGTCTCCGCCTTTATCTGTCTTAAACTTGCAAACAGTTGAACGATATGGTTCTATGTCACATAGATCCTAGAAACGTTTATACCTAAAATGAAAATTTAAAATGGGAAGAGGGGTTGTTCCCACCCAACCCCCCTACCTGAAGTGACCCTAGATGCCTCTAAATGTAATATTGCTTCTAATTCGTTTCTGTTTTATAACTGAAGTAAATAAAGAATTTAATATTTTTGGATTTCCTTTAAAATGCTCAAAACTTCCAGCCAAAGAACTTGCAATCAAAGAGATAGTTGTATGTTAGTTGTTACTTTACCTAAACAAAAATAGAATACAAACCCTATTCTAAATAACTATTAATTGTTTGTTTATAATTAAAATCAACCAAATTATCCTGAATATCGAACTCGACGCCTCATTGACTAACTAGTCAGGGATCTAAAGGGAGAAGACAATGGCCGACAATTTGATGTACATCCCCAATGATATTACTTAAAAATACCCCTTCTGTAGATTACAACTAGAGGTTGAAATGTTTGGACACTAACCTTAATGAATCAGCCTATCAAAATTTAATGAAAGTCCCCAACGATGTTAGGCCTACAAAAACATTATAAAACTTTAAGGACTAGTGTAATAAACAGCCCGTAGTCCCCTTCCTCTTTGCCATTTAGTAAGTATAAAATCAATATACATACTTAACCAATATGTAACTAAATAGTCACACAAATTGTATTCATTGTATTGGATAGTTTTGGTCTTTTGTAACTTTCAATACTATTATTATAGCCAATATGCCCTCATATAAAGGAAACTCTAAGATTAGATTTTATTAAAAGACTATTTTATTTTTGGGGGTTGTAATGATATTTTTTAGTCTGCCTCATGAAATAAAAATGATTATTTAAAGCTAAAGACAATCAGGGAGGGAGGGGACATTGGAATGTAAATTACACTAGTACCCAAAGTTTTACAATTTGGGAACTCTTAGTGAATTTTATTTTGTTGGTTCCAGACTAATAGTGTTTAAACTTTTCAATAATGTTTTTAACTTAGAAAAAGGGGCAATGTTGATTATTTTTATTGAGGATGAACATCAATTTATCGTCCATTTTTTAATCCCTGGGTATCATCGAACTTAAAAAGGTAAAATGACAATACAAATCTAGGGCTAATTATTATCTGGTAGCTGGTCAAAGTGTCTCAAAAAATCAGCCTTGTGACGTCATAAAAATGAGAGATTATCCACATCTTTTTAAGTGGTTTTCTTTCCCACTTCTCCTCTCATCTCCCTCATTTTCATTGACGTCACATGGCTGACCTTTGAGACACTTCGTACAGCTACCTTATCTGATCCTTGTCTACTTTATTTATGTACCAGAGTTTCCCTTTAATGAAAAATCATTAGGAATTGGTCATTATCACTGGTCATTAGTTATGCCGAAGAGACAAATATTATAAAAAAAATCCTCCAATTCATGTGGAAAATGTTATTTAACAACGCTATGTGTATTAGCGAATGCGTCCCTAGCATCTAGGGATTCTGTATTCTATAAATAGCCCAAAACCATCCTTAGTCTTATATCTAACAAATATACAGACTAAAAGTTTCCCGGGACCTATGTGAAACTTCTATGAAAACCTGGTTTTTACAAATCAGGGGAATTTTTAACGTTTTAACTTTGTCCCCTAAAAAGATAATTGCGGTGGTTATCCGCCCGCTCCCTTGTAAGTAAATTTTACTTTCTTTAAATTCGTTAAAAAACACTTCCCTATCCCATACTCCTTATTAGAATAATAATTTATGTTTGTCATTGACGTATAATACATAAATATAATTGTATTTCTATTCAACAGAGGTTTTGCTTTTTTTAATATCTGTAAAAATCTTCAAAAGTTAGATCAAACTTTTTCATCTGCTAAATTATCATATATTGAGGGTACATGGGACTGTAAATTACACTAGTACCCAAAGTTTTATGAACATTTTCTCTGATTGGTTGGCTTAAAAACATTGGGTACTTTTATGAAATCTTAATTGGTGGGTTCAAACCTATGCTTTTAATGTAAAGAACATATTGTCATTGCAGATTTCTCATTCATTGTCTTATCCCTAAAGATCCCTGCAAATTATGATAATAGAAAAAATTTTCTCGTATTCATTCGAATCCGGTGGATAGGAACCGGTTCTCGTCCATATTGAACAACTATGGTTAGCATCTTATTATTTCCAGTTTTCCATGAATATAAGAATGTACAGCCTTCGGCATCTCGGGGCTTAAAAAAGCTGGTTTTAATCTTATAATTGTACATTTTATTTCTGCGAAAAGCTGCTTATAATACGATGCGAGAAATAACTATTATTGTATCTGTTTCTTAATTTACACTTTATTGTGATATATATATTTTTTGTTCAGTTGAAATGAAGTTGTTTAATTCCAAGAAAGAAATCAATGATTAATTCCATAAGCAGCGAAGATTTTTTAAAATCCAATATTGTGCGTATTTAAGGGAGGGATGGAACATTGATGTAATTTTAAATATCGCTCTCTCTCATTACCAAACTTTGGGAATAAACATTGATTAGTAGATTAGGGTAATTTTGTTTATTAGCATTAGGTATTAATACACTATTGTCTTATCCTTCAAAATTCATATTTTCGTTGTAAAATGTTCGTATGTTAGTGATGTAAAGATGCCTTTCATACCAAACGTACTAGCATACCATCTGCATATATTGGAATCAAAATAAGACCAACAGACCGACATGGTATGTAAAGAAGCCTCGCTCCCCCCCCCCCCAAAAAAAAACCTAGAGGAAAATTCAATCAGTAAAGAAGCTTAAATATTATTACTTCTCATTATTGAGCAACATTAACTTCAACCCCGAGGATAGAGATACGTGTTTCATTAAATATAAAAAATTAAATTTGATATTCAACTATTATATCCTTGTAATAAAGTAACAGGAAGTCTATGTGTTTGTTTTGTATGTTTGTACCAAAGGATCTCGCTAACCCCTAATCCGATCAGATTCTCCTGAACTTAGTAGCTTCTAATAGGTCCCAGGAAGATTTTTAACTATTTTGGGGGAGGGTACCACCATCCTCATCAGAAAAATCGACAAAAATAGAAAAAATATAAAAAACGCCGCCCTGCGGACTTTTTTTGCAATTAGCTAAAAACATAACTAAGAAATATTTTTGGTAAATAGTTGATTTTAAAATATGTAGATTGAAAAGAAACAATTTTACGTGTCCTTAGAGGCCTCTAGTGCTTAATTTGGACTTAAATTTAAAGACTAGGTTATCAGAAAGAGATGGGACAATGGGCTGTTTATTACACTAGTCCCCAAAGCTTTATAATAACGTTTTCTTATTCGTTGGCCTAACAACTTTGGGGTCTTTAGTAAATTTTGGTTTGTTGAATTATCAAGTAGAGTGTTCAAACTTTTCAAACAATGATTTAAATCTGCAGATGGGGTAATTTTGTATATAATCATAGAGTATGTACATTGACATTAATTAATCAACCATTGTCTTATCCCTTTAGATCCCTGCTTGGTTATAGCGATTCTTCGTTTAAAACATTGTGTCTAATTTTCCTACGAGCCTTATGAAGTACATATTTTATTCTTTCTATGGCAAATCCGTGTCTCTGGTAGATCTCAGCAGCCGCCCTAAAAATATACAACTAATTATTTAACAAGGATCAAACATTCCACAGAAAAACGTTGTAATTTTTAGAAAAGTTTAAGATAATTCTTTATATTATAGTGATGAATAGTTATTTATCGTATCGTATTATATACAGCTTTCCGCAGATAAGAAATGGTTTCAATCTTATGATTGTACATTTTTAAACTCGTAGAAAACTGGATATAATACGATGCTATACTTACTTTTTCTGTATTGCTGAGAATCGGTTCTAATCCACCGGATAATAATTGGTTTCGAAGCGATACTAAAAAAGATTATCTTACAATATAAAATGTTAATATAATAATCAAGTGTGCATTTACTAAAACTTACTTCTTGGCCACAGAAAAAAATCTAGACATTGCATTGCTTTAATTTATCTTACAGAGCCATACTCCGAAAGAATACTTTTTCCGCTGGGCTCTTCTAAATTTAACATAACCTAACCTAAAATGGGAAGATGATTATGGCGTCATACGATAAAATAACCAATGAGAGGCCAGCATAAATTTTACCATTGGTCAATGACAGTGTATACTGGCCTCTCATTGGCTATTCTATCGTATGACCTCATAATCTGTGGAGGGACTTCCTAAAATGGGCATCAAAATTACTTTTTTACGTTGTGTTCAAGATGCTATAAGAAGGAAATTGCTGAACATAAAAACTAATAATTGTAGAGTTGCTACGCACGTATAATAATAACAACTTTAAAGTGTGAAAAATTGTTGAACATTAAGATGGAAATATTGAATCCAGATGGAAAATAGAAATACGCGCCAAATTCGGGGGGAGGGGATGGGAAAGGTAACTTTACAAAGTGTTTAAAAAAATTACCCATTTGATGTCGTAAAAATGAGGGATAGCAATCTCTTTTTTCTGGGTTTTTCTTTCCCACTTCTCCTTTTATCTCTCTCAATTTTTATGACGTCATATGATTTTGATTTTGAGACACTTTGTAAAGTTACATGGGGAAATCGAAACACCACCTTAATTTTTAGTGTTATTTCTCTTATAGGGCTTATGGACATACTCTCCTTTAAAATAGATAATAGTTATTCAATTCATCGCATCGTATTATAAACTGCTTTCCGCTGATATAAAAATGTACAATTATAGGATTAAAACCAGTTTTTTAGTCTAAAGATGCCGAAGGCACTGGTTAAAAAACTGGTTTTTATTTTATGATTGTACATTTTATATTCGTAGAAAACTAGATATAATACGATGTTATACATGATTTTTCAGTATGGTTAAGAACCAGTTCTAATCCACCGGTTATTATCGGTTTCGAAGCGATACTGGAAAAACATTTCTAGCACATATAAGGAGCTTAAATGTAAAGAAGAGCCATATTGGTCCAGTGGTTAGTACAAACAGACAGACAGACAATTAAGACAAGATAGACATCCTGTTACTTTTATATAGGGATGATTGTGAGAAATATTTAAGTTAAGTTATTACATTAAAACGACAAAAACCCAAATTATGTCAAAAATGATCAATGTGAGGAATTATCCATCTCTTTTTTAGGGGTTTTCTTTCCCACTTCTCCTCTCATCTCTCTCATTTTATTCACATGGATCATTTTTGACACAATTTTAACACAATTTTGGCTTTATTTCAGTTTGAATATTTGTTAAATCTGTCTATCTGTGTCTGTCGGTGTCTATCTGCCCCAACAGACAGACAAGACTGTTTGACATATTACCCTCATTTTTACATTTGATCATCTTTCCTTGTAAATACTCCTAGTAGGAGTTGATATTTTGGGACAATACTTTGCACTAGGATACCCTATAAAGAATAAGACACTTCCATACATCTTCTTTTTAATAGTAAAGCTTTTCTATAATTATCGTCTGTACGTCAGTCCATGCGTATCAATTAGCAATTCTTTAATCGTTAATACACCTCTGGTTTATGGAGTGCCTTATAACCGTTTCCAGAAAGTCCGTACGTCCATTTGAAATATGCTGATTTTTAACTTTTTGTATGTTATAATTATCCTATTATTCTGAAATTTGGAACCACGATTCCTAGATAAACAATGTACAAATGTTGAAACCAAAGCATCTCTTTAACTGATTCCTATAAATGTAAGTTTGTCCTCAAACAGAATCCTGTTTGTACGCAATTTTATAGCAACTTTAAATATTATTTTGTTTATAATTTGAAATTAATATCCTACTGATTAAACTTTGATACTCTACTTGTTAAATTTTGCTAATTGAGTTCATGATTACCAGGCAAAACGCTCCAACCAATCATTTGATTGCACGAACTTTGTCTTTGGGTCAAAGAATTATCCCTAACTTAAAGGTTGTTTTTATAAACATGTTTCGAGTTAAACATGAAACAAACTATGAATTTATGTATATTTTTGTTGTGCATCTGACATATTAGAGTAAAAGGTTCCAGGACAAACGCAGGAGTATAAAACATCGGAGTTGATAAACGCAGGAGTGTTTAAATACTAATTTAATCTAGTAATTCTATTCAGGTTAGGTTAGGTTAAGACAAGAATATACAAATAAGCCCCCAGCAGGGGTTAGACATTTAAAACATAAAAAATGGTTTAAAATAGGTTAGGTTAGGTTAAGTTTTCACTATTGCATTTGTCCACTCCGACGTTTGGGACACCTGCGTTTGTCCTAGGACCGAGTAAAACACTAGAGGGAGATAGGGTTTCGAACATATCTTTCCTAAGATATCAACACCCTTTAAAAAAACTCATAATATAAAACATCATTTAAAATATTATTTAATTTTAAGCACAGTGAGATATCAATTAGATGTGTTTTCTGAAGGGATAACATTTACTAAAATCAGCAGCATATTTTTGAAAAAAAACAAGGACAGTTTTGTCCCAGCTATTTCTAAACTTTTGAATTCTATTGATATGCAATTTAATAGTTTAAAAATTGTTTCTTTTCAATCTATTTTAAAATCAGCGATTTACCAATAATATTTTTTTCGCCGATAGATGGTGTTAGTTATATTTTTAGGTAATTTCAAATTTGTCAACATGGCGACGTTTTTTTATTTTTTAAAAACATTTGTCGATTTCTCTAGGGAGGGTGGTTGTATCCTACCCCAAAATAGTTATAAACCTTACCGGGACCTATAAAAAGCTACCCTGTTAAGGAGAACCCAATCGGTTCAGAGGTTAATGAGATACTTTGTTACAGACAAACAGACAGACAAAGAGAAAAACACACATCCTGTTATTTTATTATGAGGATATGGTTTTTTTTTATAAAAAGTGTACATGGCTAAAAAAATTTACATTCTATTTTTAAATAAATTTTGATAATATTTACGTTGACTTTATGGACTTATTGATTCAATATGATCCTGACTGACATAATATAGACATATCGATGTTCTGATAACACTATATAACGACGAAGACCAAACTGCATAACTTTTGTGTCACTTTTGATTTCTGTGACGTCATATAATGAGGAAGATGAGAGGAGAAGTGGGAAAGAAAACCCCTAAAAAAGAATATGACGTTAAAAGTGGTGCAAAAGTTATGCAGTTTGGTCTTCGTCCTATAACTTAATACTTCTGTCGACATATAGTTACTGCATATATTTTGACAGGGGACTTTGTGATGCCTTACTTCTGCGTTACAATTAATAATGATTATTCCAGAATGGCTTTAAAACCGATTGATATCTGCTAGATTATAACCGGTTCTGAGCCACACGGAGAAATTATATTTCCTGGGCCTCAGGCCCTTCGGTTCCAGGTATATTGTATAAAAATTTTTAAAATTTTTATTTTATTATCCGCGGAAACGATGTCTAAAATACAATCATTATTTGTATGTAACCATTCAAAAGTTGAATAAGTGTTATACTATGTTGTAGTGCTATTAGATTTGCCAGGGTGTCTACTTGAAGAGAAGCTGCGCTACTACAAATCCTATTGATGTATGTCAACCCATTTATTTGAAATAACGTCTAAAATTACCCCCAAGTACCTTTTTGTATAATATTTTCAACTGAGATTTTTAAACATTCAACAAGAATGACAAAGTCCATAGAAGGGAAGTCCAACAATCAAACATTATGACTTGTCGTCCTAAGAATTAGTAATAGCAATCAATTTTATAGAACAATTATATTACGTATGCATGAGTTTGTTCTCAAAACAGTTTTAAATGAACGTACTTTCTGGTATTGATTATAGAGTTTCAACGCTTCATAAATTGATTCTGCAAAGTTTAAAATCAAAGGATATATGGACGGACTGACCCTATATGTAGAAAATCTCCCCATGGCACTGTCCTTGTGCTGACTCTCAATTGACCGGGTCATTGAAGATCAACCACTGTACTGTAGATTAATTATAATTATTGGTTGAAAAGTTTGAATTGCACACTGACAATTTGTATCAACCAATCAAAATTAAATAAAAATACCCTAAGTTCTAAAAACAACGAATGAGAGAAAGGGTTTATAAAACTTTGGGTACCAGTCAAAGACGTCCAAGGGGGGATGGTGTAAAGAGGTGATTACCCCCCCCCCCCCCAAATAAAATTAAAAATTACCTCTTTTATATAAGGATTACTCTCCCCCCCCAAAAAATTTTAATTTTCAAATTTTTACCCCCCCCCCCCCGAATGAAAAAGCTTGGACGCCCCTGGTACCAGTATAAATTATTATACTCCAATGTACTTTTTCTTCCCGCTAACATATGATCTTAACAAACTTTGCTTGTTATGAGTTTAGAAAAAAAACAAGTTTATAGAAGCGAAGCTACTCTACCAGTGGCATATATCCGTACGTCAGTTTAGATTTAGAGATTTTTAAGAAATCTACTATAAAAATAAATTTGGTATATAAAAACTAAACTGGTGGAATTTAAGTAAGTAGTGTTTATTTGTTGTTTTTGCCCCACTACATCATATGGACATATTAATTCTTGTTATCTTTAAAATTGATTGGTTTCGCAATATTTTGGTCAGTTGTATCATAGATAAATAGTGAACCAGCGAATTATTTAATATTTAATTGCGTTTCATTATGTTTAAAAAGTGATAAAATAAAGGTGTGATTTGCCACAAGTGTTTTTGTGTTTTTATAATAGAGTGACTCATTATTTTATAAACAATTGTTTTAAAAATTAATATGATTCTTAGCAAAATCTTTTTTTACCAATTTTCCCAGTCGTCCAAGGAAACACTATCTTAAAAGTTTAACAAAGTGGTCAATTTTATTATTTATTTGTTTGGTTAAAAAAATCAAAATGTTCTTATATTCTAAATGAAAGTACGGACATTCGTTTTATGAGTATGTACTATGTATACTGTATACAATTGCTATGCTTTCAATATTGTTGTAGGAATCCACATAAAAGGTTTTAAATCGAAAGGACAATTATAACATGCCTTAACATGCGGACGGACGCACCCTAATCTGGGAGAACCCCAAAAATATTTTGTTTTGTATGTCAGTAGTTTTGATATGATTTTATTGAAAAATATCGCTATTAAGAATTTAAACTGTTAAACTGTTATGAAATTGAATATTTTATAGTTGCGAAGCCACTCTACAAGTTCAACTTTTCTGTATACTTTTAAAACTCACCTTCATTCCTTTACCTCCCTCTTTCATGGATTTTGAGGGATAAGATGATAAAATTATGTCCCAAATGATGATAAACAAAATTGCCTCTTTTTAGATGAAAAATATCAGTTGAAAGTCTCTAACCACCAACCAAACAAGATTTTAAGAAGTACCCAAAGTATTTAAGCCGACAAATGAGAGATCATGTTTATAAAACTTTGGGTACCACTTTAATTCATTGCCCAATGTACCTCCTCCCGAATTCCTGCTTATTCAAAAGAATTAATGACTGACATATTATATATACTTATGCCGTAATTAAAATAACATCATGACTTTATGACAATTTTTTTGTTGCAATATTTCATTTTTTCATTGAAGTTAATATTATAAGAACCCCACTTGGTTTAGGCTAAAACCAGTGTCTATAACTAAGTATCTAACGCAGATTTATCAAATCAAAAAAGGCTTCGCTGTCTTTGTGCGGAAACTTTGTTGTTGATAGATACAAATGTTGGCTATTAAGGGTAATTTTCCACCCAGATTTCTGATGTTTCTGATTTTTATAAGTTCGTACAATAAAGCCCAGCTAAATATTAGCTTATCTAGTAAAATGCATGCAAGAAGAAGATTATACTACAAAGATGACAACATCCACAAGTGATGAAGCACAAGGAAACCGTATTATTAAGAACATGATTGACATACCAACAGATCAAAATAGCAATAAGTTAGATTTTATCAGAATGGGGGAATCTTCACACAAAAATCTCCCGTCTATCTTAAATAGTAATTGAGAAATTCAATTTACATCACAATAGTTCTTGATAGATAGACAAAACGGACATTTTAAAATTCTAGAATAGCTTGTTTAAAAAATAGAAGATAAACGTTTATCTGTCTTTAAAAAAAATATCTCTAACTGCGCTCCATCAATTAGGTTCTTCTTTACAAGAAATCTTTACATAAGTGCCGTTCAGGTTTCAATCTATTTTTGAGGTGGGGAAGTAAACCCTCCCAAGAGAAATTATTTATCCATAGAGTAGCTACTCCACTATTTTAGATCTTACATAATTTGGTTACATTGTAAAAACGTCAAATATTTGGAATGATTTGATTTCAAAATAGCATTTGTTATTTCTAGCTAGAGAGAGGGGGGGGGGGAGTAAAGGGTTATTACGTCCGTCATGGGGAATATTTACAACTTTTGAGTAGCACAGCTACTATAAAATAATTTAGGAAGGGAGGGGACAATGGACTGTAAATTGTAATAGTACCCAAAGTTTTATAAACACGTTCTTTCATACGTTAGCTTACAAAATTAAGCTATTTCTTTTTATAAAAATTGATTATAAGACAAAAGATTTAAAGACAAAAGTGTGTTAAAAATCATCCACGTGACGTCATAAAAATGAGGGATTATCCATCTCTTTTTTCTGGGTTTTCTTTCCCACTTCTCCTCTCATCTCCCTCATTTTTGTGACGTCACATGGGTGATTTTTAACACACTTTGGTCTTTGTCCTACATTTTTACAAAATTATTTCTATCTACATAAATTTTGTTGATTTTTATTTGAGATAAACATGGACATTAAACTGTAGATTACTCTTGTATCCACAGTTTTATAACTTCGTTATCTTATTCGTTGGCTTAAAAACTTTGGATCCTATTTAGTAAAATCTTATTGATTGGTTCCAATCTACAAGTGCCGAAACTGTTAACAAATAATTCATTTGCCAAAGGGGTAATTTTAGTTTATTATCATTTGGGGATGTATACAGCTTATACCAATAACTAAATTAACTCGAAAAAAAATTCACGAAACCTTTACGTGTTTTTCAGCTGTCGTTGGTGAACAACACATCGTACAATTGACGACCTCTCCATTTGCCCTCTAAATATTATTTTAGATTTATTTTGCTTGTTGGCCATACCTTATTCCTGGGATGTATATCAATTTATCGTCCATAGTCTTATCCCTTCCTTTGAAAACAACCCTCTGAGCTGGTATTGATTTAAGTTCATATGTTATAATAATTCAAACCTTAATGAATTATGGAAAATAAATATAATTACTTAGAATGGTTAAGGTATAGAGTTTTAGGTATTCATTTTAGAATCAATTAATTGTTATATTTTCTTGTGGGTGGAGGGTAGTCGACGCCCCTTTTCTTAATTTTAGTTTAAAAAGATTTAAAAGCTTAAAACCATCACTGAAGAGTAGAGCCCAATCGGTTCAGTGGTTACTTAGATCTTGAGCTTTAGACAGACAGACTGACAGCCATCGTTCTACTTTTTATTAACTAGATACTTCGCCAAAATGTTACAGAGGACAAAGGGAAAGTGTCACAAAATAGCATAAAACCTTCCAAAAGTATTTTCCAGAAAATCACAACTTAATCAGACCCCCCATTTCCGAGATATTTGGCTTCAGACAGAAAAACCTTACTACTTTAAACTATGGAATTTTTTTATTGAAAGCATAAATCAGTAATACAGATCTTTTGGGTCATGTGAAGGAAACGAAGTTGCGGGTTTCGTCATTTTTCACAGTAGCTTTTCCCCTATCCCCTGCGGGAGGCTCTAACCCTGCGGGGCCAATTGACTTAACCTAACTTAACCTAACCTATCAAAAGCTAATGTGAAACTACGACGGGACGCCCCTTAAGAGGCACTCTCACGAAAGGGGCTTTTTTCTACCCTTCTAGCTCGATACTTCTATGTACATGAATTTCTATTGTATTGAAAACCTTTATGAATTATTGGTGATTAATTAACAAACCTAGTTCTCATATCATTATTCAAATTTAATAGCGACAAGGATATGACATTTGAAGAAAGAAATTTGGCTTCAATGACCGTTATTGGGCTGAACAATTGTGTACTGTATCATATACATTTTACATGGTTAATGAAGACATAAAAATTCTGAAATTTCGATATGCTATTTAAATGGTTTATGTCAACTATATGGCTTCAATAAAAAGTGGTCGTTGCTAACACAAAAAAGATATTTGATTTTTAAAACAATTTTTGTCAATATGATATTTTATATGATATGGGACAGCGGAAAGTGTCATGTGTGACGTCATAAAAATGATTCTAAAAGGAAGGATGAGAGGAGAAGTGGGAAAGGAAACCCCTAAAAAAAGATGGATAATAGACTTATTTGTATGACGTCACAAATTACACTTTCCGCTGTCCCATATATTATCAAATAAAGGTGGTTAATGACTGACATAATATCGATTCAACAATATTCTAATGATATCATATTTATGGTGACATAATAACATAACTATTTGATTGAATAACCATTGGGTTATTTTTCTGTATATTAGCATGCTGTAATGGTTATCAAAACCAATATAATCTAATATTAAATATTATAATAATCAAGGACGTCAAAGCTTTTTACACTCCCCCTAGAACAGCTTTGTCCCTGTCTGTATGCAATTGCTGCGCCTATGCCAATAACGAAATTAATTCGAAAAAAACATCACGAAACTTATACGTAATTTTAGCTGTCATAGGGGGTGAACACATCGTAGAATTGACGACCTCTACATTAAGAGATATAAGTTTTCCGGAATTGTAATGTAGGGAGTAGATTTGAAATCTGCATCAAATTTTAAGGATGTTTTATAAAATTCGTTTTTTGTATAATTCTTTATCTAAAAGCGGAAATACAAATCAAGTTAATTAATTTTGGCATCTGTGATTGGTGGATTTAAAAAATCTGCGCTCTGATTGAATGTCGTACATCATTCAACCAATTAGAGCGCAGGTAGTTTAAAATCCACCTATCCTATTGGTCAAAATTAATTAACTTAAAATATATTTTCGCTTTTAGATAAAGAATTTTACAAAAAACGAATTTTATAAAAAATCCTTAAAATTTGATGCAGATTTCAAATCTACTCCCTACATTAAAATTCCGGAAAACTTATATCTGTTACTCTATATCTACCCTCCAAATATTATTTTAGATTTATTTCGCATGTTGGCCATACCTTATACCTGGATATTGCTGTGCTTATGAATGTTGTCAGCCTTATTCTCAAACAGACATGGTGTGCGATTAGTTCCACTTAAAACAAACTAATTATAAATATCATTAGAACTGCATATTATTAAAACAGCTCAAACTGCAATTTCCGACTTGAAACACTCTCATTATCCAAGAACCCCAATTTTTATATGCATAGTATCTCTATATGTATCTACTTCCCCCATAGTCATAGCTGTTATATAGTGTATAAGTTATTATAACAAACCTAGGGAAAGGGGACAAATAATTTTAAGTGAAAATTACCCCTCAATCCCCTTCCCTTTTTTCTCCCCTTCTTACCAACTTCCATTTCAGTTACATTAAAAAACAAGTTTTACTCCAACTTTACTCCAACAAATTATTTAATTGTGGCAATTTTAAATGGAATTAATTGGCATAATAGCAGCTCCTGATAACAAACCTTTAAATCTTTTTAAGTAGAATAATGACAGCGACAGAATAGATTTACTTTTTTGTTCTTTTAATAAATTGTATAAATTTTTGTTTCTTAATTTCCCAGAAGGCAAATGACAATGAAAATTCAATTTAAAACTCTCTTATTATAAGTGTAAGGATATGTTATTCATTTGATGTTAAATCATATAAACAATAAACATCTATATCTCTAAGACCGATATCGGTCTGGTTTTATTTAATATTTTGTTTTTTAGTTACCTTACGTGGTAGGGAAAGTACACCAATAGACATAATTATTTGGGAAGAACAGGAAAGAGAAATTTCACAAACTATTTAACATGACCCTAAATCATTATTCAAAAATATATCCTTTCATTCTGAATAAAATAAAGTTACAAGAATTCTAAATTATTTCCTTCTAAAATATGTTTTACTGCTTATATTCTATTATTTGATGTAGTAAGGTTTTTTAGGCCCCAACTTAATACGATAGCTCTTTATAGTGATATAACTACTAAACCGATTGAGGGTTCTCTATTTTAGGATAGCTTTACATAGGTCCTGTGATGGCTTTTGACTATTTTAGTCTTGGTATGGATTTAAACTATATTTGAGCTACTCTCTAAGGCTAAATTAGATTAAGTAAGAGTAATTAACCCAAAATTGTATTGCAATATTCTAGAAAAATTAATTTATGAGAAAAGAGAAAAGAAAACACGTTGGTCATTAGATGAAATTTAAAAGTCTAAACA
This sequence comes from Acartia tonsa, assembly GCF_053477335.1. NCBI lineage: Eukaryota > Metazoa > Arthropoda > Copepoda > Calanoida > Acartiidae > Acartia > Acartia tonsa. Next base: position 42,314,807 of record NC_137272.1, read on the forward strand.
AAAATTTCACCTGTTTATATCCCTTATCGTCCTAGTAATCCCCCCACCCGTTCTTTTAGGGTTAAATCATTTAGATTACAAGTTTATTATTAAAATAGTTTTTAGATTTGTTTATATAATTGAAGTAGATAACTAAATGCTCTGAATAAATATTCCTCCTTTCTTTTTTAAATCTGGTACCTTAATTGTTTCCTTACCTGTAAAATATAAAGAATTAAAGAGTCGCCAGAAATTGTCGCTTGTCACAGGGACACAGGGTAATGTACCTGAAAAAACATCCTTTCCTCTAAATCTTCAGGGACCATAAATCAACCCCAAAGTTTTAAAACTAGATTTTGAGGTGGATTCTTAAAAAAAAACTTTTGCCTCACTAAAAATTCTTTGTCTCACTAATTAGTAAGGCTCGCTAATAATTTTGCCTCACTATTTTAGTGAGTCAGTGAGCCAAAAAAGTTTTTTAAGAATTCACATCTGGTTTAAATTACAAGGGGGAGGTTTTGAGCACAAAATAATTTTCTTGATTGGAAATAAATTTTGTTAATCCACCATTATACCATCCCTGTCCGTAATTGTCGCACCGTCTGTCTGTCCGTCAGTCCGTAACAGTTTGCTAATGACAAGTGGAAACCCAAAATTGTCATAAATAGAAAAACCAAAACTTATCATTAAGAACAATTTGATGTTCGTTCATTTCCGCATATTTTCACATCAGCTTTGCTGTACTAAATGGCAAAACGACGCAAATAACAACAGATCTATAGTATAGATGTATTTACAGACAACTACCTCCCTTCATTTTTCAATGACCTCTTTCGTCTGCTTCTAAATTATTTTCTACTTCTTGACTGTGTTAATATAAGCGACACTATTGGTTGATTTTCAATGATCCAATAGAAAGGTTGCACAAGACGGTTGCGATAGGGAGATACAGTTATTTAACCCTTTCTCCCTCTAGTGTTTTACTCTAATCAAATAATAAAGAGAGAGACGAGACAAGATAATTTGCGCTGTTTTAATAATATGCATTGAGGGAGAGGACATTGGGCTGTTAATTACACTAGTACCCAAATGTTGATAATTACGTTATCTTATTCATTATTTATGGTTCCCGTTCAATTTTGATTGGTTAGTTCAATTTTAATCTACAGCAGGGTTTATTTTGTTTATCATTATTAGGAATAAATATCAATCTATCGTCCATTGTCTTATCCCTTAAGATCCCTAAGTTTGAATGATAGAATAATGCGTTACATGTGCGGAAGTTAAAGCACACTAGTTAGAATATTATACTTACAAGAACGTCTGTTTTCACGAGAGGGGAAATAGTGGGGGAAATTATGGGGATACAGTTGGATATTACTAGAAGCACAGCTACTGTATATTTATGTCTGTTAAGGTTGGGTTTCTGAACTGTGGCTTGCACAGGGTTTTGTGAGGGGGGTGTAACTATTTTACCAGGGGGTTAAATACACATCCCTTTTGCAAGTCTCTTTGTTTCAGGGTAGATTTTCTTTAACTAACTTAAAGTCATATTGCAGATTTTTCTCTTAAGTTTTTAAATAGGTAAATTACCGAGAAATATTATGTCAAACTATAGAGAGAAGGAGAGAAATAGGGAAAAAATAAAAAAAGAGAGAAAGAGAGAGCTAGGGGGGGGGGAGTTAATACAAAGAAAGAAAGATAAGGATGTAGTTGCTATAGAGGAGAGATAGTGAAGTAGCAGAAGAAAAATTGCAGTACATTATAACGGACAAAGACCAAATTGATGCCAAATTGTGTCAAAAATCATCCATATGACGTCATTAAAATGAGGGATTATTCATCTCTTTTTTTAGGGGTTTTCTTTCCCACTTCTCTCATCTCCCTCATTTTTATGACGTCACATGGATAAATTTTAACACAATTTTGCAGCAATTTGGTCTTTATCATTATAACGGACATCTAAAATTTTAAAGTGGATTTTTATAATTTCCTAAATTCCAAAATTGACTTGTTTATTTCGCGGTGATGAATAAGGTATGGAAAGTGTGCATTCAGTTCTGCAAATTATTACATATTTATATTAGCAAAATCATAAATAGCATATATATAACTCATGTGTATAATGATGAGAGCAGAAAGGGGATTAAGGTATAGCCCCTTTCGTGGCAACGCTTCTTTGAGGTACATTCGTCGTATTTTCACAGTAGATTTTCTCCTATTTCTAGCCCCTTTGGAGGCCTCTAACCATGCGGGGCCAATTGCCTAACCCTGCGGTGCAATCAACTAACCTAAAATAACCTATCGAAAGCTACGGGGAAAATACCACGAAACGCCCCTTAAAAGACGTCGTCACTAAAGAAACTATACCCAAGAAATGTTTTGTGCTGTTGTAATGATATACAATTTTGCTGTTTTTTTTAATGAATGATATGTGCGACAGAGAATGAACACCTGTATAGAATAATGATCAACACAGAATAATAAATTAGAAATTTATGCATTTCCGTTAATTAATGATTTTAAGTAGAGGCGCAGCTGTTATACAATTAAAGCCTGTCTGTCCGTAAGTCAGTCCGTCTTTATGAGCATAATAGTATTCAAGTGTAACAAAGCCAATCCGGGTAATTGATAGTAAGGAAGACAAAAGAACAGTATATTATCATACAGTATTATTATGGAAAATACATTAGAAAAAAGATTTAGTCAAGTTTGTACGAATTTTTTATATGAGTTTTTTTTGTGTAAATTGACATAACTTATTGAAAACATAACATCGTTAGTCAGTTTTCAATCTGACTGTTTTTTTTTATCTTTTTTAAAAATATTAATAGATATAATCTAAATACACTCTTATACTAGTTTTCAGGATATTATATCGTCGAAAAATTTCATAGCTCGTATTACTGAAATAAATCGTATATCAATATAAATAAACATACGGGTTCGTCTGCTTGGAATCTCTTTATAAGTTTGACGGATTATGGGAGCCAATTTGACCATCTAGATCCACTTTATCTATTTAGACATTAGTGTAATTCCATTATTCTTTTACTAGCGGCTTAAGGTTATTTAAAAAAAGAAAGTACTACTGAAGCTTTCACCACTAATTTCAAATATTTTTTTTTTTGGGGGGGGGGGTCGGGGTTGTTCCACCCTCCAAGAAAATAGCTTAAAACCACCACATTACCAGTAGATATATTCCCTGAAGAGTAGAATCCAATCGGTTCAGTGGTTACTGAGATCTTAAGCTTCAGACGGACTGACGGACGGACAGACATCATTCTACTTTGTATTATAGATAGTCAAATGAATTAATTTTTTCGTGTGTGTGTGTGTATTCCATAGCCGTGGCTCACATGATATTTACATAAAGGAATTCTATGTTGGTATATTAAAACAGCATTTGAAGGGAAACAGTAAAAGTGTCTGACTATGACGTCAGAAAAAAAATAACAATTAACCAATGAGAGGCCGCTATATATTTTACCATTGTGAATACTGGCTTCTCATTGGTTAATTGTTAATTTTTTCTGACGTCATAGTCAGACACTTTTACTGTTTTCCATTTGAAGTAAAATTACTGCACTCATAACGAACATAATTACCCTTGTTATGCTTTGCCAGGGGAGGAAAGTAATTAATAGAACAGGCCAAATAAATATTCAAGTACAGGTTCATTAATTAATTTACTGTTGAATAGTAAAAAATGTAATATTTTTAAATTACTTTGTGAAATTACTCATAATATATATTACAAAATTCAGTTCGTTCCCTTCCACTATCATTCTAGACTCTTCATGAACTTTACTTTGCCTAAACTTAACCAGGAATAAGATATAGCCAACAAGCGAAATAAACCAAAAATAAAATTTGGGGGGCAGATGGAAAGGTCGTCAATTCTACAATGCCACTCAACGACAGCTAAAAATCACGTATAGGTTTCGTGATTTTTCCCGAATTAATTTCGTTGTCGGTATAAGCTGAAAATAAACTAAAATAATCATTTTTTTTGTATACTTTCGGTTTATCTGAAATTACCAACTTATGCTTTTTAAATCCTCCTTTTATTTATATTGTATGTAAAAAGTAGAATTGAAATGATAATAGTAAAGCCAAAAAGCTTCCAGATTTTATGATATTTAAACTTTTCAGCATAATACATAAAATAGGGTGCCACATTTTATTATAGAGATAAACCTTTTTATTGAAAAATTATACATTTTACCCCCCCCCCCCCTCCCTCAAGTAAAATTTCCCCTGAACCAAGCATAAGGAAAGTGAGGGGCCTTAACACTATGGGACCACCCTGTAGTCGATAAAATCTAACCTAACCTAACCTGATCTAAAGTAATAAACAACGTTTTTTTTTTATTTTCGAATTATATTAAATCTAAGGGGAGAAGGTTTCCTGTGCTCAACAAGGCACATTAAGGGAAAACGCCAATAAAACTACATAATATGACATCTGTAACTATAAAAAAAAAATATTATTTAATTTTAAAGGAAAATATCTTTTTTTATTTTTAACCATCCTACAATAAAACTGAAAATTGGTGGGTGGGGATTTGAGATAAAGGAATAAGTATATTGATTTGAAAAATATTTGTATATCTTTAGGTAAACATAATCTAGATTTTTAAATTCTTTGGATGGGTGGACAAACAACAATTAGTAAGAGGTCATAAAGTGAGAGATAGAAGAGAATAGTTATTTCTCGCATCGTATTATAAACAGCTTTCCACGGATATAAAATATACAATTATAAAACTGGTTTTAATCTTACAATTGTACATTTTTATATTCGTAGAAAACTGGATATAATACAATGCTAGACATATTTTTTTTATGTATGAGAACCGTTTCTAATCCACATGATATCAATCGGTTTCGAATAAATATGAGAAAGAAGGTGTATTAACTTTTATTTTTATAGCTTTTAGTAAGTAGTAGATGTAAAAATTTTCATAGAATTTAGATATGTAATCGTTTTTTTTTTGTAGACCTCTTATTTTTAAAGTAATTTAAGCTTTTAAAAAACCAAATTAAGTCGTTTTTAAGGTACTAAAACGCAACAAAAAAAAGAAGAAAATTGCCATTATGAACAAAAATAGTAAGATCTTTAATTTGACACCTTACTTTTTAAATTCTGTTGAGTAATTATTTTAAAAATCAATTTTTTAAATCTCGGTTTAATCAAAACTTTAAACAAAAATATTCTACCACAGGCATAAAGATATGGGTTCATATGTACTTTTAGAATCAGAAAAATATTACAAATCCATTGTAAGCAAAATTGAAAAAAAGGAAAAAAAATAAAAAATAAAAATGGCCTAACATATTATTTTGTACAGGCAACACTTTTTTTACCCGCTCTTTACCCCCTTCCCATTTTTACCCTCTATACAAGGTTTAAGATGGTTGCCTGTATAATATAATATAATATTTTCATACAATTTCTTTTATTGTAGTTTATTTATTATTTTGTAAACTTTTTATTTCAATTTTGCTTAGAATCGATTTGTAATATTTTTCTGATTTTAAAAGTATATATAAACCCATATTTTTTATGCCTGTGGTAGAATATATTTATGCTTAAAGTTTTAATTAAACCGAGATTTAAAAAATCGATTTTTAAAATAATTACTCAACAGAATTTAAAAAGTAAGGTGTCAAATTAAAGATCTTACTATTCTTGTTCATAATGGCAATTTTCTTCCTTTTTTTTGTTGTGTTTTACTACCTTAAAACCGACTTAATTTTGTTTCTAAAGAACTTAAATTACTTAAAAAATAAGAGGTTTACAAAAAAACCGATTGCATATCTAAATTCTATGAAAAATATAACATCTACTACTTCCCAAAGGACCGGCTAGCTATAAAAATAAAAGTTAAGACACCTTCTTTATAAATGTCTTTTGAAGTATGACCGACAGTCTAACGGAATATCTATATTATACACTAGATGTTTCTTACAAAAAAATTTAGCACTCTGGCTCAAATAGGAGTCGAGAAAATCATATTACCTCCTAAATGTTCTAGACAAGCGAACAGACATACGATCATATCGAATTCTAGAGAAGCTTTGTTACTAAAAGGAATTTAAATTCTTAATGAGAATGTCATTATATTAAGGCTTCCTTATAAAATGTATTTTTATATTTTTTAAGGTCTAAAACACCTTTTTAAGACTTCCTTATGAAATGCATTTTTTTTGGCCACTTTGGATGTACCCAAGTCCCTGGCGTTGACTGAAAAGTATTCCAATTTACGAGGCCATTTTGAGGATATTATTGAAGACACACTCACAATAAATAGGGATTATCTTACATAAACACACACACACAAAATATTCCAGGGACAAGGGATAGGTCATTTTATGAAAAACTATTTTGCCTTTAACTTTCCGTTGGTCAAAAATTAAAGTTTGTCTGTATTATTCATTTATAATTTATTGAAGTAAGTTTAAAATTTTCAGAACTGGATTTGAGCCATACTGAAAACTCATGTATTGTGTTAAATTATATACAATTTTTCAAGAATAATAAAATAAAAGTCATTAAATTAACATTAATTTTGTTAGTTTGAGCCTTGGTCCCCTCGGGGCCAACTAAAAAGGATTTAATCTAATAAATTTTTATTTTTCTATCCGCGAAATATGTCTACAGTACCAGTATATGCCAGAAAAAACTAAGAACTGGTTTGTGCCATAGACAAAAATAGCTATTCACTAGTTATTATTTTGTCTGCGTTCTCTTTGAATTTCACAATCAAAAATCTAATTTGTTTTCCCTAGTCCCTGGATGTATATTCACATAAATTGTTGTATTGATTTTAAATAAAATAAAATAATCTTTTGTGTGTGGTGTCTCTGTGTGATTGTGTGTGTGTGTGTGTGTGTGTGTTTGTGTGTGTATGTGTGTGGAATTCTTCAGGAAACTTGAGGAATAAGACAATGGACGATAAATTGATGTGTATACCCACGAAAATTTTGCTCAAACGTTTGGATACACAACTTAATGAAGCAATTAATCAAAATTTAATAAAAGTACCCACAGATTTAAACCAACAAATGAGAAAACTTTGGGTACTTAAAATTATAATAAACAATCGGATGTCCCCTTCCTCCCAGGGAATTCTTCTGATTGTGGGAAAAGGATTTTGGTAGTGTGTAAAGCCATTATTTCCAGGGTTAAAGGGAGCAATAACAAATAATTTTGGTATTGTGTAAAGCCATTATTTCCAGGGTTAAAGGGAGCAATAACAAATAATTTTGTTAGTGTGTAAAGCCATTTTTTCCAGGGTTAAAGGGAGCAATAACAAATAATTTTGGTAGTGTGTAAAGTCATTATTTCCAGGGTTAAAGGGAGCAATAACAAATAATTTTGGTAGTGTGTAAAGCCATTATTTCCAGGGTTAAAGGGAGCAATAACAAATAATATCTGAACTTGATACCAAGATCGTGCATTTGTTTGGTGGGGGGTACAAAACTTTCGTATGGAGAATGGGGGGTGAAGCTTTCAGTCCCCCATGGCAAGGCAAAAAAATTAAGTCCCGGGGGACGTGAATTACCTCACTTTAGTAAAATTATGCCAAAATTTAATTCGATATGACAATTCCAACATACCTAAATTAACTAGCAGAACTATCCGCCGAGCAAAGACGTACAAGAGGTCGGTATAGAATCATTACCCCCCCCCCTTCACCTATAAAAAAAACTCTGAAACATCAAAAAAAAATTTGTTTTGTTCCCTTATTTTAAAAAAAATCTGCTAAATTTCTTGCCTTTCACTCCCAAAATATGTGTTATTTCCATAAAAGAAATAAAGAACTTTTACCCCCCAAAAAATAAAAATCTTAGACGTTCTTTCGCCAAGGACATTCAGACAGACCCAAATTTAAGAAAATTAATGCCATACGTACTTGAAAAGAAACCTCACACCTAAAAATTCCTGGTTGCAAAGGATTTATAATATACATGGATATTATGACAGGAGAAAAATTGTCGTCAATATAGGTTGCAAATACCCTTGTATTTATAGGTTGTCCGTTTATCCAGTAGGAGGGGAGGGGATTAGGTAAAAGGGGGAATGGGGGAGATAGTTATTTTAGCCCTTTACAAAGCTCACTTTATTATAGAACTTGAAAATCTGGTGTTAGATCCAGGTAATAATAAATCAATCCTCGTTGCCCTTTTGTATGTAGTGTCAACTATGTCAAGTACTTTCTTCATAAATCATATTTTACATTACGAAAATTGTCTTTTCTGTCAGTCTTGTATTTATCTATTACTAGTGGCTACGCCCATAAAGGCCTCTAGGGGCACATAAGAGGGAGAGGGGGTTGATTTCGACTACACATTTTTCTTGGGAGGGTGATGGTACCCCCCACAAAAATAGTTTAAACTTTTTTGGACCTAAGAGAATATGTGGTATGCGGCAGCTCTGGACCATGCAGAAACCAAGACATTATAGTGATGCTACGCACCCAGCTAAATCCTGTTATTCTACAATTGTAAAGCCACCTGAAAATATGGCAGATAACGGTACTGATTTCATCTCTCAGTTGTCCTGCAAATGGAGGGAGGGGTGTTACCCCTCCCTCTCCCATCTTAAGCACCGGAACCTTCCCCTTCAACCACCAAGTTATCAGCACCACCTCAACCCTGAGGATAAAGGATCTAAGCCTTCCCTCACCTGATAGAATCACCCCCACACAGACTGTTGTTGTCACAAGTAATCATCAAACCTTCCCTCTTTAGTACCCAGACCTATCACTCAGCCCCTCTATGCTTATCTACCTATTGTGCTGTTCCATGGGCTATCCTGCCTGCCCCAGACAGGGATAGCCATCTACCTTGCAATTATCTATGTTTTACTGTATGATTTATCTTTAACTATCTTTATTCCTAATCCATATGTATTTATATTATGTTGTACAAGTTTAGTTATCCTTAGACCTGCAATAAAGAAACAACTGAATAGACTATGTTTATTATTTAGTGATTGCTAGAGAAGCGTAGCTTCTCTATAGTATAGGTGTCCACGTCTGTTCACACTGCCGTAGTCTTTATCCGAACTCTGGTGTCTGCCATTTACCCTAGGCGGATACCACAACTTTTGGTGACAGCTGTGTGAGATTACGGCAAACCACAAGTGTAGAGCAGACGCGCAGCTGAGGCTAAGGTACTCCCAGCAGTGAAACTGGCAAAACTGACACAAGCAACCTGAATTACCCACCCTGGATAGCAAGGTCTAACTCTGCATCCGGCAGTTGTGGAAGTGAAACAGCGAAACCTGACGAAGAACCGCGAGAAGCGCCGCCATCTAACGGAGAATTGAGCGCTCAAAAGGCTGAAACAGGCCTGCGGACCGGCTGAAACAAGCCAAATAAGTGCAAACGGCTGAAAATAGGCCAACCTTACTGCAAGAGATAGCAGGATCCGAACCAGCGGCGCTAGCAGGACGGGACATTCCCTGCCGCCATCAGCCGGATTTGGATAAGCGGCGCTAGCAGGACGGGACATTCCCTGCCGCCGATAGGCTGAAACACGCCACATAGCTGCAAGCGGCGCTAGCAGGACGGGACATTCCCTGCCGCCGATAGGCTGAAACACGCCACATAGCTGCGAGCTGCGAGCCAACATACGAGTGTAGTGCACCAAAGCAGAGAAAACTACGTCAACTCCAAGTATCCTGAGAGGCTACAACGCAGCCACCCATCTAGAAAAACAGATATTATATCACATTGCAGGGATTACCACCCTGGTGTGATGGTTAAACAATAGATTTATGAGCAAAGATTGGCAAACAATTTGTTGTGTTGTGATAAAACTAAAAATAGAACAGGCTTGGATTTACTGTGTATTGTGATAACAACTAAAAATAGAACAGGGTTGGTAAACAAATCTGTTATGTAATTGTGATAAGGACAAAAATAGAAGCTAGATGTAACATAACAAATGCCCTGATACACAATCTAATCACCTCAAGCCTACAGCACAACAACAATACACCCCTTATTTCAGAGGAAAGGGAGGGGCTCTCTCTCCATTGAAGAGAATACAAACAAGGTGATATAACAATAAACCTAGGATTAAGGAGAGAGGGCAACATTACCTCATTACACAGTTATCTCAAACCCACAGCATTCCCCCCTTCCTCACAGGGGGAACGGACGGATTTACCCCGTCCCCTCACGCGCTTCCCCCCTCCTACCCACACTTGACTAAGTCCGCCCACGGTGTGGAGCTAGTGACCGGGAACACAGAGCGCCATTTACGGGTAGCGCAACGGAGTGCGGAAATATCATAAAATTCAACGGACAAAGCGGACCAACGAGAGAGCGAGTTGAGGGATAAGTGCGCGTTTTACCTGTGTTTGCGGATTGACGGTGCGTAAGCGCGCTGCATGGAAAGGAGATTTCACGCACACACACACACACACACACACACACAGGAGAGGGGCCACTCTATAGCATACAACAGAGATATTTTTTTAGGAGAAAAACTTGCAAGCTCCCCCCTCCCTATCTACAGTGTGATAAGGAAAACTAAACCAGTTCCTTAAACCCGCTCAGACCCTCAACATCTTCCTAGCCCTGCCGACCCTACTTCAAAGCTGAGTGGTTAGTGAAACAAATATATGTATATATATAAATACCCAAGTGATAAATAGTGTTGTTTTTGTATCATGGATGCAAGTAAGTGAATACTAACCTCACCATACAACACTGGAAAACTGATATGGTAACTGAACGAAAGTACGCCCACCCTGTGGATCTAGCCTGACTTGATGCCCCACACTGGGCAGTGGTGGTGTGTACCTGGACCATCGACCCTCATAGTTGTGAACTATATACAGAGGAAGCGTGGTTTTTTGGAGCAAGGAGGAAAGCTAGCTAGCTCTGGGGATATTCCTATACACGTATATATATATATGGGAGTGTAGCCATATATATATAGAGAGCCTACCTATCCATATATCTACTAGCAGATACGCTCCTAGAGACATCTATGGATACCTAACATATTCCCTTTTATCTCTAAGCTAAGATCCGCTGGTTGTCACAGAAATCAAGAGCTATACTGGAAAGGAGAACAACTCAGGCTCAACAGTTAAACAAGGCGCTGGCACCAACAGACCAACCCCCTGCTACTTATCATGGGGACGCGCCAGCCACAGGAACTCTTGAGCCAGGAGGACCGAGCCTACGGCTACGTGGACTACCACCCTAATTACACAGCTATAGTATTTATAATAGGGGTGAGCCGGCTCGAACCTCCTTGCGGCGCGGCTACTCTACTCTGCTCCTATATCTACAAGATAAGAAATTGTCAGCCCCTAGCCCGACGTGCGGCAATAGAAGACATTCCTGATTGGGCATTAACTGTGTGCCTAGGCCTGCTGCTGGCATTGTGGTGGACAGAAGTCTTCATTTGGACCAGAACCACCAACATCTGTACCCCACCACTCTCTGCTTCTTCATACAAGATACTGCTTCTGTTATTACTTTGGCCTACTGTGTTGAGTACAGTAAACATCAAACACATGCCAGGTCACAGACCCCTGGTCCCTGAGATGCCCTTGTCTGGAAGGGTGACCGAATGTCTGCTGCACAGCTCCTGTACAGTTGGTGCTCAACGCACGAGAAATGGCGATACTGGACTGGGGATTGTTGAACCTGTAGGTGTCCTCCTGGGGGTGTTGAACGATGCAACTGAGCCTAATGAGAAGGTGACAAGCTTCAGAGACTTAGTGGCCAGCCCCAAGATGGACACTACCACCAGAACTGAGACTCCAAGGGGGCCCAGCCCTAGGGCCAGTACCACCTGTTTCTGGGGTGGAAAGGTCCTCCCTGGCGCTGGCCTCACCAAGCTGGAGGATGGGGAGCTGTCCCAGGGGAATAGGCTCTTCACCCAGATGCCCGACGCGTACCTGGGGGAGCCGCCACCCAAGCCTCCCTGGGAGCCCCCAGGCATGGAACGACTGGGGACCGGCCTAAGGATGGGGAATGGTGACCTGCTGCAGTGGAAGGCTTTACCCAGCACGGAGGGAGCAGGGTTGACCAGCAGCAGTGAGGCTGTTCCCCCACACTCCAAGACCAGATGCCTCTACTCTGTTGAACCACTGCACACGTCCCAGCCAAGTCCCCCCATGCTGCTGAAGATGGAGGCCCACCAGGATGCAGAGCTCCAACTAGGGAAGTCAATAGGAAGGGCACCCCCTGCCAACACCAGAACCACCGCAGGGGCTCCCCACCAGCAGCTGACGGAGCCTGGCAGGGACGCAATACCAGCTGGCAACTCTGGCCCAACTCAGGTGGCTACCAACAGCCTGCTGGCAGTCCAGAATGCAGTTCAGGCTACCATCAGTAGGGGAGACCCTGTTTGTCAGCTGGTGCCCCAACTGGAGGAGGAGAGACCTGGCAGGTTGATACACCCAGGGGAAGCCGGCCTGATGGGACCCAGCTGGACGAAGGGGCGCTGCCGCTTCAACGGCCACACAGCCGCCAAGTGTAGAACCGGTTGGGACCAGGCAATGAAGAAACACCAGGCAGCCCAACAACCTGCATGCAACCAGTCTGACACCCAGGTCCACCTGGAGGGAGATGCCCAGCTGTCACCCCAACCAGCTGCCGCCGCTGGGGCCGCGGCTACCCAGGAGTCTGTGTCTCAGATTGGGACCATAGTGGCCAGGATCAACGTGCTGGGAGGAGCGGCTGAACCCAACCGGGTTGGCCTGGACCTCCGCCTCAACCACATGGAACCGGTGTTCGTGCAGCCAACCAACATTGCGGAGCCAGAAGTCCTGCGGCCTCTGCCGGTCGGCCTCAACATGATGGTACCCGTCAGACCGCGTCCCCCGAAGGAGGAAGTAACCCCTGTCACCCCCAGCAAGAGCCGAGGGGCGCTACCCAGCGCCACCGGGACGGTGTACGGGGAGGCCCGGGCGGCCGCTGAGCGGGGGAGGCAAGAGGCGCTAGCCAGCGAGTCTGAGTCGATGTATGGGACGCCAACCGGCGTCGCCACCTGGAAGGAACAAGAGGTGCTTCCCCGCACCACCAAGCTGATGTCTGGGGCGACAACCGTCGCCGCCACCTGTGAAGACTGGGGGGTGCTATCCAGCGCCCCACGCTGGTGCCTGGGGCGACCACCGTCGCCGCCACCGAGAGACCTGGACCCCTGTGAAGACTGGGGGGTGCTATCCAGCGCCCCCACGCTGGTGCCTGGGGCGACAACCGTCGCCGCCACCGAGATACCTGGACCCCGGAACGAGCCCGCAGCCCCAGAGGAAGGGGTGACACCCGTCACCCCCAGTCAGCCAGAGCCCCCAGCCAGCAGGGAGAGTCCAGCTGTCCCTCACCCTCAACTGCATCCAGCTGTCTACCTCCCTCAACCAAGCCAGGGTAATTGTATTGCACTGGTGTACCTGGAAGTTTGGGCTGGGTCAAACTTGCCTGCGCCCCCTGCATCTGCCCCAGGAACCAGGATATCAGCCATTACCAGCCAAACTGAAGAAGCTTTGACCGCTGCCTGGGGAGTAACTCAACTAGAGGCGCCAAGTGCCGAGCCTAACCATAGAAGTAGAGGATCCCCAGCAATTATGTCTACCCAAGATGGAGACGATGTGCCTGGACACCTTCAGGCTAGGGGAGGAAATCCGGAGCCTTGTGCCTCCAGTCCACCAGCAGCAGTGGCCGTGGATGGGCCTGTCTCCCAGCCAACTAGAGCGGAGCCACCTTTGCAGATCCAAGCCAGCCTCCGGCATAAGGGATGGACTGTTACCTTCCCCTACCCTGCAGGTCTGACTGCCATGTACCACCCTGCCAATGTCCAGGCTGAGCCTGAGAGAGGCAACGCTCCTACAGTATGGCAACCACCACCTGCCCGCGTTGACAGAGACCCTGGAAGCCGAATGAACCTGACCAGCCCCGAGGGCGAAGGAGCTGCGCCTGCATCCAGTAGCCAGCCTGCCAGCAGCAAGGTGACCAACATGATGGAGACCACCAGCCCAGTAGAGAAACCTGAAGAGGTGTATACCAGGCGGCTGTTGGTCCAAGCCCCCTCATGTGCTGTGCCACCCCTGGAGGGTGCCAGGGTGGCCTCAGAGGTACACATCCAACGGCCAGAATATCCAACAGGACCAGCTACTCAAGCAGATTCCGTTCGACCTGGGGAGGGCTGGAGTCTACCACCGTTCAGCAGCTGGTATCCTGGCGGACCCATTCCACAAGGACAACCAACCGAAGGCCGCAACCACTGTCGGAAGTCTGGCGGTGCAGACAACCCCTCCCAGCCTTCCGAGGGGAGAGTTGTGGTATGCGGCAGCTCTGGACCATGCAGAAACCAAGACATTATAGTGATGCTACGCACCCAGCTAAATCCTGTTATTCTACAATTGTAAAGCCACCTGAAAATATGGCAGATAACGGTACTGATTTCATCTCTCAGTTGTCCTGCAAATGGAGGGAGGGGTGTTACCCCTCCCTCTCCCATCTTAAGCACCGGAACCTTCCCCTTCAACCACCAAGTTATCAGCACCACCTCAACCCTGAGGATAAAGGATCTAAGCCTTCCCTCACCTGATAGAATCACCCCCACACAGACTGTTGTTGTCACAAGTAATCATCAAACCTTCCCTCTTTAGTACCCAGACCTACCACTCAGCCCCTCTATGCTTATCTACCTATTGTGCTGTTCCATGGGCTATCCTGCCTGCCCCAGACAGGGATAGCCATCTACCTAACCATTGCAATTATCTATGTTTTACTGTATGATTTATCTTTAACTATCTTTATTCCTAATCCATATGTATTTATATTATGTTGTACAAGTTTAGTTATCCTTAGACCTGCAATAAAGAAACAACTGAATAGACTATGTTTATTATTTAGTGATTGCTAGAGAAGCGTAGCTTCTCTATAGTATAGGTGTCCACGTCTGTTCACACTGCCGTAGTCTTTATCCGAACTCTGGTGTCTGCCATTTACCCTAGGCGGATACCACAAATATACCCTGTAAATGAGAATCATGTCGGTTCAGCGAGATCCTTCAGTACAAACACAAACACACAGACAAACAGACATATTTATATCCTGTTACTTTATTATAAGGATTTTTCTATTTATCCGTCTCTTCCTCTCTCTCTCTCTCTCTCTCTCTCTCTCTCTCTCTCTTTCTCTCTCTCTTTCTCTCTCTCTCTCTCTGTTTGTCTCTATCTATCTTTCTATCAATCTATAAATTATATATCTATGTCGTTTTACTAGGTGTCTGAGTGTCAAATGGTTAGCCAATAAATCATAGTTTTACATTAGGAAAATTGTCTTTCTTTCTCTGGGTTCAAGATAATAAACACAGAGGATAAAACAACTCTTGAAAACTTTTTTGCTCTATGTATAAAACAATATGAATATATTAGAAGTGAAAATTGAATATTAAATTTTGTCTCAATAATGATCATTTTGAATGCAAGAAAAAAAAGTTATAAACCTTCCTGGGACCTTTGAGAAGCTGCCCTGTTAAGGAGAACCCGATCGATTCAGCGGTTAGCAAGATCATTCGGTACAAACATACAAACACACAGACAAACAAACATCTTGTTACTTTATCATAAGGATTATATTGATCAAAATTCTGAAAAATTCGTACAATATTGATTATGTCTATTTGCCATATTGTTAAAGGCAAAATATTTTTTACTTAGGTGCTATACTCCTGCCTCTACTTTAACCAGGTCTTTGTGTACAGGAAGGGAATGGACAATGGTACGTTGAAATTAGGGTTGGGCCGTATATCCGGCTAATTTATAATGCCGGATATCCGGTATCCGGCCAGATATTAAAAATAGCCCGATATCCGGCAAATTACTGGATATCCGCCCGGATAACCTGATATCCGGCATAAGAAATCAGCCGGATATCCGGTATCCGGATTGTTTCAATATCCGGTATCCGGACGGATATTGAAAATGGCCGGATTTACGGTCGGATATCAGGCCAAACCCTAGATAATATAACTATAATTCTTTCTTTTGGGCTAGAAAGATAATCTTCTATAGACCTATCCCCATAGCCCTGCTGTAGTTGTCTCTTTTTTATAAATGGATATAGAATACGTGGATATTGTGACATGGGAATTTATATCGTCAATTTAGGTTGCAAATAACAGATCTATAGTATAGATGTATATACAGACAACTACCACCCTTCCTATTTCAACGACCCTTTTCGTTTATTTCTAAATTATTCTGCTATTTGACTCTGTTATTATTAGCGACACCATTGGTTGATTTTCAATGACCCAATAGAAAGGTTGTACAAGGTGGTTGCGATGGGGAGATACAATTATTTAACCCTTTCTCCCTCTAGTGTTTTACTCTAGTTTGCAAATATAGTTCTCTGATTTTGTTCAATTCGTTCCTCCATGGTAAGGGGAGGGGATGGGGTATAGTCATAGGGACGGGAAGGTATAGTTATTTCAGCCAGCTAGAAGAAACATTTTATTAGGGTATGCAAGAATATCTCACAATATCCATGTATTCTACATCCATTATTATTCAATAACTCAAAGTCTAAAGTGTCTTCTGAGGTTGATGTTATGGTTTTTGGGGTTTGGGCTGTGTGATTGTTTAAATCATTAACGATAATCACTTTGGTCGGGCCTATTCAGGAGTACATCAATAGAATAGTTATTTCTAGCATCGTATTATAAACAGCTTTCTGCGGATATAGAATATAGAATTATTAGATTAAAACCAGTTTATTTTAGCCCCGAGGTGCCGAAGGAACAGGCTAAAAAAACTGGTTTTAATCTCATGGATGTACATTTTTACATTCGTAGAAAGCTGGATATAATTCGATGCTAGACATAGTTCTTTCGTATGGATGAGAACCGGTTCCTATCCACCGGATTCGAATGAATGCGAGAAAAAAATTAATATTCACATTTATTTAATGAATACAAACACAAAGTTAAGCTTTAATATATTGAAATAATGTATTTAAATACACTGAATCTCAATAAACAAGGATGACACCACTCATAAAAGTGAAACTTAAAAAATTAGATGGCAATACAAACGTAAATTAGCTTATTGCATTACATTCCATAGTCACAGGAATCGATAATTCAAGAATCAAGTGAATAGGATAATTATATCATACAATGAATATACTGACTTAATATTTATAAGAAAAGAAAGAAATAAATAATATAAAAATGTTAGATTTCATTTTTTTCTAGGGGCGATTCATCTTGTGAGGGTGGTGGTACTATCCTCCAAAATAGCTATAAACCTTTCCAGGACCTATGCGAAGCTACATTGTAAAGGATAACTATATCGTTTTTGCAGCTCGCGAGATTCTTCAGTACAGACAAAAAAATACTTTACTACTTTTTATGATAAGATGATAATAGAGTTGCTAAGCTTTTTAAAATGTACCTGTCTGTTACAGGAATTCTTTTGCCAAGCTTGAAATACTTTAATGCCTAAATTAACAATAAGTGCTATCCGTGTTTGACGGACGGACAAACTGATTAAATCTAGAAAAGTACTAAATGAAAGTCTTGGTAGAAATTGTTATATTAACCCATCACTATCTAAGAATGATTTATTTACACAATCTTACAAAGAAAATTTTTTATTTATAATCTTGTCATAGTTGCGCTGCTCGTGGACATAAATTTTCTTGTTTATTTTTCATAATTTTAAAACTAATAATTTTCATTTAAAGTTTAACGTTATCTTTAAAGTCATTATGAATGACGTAATGTTTTTATTTTGCTAAAATGCTACTTACTTGTTATTTTGCATAATTTTTAGCAAAACAAATCAAAAACTAGAAGATAATATTTAAAACACGGATGTAAAGGACTTATATGACTAAATAAAAAAGCAAAATTAAAGTAAAGGATTTCTATAGTAGGTTATAATAAATTTTACGCACCCAAATATTAGAGTAAAACACTAGAGGGAGAAAAGGTTAAATAACTGTATCTTCCCATCACAACCGCCGTGTGCAACCTTTCTATTGGGTCATTGAAAATCAACCAATGGTATTGATTATATTACACAGCCAAGTAGCAGAAAATAATTTAGAAGCAGACAAAAGAGGTCTTTGAAGAATGAAGGGAGATAGTTGTCTGTATATACATCTATACTATAGATATGTTACCCTAATTATGATAATAAAATTTACCCCTTTTACAAATGATACTGCTAATTTATACCAACCAATCATAATTTGGTTGAAGTGTCCAACAAATTAGAAAACTTCTTTATGAAACTTTGGGGATTTAAATTCTTTAGATCCCATTGTCCACTCCCTCCATTATGACACCCATATTTAAGTTACCCAAGGAAGGTATTAGGTTAATCATATATTCACGGAATTTTAATGAAATATTTTACAAATTGCTTAGAAATTTTGTATCAAGTAATAAGAGATGGGGGGGAGAGACAAAGAAGAAGAAAAGAAAGAGAAAAGGAGAAAGATAGAGAGAAAAAAAGGGGATAGAAAGTGTAGAGAGAGAGAGGGAGAGAAAATTAAAAAGACAAATAGTTGATGGATTTTAAAATTTGATTAATTAATGATAAGTTATGGTGTGCCGTCATATCTGCAAAGAAAAATCATGTTTAAGAATAAGCAAAGAAAATTAAGAATAATTAAACATACCTTATAAAGTAGTCTGCTTTATAAGAGAACTATCGGCTTCGCCCCTAGCCTCTAGGGGCTTTGCCCCAAGAAGTGATAAAAAAAAATTAAGGCGAAATTCGTAAAAGGACCAAGGAAATCTTCATCAACAAAAAAAAACTGGGGGATTTTTTTGTTTTTTGGGGGGGTTGGGGGTGTCCCACCCCCCAAGAAAGTAGCCTTCAACCACCACAGGACCAGTAGGTATATTCAGTAGGTTCAGTGGTAACCGAGATCTTAAGGGACGGACAGACAGACAGACGGACGGACAGACATCATTCTACTTTGTATTATAGATTATCAATAACCAAGCTTTTTGTTATTACTTATAATTTTTGTTCATCTTACAATAACACACTACTGAAAGGAGGGAAAATTAGGCTCTAAATAACCAAAGTTTTATACACATAACTGTTATTCGTTGGCTTAAATAACTCATTAGATATTCATTGTTTAGTACAAATCAGCAGTGTCTAAACCTTATTACAAGTATTTTAATTTACGGAAGGGGTAATTCTATTTATCGTAATTGAGGGTCTGCAATAAAATATTGACCATTGCTTATCCCTTTAGATCCCTAAACAGACCTTAACTTTGCTAATGATTGTGTATGAGTGGGGGGGGGGGGGGGTGAGGGGTGGTGGAGAGGGGGTTACTTAACCCTATCAATTTTATCAACCTTTCCTTTTAATTATTTAGTATGCTATCCCTTCCACATATTGTCTTAATCGCATTATATTAAAGCACTTTTATGATAACTAGCGGCTTCGGCCCTAGCCTCTAGGGGCTTTGCCCCAAGAGATTTTATCAAACTAATTTTTCGTGTTTTAGATTTAAAAAAAAAAATATTTTTTTTTGGGGGGGGGGGGTGTATTTTTCGTTTTTGGGGGGGGGGTTAGGGGTGTCCCACCCCCCAAGAAAAAAGTTATAAACCTTCCAGGGACCTGAGAAGCTACCCTGTAAAAGAGAACCCGATCGGTTCAGCGGTTAGCGAGATCCTTCGCTACAAACAAACAGCCAGACAGACAAACAAACATCGTTCTACTTTGTATTATAGATGGATATAGAATACGAAATTATTGTCGGCAATTCAGGTTGTTAATATAGTCATCAGATATTTGTCTATATGTTTCTCTATAGTCAGGGGATGGGATGGGGCAAAGTCATAAGAGGGGTGATGGGGAGTTTCATTTTATTAGCCAGCCGGGAGAAACATTTTATGAGGGTTTTCTATATATTCATTTTTATGATGCGTCTTTGACAAAGCCCAAATTTTATCAGAAATAATCCATGTGACGTAATAAAAATGAGGGATATGAGAGGAGAAGTGAGAAAGATAACCCCTAGATGGATAATCCCTCATTTTTATGACGTTACATGGATGATTTTTGACACAATTTTTTTTATACAATTTGTTCCTAGTCTCCATCAGAAAACGAGCATAAAACTATTGGGTGACACCTATAGAGATTACTAGGGTTATTAGGGTGGCTCAAACCCTTACTAATGACGTAAACTGTTATTTTTATTGGTTGAAAAGTTAAAACCGGGTAATAAAAACCGAAACCGAGCCGGGTTTTAAACTTTTCGGGTATTTATGGCCAAGCCGAACCGGGTCATAATAGGGCGTAAAAAAACGATAAAAAAATCATATAAAAAATTATAATTGGAATAAAACGAATTCACAAATAGATGTACTTGTCAATAAACATTAGATTTCACAAAAAAAATCAGCGACTTTACTATAAAAACAAAAAAGTTAGAAGGGGTATTTTGAATTTTCATGATTTTCAAATTTTGTTGAGCTATACCAGCAAACGGAAGTAAGCTAAACTGCCTGCTCCAGGGGGAAATGAAAGTCAGGGTAGTAGAGGGGGGATTCATTCTGAGAATGATGCAATTATGAAGCCGGAAACCGGTTTTTTTTCCATTTTTCGGAACCGGGTTTTGGTTCGGCACTAATGGGTTAACACTAAAATAAACTTCTTGCATCTGGCCGTGCAACAGTGAGGATACAATGGGCTGTTTATTATACTAGTCCCCAAAATTTTATAATAATGCTTTCTTATTCGTTGGCTTGTCAACTTTGGGGAATTTACTGAATCTAGATTGGTTGATTAATTAAGTTGGATGTTCAGACGTTGCAACCATTAATTTTAATCTAATTTAGTGTATCATTATTGGGGATGTATGTATATTAATTTATCGGTCTTAATACTCAAATACATGGGATCGATTCTAAGTTTACTTCATTATATAAACGCTTGTTTATAAATGAATATAAATTTGACCTAACTCGACTCTAAAATATTTCAGCTATTTCATTAAAGTCTTAATTACTAAATATTTCTGTTTATATATATGTACATCTGTTTATAAATACCAAATATTTTCTATAATTAGGGAATATATGTTTGACCATCGTCAATCCGTACGTTTATATCAGTTAATATAGGGCTGAGAGTAGGTTGAAAAAATTAAGTGCGAAAAACCCTAAAAGACAGTTTTTGATAAATTAGTTTAACAAATATTTGTACTCCAGAACATTTATATGCATAATATATACAAAAACGGGTCATGTAAAAAAAGACCCCCCCCTTTTCCTTTTAAAAGCAAAGCTTTTCTATAATTAGGGTCGGTCCGTCCGTATGTCCATAACTGTTAGCTCTTTTCGTTAATATAGGTTAGAATTGTTCTATCGATTTCAAACTTTACATGATGATTTCTATAACAGTAAGGTACAATTTTGTTAGAAATTAATGTTATGTTTATTAAGTTCTGACACTCTACAATAGTTATTGTTCGTTTGTTCTTCTTTCTGATTTTTGAGCTTCACTTTTATGGATCTTGTCATACTTGCTATGCCCACGAAGGCAGGGGGGGGGGGGGAAGGCTGTCTACGACAGCTCTTGTTATTAATTTCGTAATTCTTTTTTATATTTTTACAATATTTGTTTAAGTTTGAAACGTCTTTTATTACTTCTTTATGACGTTAAAAAATGACTCAATGAACCTAATCCCGAGAAAAATTACAATTTTTCTGATTAAAAATGTATTTTTGCAAAATTAATTATAAGCAAAACCATAAGCACAAAAACTCATTTAAAATCTTAAGTTTATAAACATAAAAAAATCACCCTCCCCCCCCCCCAAAAAAAAAATGTTGATTAATATACCACTTTAATCCCTTTTCATTTATAAACAAAATCAAGAATGGCAACATCCATAAAAGCACAGCTCTGAAATGGAAGGACAAACGAACATTAACACTTGTAGAGTTTCAGAATTGAATAAATTTGATATTAAGTCTATAAAAAATTGTAAGCAAATCTATAGTAAAACTAATTAAATACACAATAATGTTTAAGGGCATACTAACGTTTTTAGGACTTGATTATAAAGATGCTTCGCTTGGTGTAAAAGGAATTAGTATTCAAAAAATCAGATGAATAGGATAATTTTAACAGACAAAAATTTATTGTTAAAATAAGTATTAAAAAATCAGCTTTTTTAAATGGACGTACGGAATTTCTGGTAACGATTATAGTGTTTCTACGCTTTCTAAGTCGTACCTTACTGTTGTAGTTTAAAAGTTTAAAATAGATAAGGCAAAACCTGTTTTATTTAACGAAAAGAGCTAACCGTTACGGACATACGGATGGACGGACCGACCATAATTATAGAAAAGCTTCGCTTTTAATCAAACCTTATCTTTTATTTATGCTCTGTTTAATAAAAAGATAAGTGCATAATAAAGCTTTCAACAAAAGTTTATTCTATTTAGTATTAATCGTAACTAGGATGTGGAGATTTCAGTGACAATAAAGAATAATAAGTAAAGTGTAGAAATATTATGATTATGATCAGAAAGTCTGTATGTTCATTTCAACAATTAAAATCATGCAGAAAGTGGAGATTCTTGTAATGATACGATGTATCATTCTTTTAATTGTTTATGTTGTTTTATTGTATAGTTGGAGGTTTCGCTCAAAATGCCTAGTTGAGCTCATTAACCTCCTCATTATTTCGAAAAAAAAAGTTAGGAGGGGGTGTAGTTTTTGTGTGTTAGTATTTTATGTTAGGTTAGGGTATATTGAGTACAGGGTAGCTCCTAAGGGTTAGAGCACCTGCCGCATGCACAATGAAAAAAAATATCCTTCCCTTATTATAATTTATTTAAGAAAGCAAAGGATGGGGGCTTCTGTGCCCGCTATGCACTTTAAGGGAAAGCACCGTCTCATTTATTGACAATTTAAATTCTTGTGCAATTTTTTTTCCCAATGTAAGACCTGTGTTTTTTATCTTAAGAAAAACGAATATGTCTATAAAGCCAAAAATTAACAATTACGTTTTTTTTCAGATGTCATTGTGAATTTTATTTGTATATAAAAATAAAAATGACTAGTTTTGATTTTTCTAAGCCACAGCTGAACGATGGGTAAGTCAATATTGAAGAACATTGGACCAAGTCAGATAAAATTCCTTAAGATACATATTGATATAGTTTATCATTTAGGATCCATCAAAACTAATAGGATTTGGCCCATGTTATGATTAAAATAAATGAACATTTTTTGAAAATAACTAAAGAATTACGACAAAAAGATAACAAGAAAAAAACATTTATTTATCATAAATTCTAGAAAGTTTCATAGGAAGATAAAACATTTGATCAGTCCGTCCGAACAAAACATGTTAGATCGTCCTATCAATTTAAAACTTTGCATGATGAATCATGAAACAGTTATTTATGATATAGAAAGAATGGTGACAATATAATCTTTATCAGAAAGTCCATACGTCCAAAACATTTTTAACTTGCTTGACAGCATTGTTTCCAGCCCCTCTTAATCCTTACAAATCCTCAAATAGTCACCAAAAGCTCGTTTATTTGAGATATGAAGAAGATCGATTTTATTCTACTAACACTGTAATTATTTCAGGTATAAGCTGAAAGGTGTTGAAATAGACACAACCTTGGACAGCCTGCTGGAAGTGCCAAGAGCTGTCATTGATTCCTGTCTATCTGGTGATATACTTCCACCAAGTTTTCAGGTATAAGGGATCTTAAGGAATAATGGGTGAATGATAAATCTCCTCTCTGAAGTTTCCTATATCTTTTTTTGGTGTTTGGGGTCTTTTAGATTAGACATTACAGAAGGATTTAGGAAATTTTGATAGAAATAAGTAAAACTAATATTGGTATGACAACTTCTTTAGAGATAAACTTAATATGGTCATAAGACATAAGTCTTAAATAAAAAGTAAATACAGAGAATATAAATGAATA
This sequence comes from Acartia tonsa, assembly GCF_053477335.1. Lineage (NCBI taxonomy): Eukaryota > Metazoa > Arthropoda > Copepoda > Calanoida > Acartiidae > Acartia > Acartia tonsa. The sequence continues at coordinate 42,338,768 of NC_137272.1, forward strand.
TTTGATTAACTAAAGAAAATATAAAACAAATCATTTATAAAAAAATGATTATAATTCAGTATTGTCAAACCTTTAACATAGTTTTTCTACGTGGCTGTGAGTATTGGTGCAAAAAAATGGGGACATGATTCCAGTGACGTCATATTTTTCTTTCCCGAAAAAGGGAAGGGGGGAAGAAAATCTCTTTAAAAGAGATGGAGAAAACCCCCTTTCTTCCCATCTCTTTTTTTCTTCCCCCCTTCCCTTTTTCGGGAAAGAAAAATATGACGTCACTGGAATCATGTCCCCATTTTTTGCACCAATACTCACAGCATCTTTTTCTATGGAAATTTCTAGATAATTTTAAAGGTAACCACAGTATTGTTGTCTTGACAATCTGTTTACATTACACAGATGTATTTAGGAGAGAATAATGCTTTCAAGACATACTAACAGACATAACTAGTCTTTATATAATATATTAAAAACTTAAACACATTGAAATTCATTCAATGACAAATATTTTTTTTAAAACAGGATGATATAAATGGGGACTCAAGTTTTGATGACATTATCAACAAGTTCAGTGATGAAGAAGCTCTGCAAGAAATCATAGAACAACATTCTAGGTAAAGATAAATTGAAACCTGCAACTGGCAAAATCATGTCCAAGCAGTGTTATTACAATAGACTGGGGAAATTCCATAGCTCAAGACAGGTGCAAGTTATAACTGTGCATAATTAAGGATTTCAGACAAATTACTGATATTAGAATATCTGGAATTTCATTTTGATAAACCATTCCAAATGTATTAAACTCTTATAATGAAGAAAGTCAGTATGATCTAGCTGGAATATTGAGAAAATTTCAAGATAATTTAAGTTTGACTTTATTTAGTTATATTGCTGCAGTGATAGCTGGCTTTGTGATAGCTGTGCTTATTCCTCTAACTGGCTTAATCTGCTGCTGCGTCAGCTGTTGCTGTAGAAAAGGTGGCAGCTGCTGTTGCACTGGAAGTTTCACAAATAAGAGACAGGTAATTGTCAGTAATATTTATACATGGTGTTTAGTGGTGTACACAGGGTTCTTTTAGAGGGTGCACAAAGCTCTCTTAGATTGATTAGTAGTTGCACAAGTTTTTATACACACCCTTTAACCTTAATGGGGATGTGACTTGTTTTACTTAAGCTCAGGATTTACTTAGGTTTTATTTTCATGTAAAATTATAAGCATATAATTTATATTTTAGGGAAGATCACCACTGAGGGTTGCTGGAATCACTATTCTTGGCCTGATAGCATGTGCAGGATTTGTCTGGAACTTTGCTGCCATCAACAGAATGTATTCCACAGAACTAGATATTCCTAAGGTAAGAACATTAGATCTTGATGGCACTTAAATCTATATATGTATATTTGAATTTTTTATGTTAATAAATAAGGTCTAATTGAGTCACAATAAACAAAAAAAGTTCGTTTTCTATTTCCTGTAATAAAAACTTTTAATGCGGCATTACTCATGAATATAATTGAATTTAAATGAGTATTAATTGATTATCATGTTTTAGTTTGTTGATGATACTGTAGGAGACTTTGAACTTTTTGTAGAGAATATAGAGCTTGAACTAGACTTCCTCCTTGAGAACAATTTCAATGAAACTATCACAGACTTTGATGAAACTCTTAACAATGCAGTAAAAGACATGCAGACAATTTTGGATCATACAAAAGAAGAGATTCACTACAATGAAGTTATAGAAACTGTACAAATATTTTCTGTCTTTGTTACAGACTACAACAATATAGCCAGCCAAGTTCAGACGCTAGTAACAGAGATTGATACCATAGGAGACCAATGTGGGGTTCAATGTGATGATTTTATAAATTCCATTAGACCAATATTGGCTCCAATTTCTGAAGCTAACTTTGGATCAGATGTCACAGATGTCATTTCTCAAGTTGATAGTACTTTGGCCCAAGTCTCATCTGAGTTTGACAACATTCTGACTGATTTTCAAGATGAGTACTTTGCTGAAATCAATGTTCAAATTGAAAAGATACGCAAAACTCTTGTTGATCAAAACACTGAAATTAAAAAGGCACTACAAGAAATCAAGATCAAGCGCATTGATTGGGGTGAGGGATGGGATGACTATACAAACTACTTTTACATTGGAGCCACAGTTTTCATTTCTTTCCTGCTACTAATTGTTATCCTATTCCTGGTGCCTGGTTGGAACATTGCCAAGATTGGGGCTGCTATCTACATGACAGTTGGAATTCTTTACTTTTTAATCATTCCAATATTCTTTGCTGTTGGTTCATTAGGAGATAAAATTGTGTGTACATCACTGGAGGAACCCTCACAATCTGAAGTACTTCCTTTATTTGATGACATGATTAGAAATGTGCTTAAAGATGCCTATCAAATTGAAGACTCTGAGATGAAAGATTTTAACATTACTCTAACAAATGTCCTGACAGGTATTAAAGATGAGAAATCAATATATCCTCTACTGCAACTGTATCATCTCTATGATGTCTATAACCTAAGAAGAAATTGGCAAAAAGAGTTTGAAATAGACACATATGAAGAACAAGCAAAGACTGCATTAAAAGATGCTATTGATGCAACCCTTGCAATGAAAGATAATATTCCAGACATAAATGGCATTTTGGGCGATGTAACTCAGCAGATTGAAGATATTTTACAAGACAATATCAAAAAAGTGACAGAAACTGATATTATGGAAATGATTCCACCAAATTTTCCTGCCCTAGTACAACAAAAAATTGATGAGTTTGTTGAAGACTTTAATGGTCTCAAATCAGATGTAATTGATGCTATCAGTATCTTCAATGATGGATCGGGTAGCTATGACTTTAACCTAAATGAAAGGGCTACAAACATCAGTACAGAGTTTGACAATGCTTTTAACTACATTGGTGGCGATGGAAGAGCAGAGCTGGAGGGTTTTCTTGGTGATTTTATAGCACAGTTGCTTGGAGTTGTTCAGACATACCTGGATTTTGCAGTGTCCAGTCTTGATACAAGAGTTGGTAGGTCAAAACCTTTGAACAATATGATAACAGCCCTCGATTCTGTAATCTGTGATGCCTTTGTTGATTCACTAAATCTAGGTATGATTTTATAATGTTATTGCTTATTATCTTAATTACACAATGAAAAATTATTATATATTTTTTCTTATATAAAGACCATTACATTAAAAGAATTTCTATTAAAAACAGTTTAATTTAATTAAAATCTTATGATTCATCATCATATCCTCACTTTGAAATAGTTGTATTTTTTAAATGTTGTGTTATTTCAGCCTGGACAGGACTTGGATGGATCTGCCTGTTGCTGTTCTTCCCCATGAGTATCTGGGTATTGGCAGCTGATGACTGGCCCTACAATCATAACAAGAAATCTAAGAAGTACAAAGACCAGTGGAATGAAATGAAAGATTTTTAATTGTTTTTTCTTAGCTAATTGTACATGCGATAGTATGAAGAATTATATTCTGTTTTTGAACTTTCCAACACTTCCAACACTTTTCAACACAAAATGATTATTATTAAGACAGAATTCAGTTTTCCCTAAAATCTGCGCACAAAAATGATTATATTTTACTGTCAAAATATAACAGACACAATGATTTTCTTTTTGTTAAATACTAATTTATTGCAATAAATGCAAGTTATTATAGTTCCTTAAATGTATAAGAATTATATTTCAGCAAGAATTTGATGGCTTATCATCATTCTGCGATTTGATTTTCTTACATTTTTCTTTGTCATAAAATGCAATTCTGTGATATAAATAACATAATTTTTAGATTTAAAATGAATCAAAATGTAAAATAGTTATAGGTATTTTATTTATAAAAAAATCATAAAGATATAAATATTTATTATATAATTCTAATAAAAAAAACTACTCAATAGTTCACCTTATTTAAATATTAAATTATAATGGTACCCAAAGTTGTTTAATAATCCTGCTTTCCCTGTCTCTAGCTTAAAACTTTGGGTGCTTTTATTGGTTGTTTTAAAGTATCAATGTCCAAGCTCTTCTGTCAATAATTTTTTTAATCTAGAGTAGGGAAAATACATGAATAAATCATAAATTGTCTTTTTCCTTAAGATATTTGATTTATTTATCCTATTTTTAATATGCGAAGCTTTTGTATAATTAGGGTCGGTCTGTACGTCCGTCCATAACAGATAGCCTTTTTCATTAATTTTAGCCTGTTAGAAATGTTAGAAATGATTCCTGTAGTAGGTAGAAAGCGTAGCAACTCTATAATCGTTACCAGAATGTCCGTACATCCACTTTAAACATGTTGATTTTAAAAACTTTTTTAACAACAAATTCGTATGTGGTATAATCATCCGATTGATCTAACTTTTGAATTACTGATTCCTATTACAAAAAGGTACAATATTTTAAGCGAAGCATCTCTATGATCAAGTCATAAAATGTCATTATGTCCTTAAACTGAATTATGTATTTACGAAGTTTTACAACAAATTTACGTACACTTTTGTCAAAACTTGTATATTAATATTTTGTATATTCAGTTCTGACACTACAAGAGTTAATGTTCGTCTCAGAGATTCGCTTTTATGGATGTTGTCATCCTTGTTATATTGAGAATGGACAAACAAGCATACAAATTATATAAAAGAGTAGCTATGCTAGAAGAGGGAACTAATGACCCCAATATTTTTAAAAGTCCTCATTAAACCTCCAAATGGAATCTTATCTGTGGAAAGGATCAAATATTTTCCCTGTTTCATGCAGAAAGAGATAGATTAACTTTCAAAATAATTGTATTTGTATAAATTAGGTATATTTGTATGTCTTTATATAGAGATCTTACAAATTATCATACAGGAACGCTTAATTTTGGTCTTAAGCTGAATGTTAACAGTAAATCCTTACTGTTGTATTTTTGAAATATTAGGTTCTCTGTAACTTGTTTGGCTAACTCCCTAGAGGCTAGGGGCTCTGCAATAATTCAATTTTGTGCTATTTGTCTGTTCCTTAGTTCGTAGTACAGGGTTGAGGCTTCTGAAATTAAAATAATTTTTAATATTTAAATCTAGATAATAATGATTGACTAGTCGCTTTAATCTTATCTAACTTTAGAAATGGAAAAAATTAAAGGCAAAACTGTTTTTAATTAGGTGCCATATCCGTGGTACAATTACAAGATTTTGTTGAGGTTTGACCATTTGTTTGCTAGCAATATAATTCTACAATAATTGATCATAATGAGGTAACCTCACAAGGTTGATATACAAGGTGGCATTTGTAGCCATGTGATTGTGGTTTTTTTTTACTTAACCTAAAGGTACTCAGACGTTCACACAATAATGCAAGTTGAATGTGATACCTACAATAAGATATCTATTGCTCTGAAGTTTTATCCGCATACTAGCGGCTACGCCCCTAGAGCCCTTTAAATGTTTGTTTTTGTTAGGCGCAAGTCTCTACGATACCTCTCTATGTTGCATTGAAGTCTCTTGCGTAAAAAATTTCGATTTTTTTATTTCTGTTGGGAGAGTGGTGGTACCCTCCCCCAAAATAGTTAAAAAACCTTCTCAGGACCTATGAGATGCTACCCTGTAAAAGAGAATCATGTCAGTTCAGCGGTTAGTGAGATCCTTCGGTACAAACACACAGACAGACATCTTGTTACTTATAGTATAAGGATTAAGCCGTCTATAAATAGTCTAATTTTCTAGGATAAAGCTAACTTTCAGGAAATTATATCGTTGAAAAATTTCTTCGCTCGTATTTTTGGAAAGAATCGTGTATAGACAAAAAACAAACAAAGGTGTTTGACCATTTAGATATACTTTATCTATTCATATATTTTCGCATGTTAAACCTTAATTTTTCCTCCTCATTACAAAATCCTGAAACTTTTTTTTAAATAGTCCATATTAGAGATGGGGTTGTGAGATAAAAATACACCATGGTCCAGTATTGTGTATTTTTTACTACTAGATTTTTCCTCGCAGACAAAATTCTTAAGCCATGGTTGCGCAAAAAAGGTGAAAAAAATCAACAAATACGTCCAAAAAGGGATAGAGGATGTCACAACTGTGTTGCCTGTTATATGTTAGAAATTTTTTTTTTATAGTTTTTTTTTGTGGGGGGGAATCTAATGCATTTCCAAATATTTTCATTTGTCTTTGTTTTTTGAAGGGGGGGGGGGGGAGGAGGTACAGGGTCGTTTGGACGTCCTTGTATCTAACATTAATAATAGTATCTATATTAGGGTGGGTTCATATCGGAATTAGACAAAGCGGGGATATGCAACAGATAAAATTAACCTTAAAAACATTTCTGACCGAAAAAGAATTTTTAAAATTCTGATTCAATAAATTTTTGACTCCCATTTACAAATAGTTATACAATTGAATGTCTGGTCGTCAGCGGTTTTAAGACTTAGGATAATTTTTAAATCATCCAGAGGTGTATTATATCTATATAAATTGAGTGCAGATCCCCGCTTTGGCCTCAGAAAAAAAATGTCCAAAATCGACCCACCCTAATCTATATCTATAATTTTGTTTGGTCTATAGAAGTAATATCTAATACAAAAGATAAGCAAACATGCGCATAAATGCTGCGTTTTGTTATTTGTAATTCAACATTAATCAAATCAAATAAAAAAGTCAAGCCAAAAATGCTGTTTTTAGTTAGTCTTTTGATTTTTGGTCATTTTGGTCTCAATTTGGCTCAGGACAGGTAGTATCTTACAAAAAAATTTGAAATAATGTGAAATTTTCAGACTTTTTTTTCATAACTGCTAATCTTCAATAATATCAGGGACAAGTGACCAGGATTCCAACAATTGATTCTTAGTGAAATCTACCTTTGATCTACTTTCTTCTTCCCTACCCCCCCCCCACCCCCCCCTTCTTACCTGCTTCCCTTTAGTTACAGCACAAAACAAGTTTTTTTGCTGCAAAGTGGCAAATACTAAAATATCAAAATTTTCAGCAATTTCAAATGGAATTCATTTAATCTTGACTGACATTTATCTATATCTACATTTTCTATTTTTGAGTCTGTTTATCCATAATTCTGGTTTTGAACATTTTTTGCTCATTGTGTAAAGAAATATTATTAGGGTAGGAATGTGAATCTATTACTATAAACTAGGTTTTGAATTCTTAAATATCAAATTTATATCGAGATAAAAAGTTGTTCTGTATTAGGTTCTTAATTACATATTTCATTTATAGGGCAATCTATTTTTCTTTTTCTTATGTTTATCAACTTATAACAAGGATGACAACATCCATAAGTAGCGAAGCTCAAACATTGATGGTTATCGTAAAAAATAACTATAGAGCAGTTTCATTTCTGTAGGAATCGATCTAGCACCACAATTAATTGACGAATCTTAACGAAGCTTGGTGTAAATATGAAGAATGTTACCATATTTAATCCCCAAAAATTACAGCCTTCTATCTTTTATAGGAGCCGAGAAAATATCGTTTTACCTTTCTGTCTCTGACAGACGGACAGACGGACAGACTTTTCGAATTATAGAGAAGCTTCACTACTAAAAACAGGACATCTCTACAAATTTCATATCCTAATATTGGTCACAGGCAGGTTATAGGCATTCTGGGGTACGGGGAAGGACGTATTTTAACACCATCCCCTCCTCCTCTGTATATCCCCAATAGAATTTGATTTAGAACACTTCCCCCTTAAAATCTTATACATATGAAAATCAAAAGTACTGATCGAAGCCACTAGAAGGTATATTAATACGTTTTCAGACCTCAGTTTATTGATTGCTATGAAGGTGGACATCAAACAGGAGATGAAGGTAAAGAGTTGCTATGCTTCTAGTATTATAACAATACAAAAATAAACTTTGTTCAAGTGTCTTTTTATGACAAAATTTCTCAATATGCAAGGAAAAATGTATAGATTTCAAATTTTAGAACTTTTTTATTTAATATAGTCGACAAATGGCTGAAAACCTGACCATAAATTAAGTTTTAAAATTAAGATAATTATTAAATCTTTTAGTTTACAGATTTAATGCAACTATTCCTCAATTATCTGAATATGGTTTTGACGACAGACTTTCATCCTACTGCTTGACAGGTGACACTTTTTTTCCTGTTTTTTTTTTTTCACTGTAGCTTCAAATATGGTAAAAAGATAATGTATGTTTTTTTAAACGAAGCTTTTCTATAATTAGAGTCCGTCAGTCAGTAACAAATAACTCTTATCGTTTAATATTTAGACATGTTAGATAAGTTTTTTTCAACATTTTTGACAAAAAAATTCTTGAAATCAATTTATGGGACAACAAAGTACAATATTATAAGCGACACATCTCTATTATCAAGTATTTATCCTTAAACTGTATCCTGCATTTAACAATTTTGCAACAAATTTAAATACAATTTTGTTTATACTTAATGAATTAGATAATTTAATATTCTGCTTATTAAGTTCTGACACTTAATGTTTTAATATTTGATTGTCCTACCCTTTAATTTGGGAGCTTCGCTTTTAAAGTGTATTAGCTCTTTATTTCATTATGTCCGTCTATCTGTTGCGGCTTTCTTTTTGCAAAATTACTTGTAAGCTTTGCTACTAATGAATATGCTATTCTTGTTGATTATAAATAATTTTTAAATTTGCAGGAAACTGGATAATGTATGAGCACGAGTTCTTCAATGAATTTAACTCTTCAGGTATGATTTCTTAAGGTATTTAATGGAAAATTTTGACTTTGGTAGCCAATCAAACATAACAAATTGTGATCATTTTCTTAATCTTAACTTAGCTAACTTACAATTAATGAACTTGCATAGAATTGAAAATTTTCGCGCATTTTCTTCAGCTGCGATCGACCTTCCTGTGAACTATTGAATCTAATCTAATCCAGAGAAAATGTAAATTTAGATTTTTTTTATTTCTTCCTATATTGATAATCAGTGGCGTGCACAGGGTTTGTTTTAGAGGGGTGAAGAGCATTGACAAAGGGGTATAGAGGGAAGAATTGAGAGTTGTGTATCAACCCCTCTTCTTCATGCATCTATTTATAATGCTAGAATTGTCAACTTTACAGGAGATGCTGTCGTTGCCTTTGGAGAAAACACTTGTGGTGATTTACCTTTGTGGCTGTACAATGAAGTCTCTAGTTTGAGGTTGTTTTGACATTTACAAAATATTTGATTTTAACTATCATTTCGTGTACTTAAATATATTTAAGCTTTTTCGCCTTTATAGGTAAAAAATGATAAAGAAACAACCATAGATGATCAACCTTTAGATTTCAAGTCATTTGTCTTAATTCTTTAATGGAAGGTTGTTATGATTTATGACTGATTTACGGGCCAAGGCATCGCACTTTTTTTCAATTATATAAAGTTAAAATTTTTTTTAAAATTTACTAGTGTGCAAGGGGTTTGAAGAGTAAAGGGATGAATCACCCACCCCTCTCCTTATAAAGCTTAGTTGTCCTAACAACCAATGGCGGGCAGTAGGATAGCCTAAAACCATCCCGAGACTTAAACTTAAAAAAAGTTTAGCCTATATGGAGATCTAAACGGACAGACAAAAATAAGTTACTTTTTTATAATTTTAGGATAGGTATTAAAGATTTTAATAATAATCAAATTTACTTTACATTTTTTGATTAATTATGTTTGATAGATTTTATGGATTGCAAGATGATTGGAATGCAGATACTATAAATTTTTTTAATAGAGAATATTATGAGGTATTTTCCCGCATCGCTTCGAAACCGATCATTATCCGGTGGATTAGAACCAGTTCTCAGCAATACTAAAAAATCATGTCTAGCATCTTATTATCCAATTTTCTACGATATAAAACTGGTTTTTATCTTATAATTGTACATTTTTATGTCTATGGAAAGCTGTTTATAATACCATGCTAGACATAGTTTTTTCGTATGGAAGAGAACCGGTTCCTATCCACCGGATTCGAATGAATACGAGAAATAACTTTTATAAAATTTTATCTTAGCATTTAATCAACGAAAGGCGAAGCTTTATAGAACACTCGTAGTGTGCTTAAACATGATTTTCTTCAAAAAATAATAATATCAACTTTAATGGCCCCTCCCCCCTTTCTAAATATCCTATAGTAGTACATCCTTATATGAAATACAGATATTCAAGTAAATTTCAGGTTCCAGGTATGATCCTGCTAGGAGATATTAACTCCCAAACGTTTTTAGTGGGGATAAAAACTCACAATTTGAGAGTGAAATAACAAAAAAAAAAACTTTTTTTTTTGGGGGGGGGGGGTTGGCTAATCTCACTATACCCCCTACCCCCTAATTGGACGTCTCTGACTATAACAAGTTATTTTTTTCATATCAGGGAATTGAATACAGTGTGTACATTGGTGATGATTACATAGAGGATGGAGAATTAGTTAAATCTTTAATCACTACAGGTTTGTTTTTATAGAAAACCTTTTCTAAATTCAAGGGTCGGCTCCTAAGAATTGTCCTATCGATTTCGAACTTGGTAGGATGGTTCCTGTAATAGTTGTAAATAGAAACCCCTTATTAACATTTTAAAAACATTATTAAACGACCCACTTGATTTTAAAATTTGGATTCCTAGGGCCATTAGGTATAATAAGCGAAGCATCTTTATAATCAAGTCTTTAAATGTAAGTATTTTCACATTAATTAAATTTGGGATAAAATTATATGAAATATTGTACAAAAAATCTCAATATTGTTGAGTATCAAATACATTGTTACTCTTTATTTGTAAATGTTCGTTTGTCTGACTTTTTGCTTTGTTAAGCTTCCCTGTTCTTGATGTTGCAATCCTTGTTTGGCCCTACATTTTCGATAGTTTTTATTGTCCTTATTATTGTCCTTTATAGCTATGATATAAAGACGAAGAAACTCCCTCAATTACGTCATAAAAATGAGGGATGAGGAGAGGAGGAGTGGGAAAGAAAACCCATTACAAAGAGATGTATAATCCCTCGTTTTTATGACGTAACATGCTGATTTTTTAGGGACTTTCTTTTGTCTTCCTATGCTATTTATGAATGTTATCATCCTTGCTGTCAACCTGCGATAGTGACGTAACATATAGCGCATCCGCTCTTTGTCGGATGAGTGATAAGTTCGAATCTAGGTCCTACACCGCATCGCAACTAAGGACGTAAATAATGGTTCCTTCTGCTGCTATGCAGTAACGCGACATACTTAGTTATAATATGGGGAATGCCTTGGTCCAAAACTGGAGTGCCATACAAAGTTCAGACTTACAGTTAAGGTCGTGCAATCAAATGGTTGGTTGTCTGAAGAGTGTTTGCACATCAATAAGTAATATTTGGTTCAGAGATACACAAACATAAGCTCTTGTGGTGTCATCCAGCCTCTGTAGACTATCGCTGTTTATTGAACAGGTTGTTCTCAATGGAGTCTGTATAACAAGGACGAAAGTGTTTGTGTTTGCGTGGGACCTACAGATCAAGATATTAATCTGGATGGTACTTGTGATCCAGGTATATAGATTGATAAATAAATAAATAGATAGATACATAGATAGATAAATATATATAGTTAGATTATTTAAAAGTTATGTTTTGTATGTTCAGTTTTCTTGGGTATAGAAGTTTTCTTTGAGGATGTTTATGGAAAAATTTACAAAATCAGGTAGAACATGTTATGTTTTACTAGTGGCTACGCCCCTAGAGGCCTCTAGTGGCACTTTAAATGTACAATACCTAGCTATGTTGCGTTAAAGTCTCTGCGTAAAAAAAAATATTTTTTGTGATTTCTCTTGGTAGGGTGGTGGTACCCTCCCCCAAAATAGTTATAAACCTTCTAGGGAAGCTACCCTGTTAAGGAGAATCCGTTCGGTTCAGCGGTTAGCGAGATCCTTCGGTAATGCTAAGAGTTTCTATTCATATAAAAGCTTAATTTAATTGATATTTTTTTCAGAAAAGAATGTTTTTGTGAAATATGAGATAAATAAAAACTATAATATAGTATAAAACTGATTAAAACAAGGATTACTCATTCAAAAAAGCAAAGCCTAACAATTCTAGTTTACATTTGAATATAGTCCCTTTCATGACAACGCCTCTTAGGGGGCGTTTCGTCGCATTTTTACAGTAGCTTTTCTCCTATTTCTAGCCCCTGCGGGGGGCTCTAACCCTAAATCACCTAACCTAACCTATCAAAAGCTACTATAGAAATAAGACGAAACGCCCCCTAAGAGGCGTTGTCACGAAAGTTATTAATAACCTATTGGTCATACTTACATTTTTAATTATCAAAATAGAGTTACTTCAGTTTTAAATTATACGAAATTGTTGTTGCATCCTCATGCAATGTCTAAAACTGTTTATAGCATGTTTAAATATAAGATAAAACCCATTATTTAAGGACGGACAAACTAACAATTGTGTAAAAGCCTCACTTTTAAAACAGTATGAAATTTTATTTATTAAATAAATATTTTTAACCCTACTTGTCTTGTCTATTTAATTTTAGCATGCACGAAAATTTACATTAGTTTAAAAACGTGATCTATTAAAACTGCAAGATTTGTCAGTTTTTCCAATCATAACGAGTCTGTCAGTTCTACAATTAAGCTCCGTCCGTACGTCTAAAACGGATAGCTTTAATCGTTAATTTAGGCATGTTAGAATTGTCCTATCGATTTCAAACTTTGCATGGTAATTTCTGTAGTAGTTAGGTACGATTTAGAAAGCGTAGCAACTGTATGGTTACCAGAAAGTCAGTTAATCTATTTAAAACATGTTGATTTTTAACAACAAATTTTATTGTGATATAATTATTTGATGGATCTGATTTTTGGATTACCGATTCCTACGACAACGAAGTACCATGTTATACGCGGTGCATCTCTATAATCAAGTCCTAACAATGTAAGTATGTCCTTAAACAATTTGTCCTACTGTTTCAGAGCTTCGCTTTTATGGATGTTGTCATCCTTGTTTATATTTGGTAATAATGCAGAAACAGCACTGTTAGGATATCAACTATTATGCGTGAAGCAGGCATACCAAATTTAATGTCAAAATACGACAATATTTAACACTTAGATATAAAAGGGTTACATGTATTGGACAATGGACGATAAATTATTGATAATCTTACAATTCTAATGTATGATAAGATGACTTTACAAGCCTGTATTTATTGGGAGGAGAAAGGGTTGTAAATTAAAATTATTACAATTACTTTTTGCCTCCAAAATTTCTCAGGAATAGTGATACAAAAAAATCACTACATTTTTTGTCGTTCAAAAATTAACTTTTGTTTTCAAATGGTAAACACGAAATTGACGCAAAACTGCACTGTACCCATATTGAAAAATAAGATGATTGAAGTCCCTGAACAGATTATGACGTCATACGATAAATAACAAATGAGAGGCCAGCATAAATTTTACCATTGGTCAATAACAATGTATTGTATACTGGCATCTCATTGGCTATTCTATCGTATGACGTCATAATCTGTTGAGGGACTTTAATCATATTCAAAAATAACCTTTAAATAAGTTAGGGTTATGTTGTGTTAGTAAAGCTTTATCATAGTTGGGTAAGCCTCAAGAAGTATTTAGGCTACAGCAAGGTTTAAGCATCCATTAGGGTTTATAAGCTTGAGTTTAGATAGTGAAGCGATCCCGTATTATGGTCAAAGGTTGTCAACACCGCTCTTAAAATTTAAATTAGGAAGGCCTGCTTTCCCCCTTTTCCTTCTCAAGAAATACACCCTCTGGGAAACCCCTAGAAGATTTAAAATATGCTTTTGTTATCATAATTATCAATAGGTCTAAAATATGTAGACAGAGAAGTTTTTCTTTCCAATGTCATATCTCTGTATTTTACTTTGCACCTTACCGCAGAGAATCAGAAATTTTATTTATCACACATCTGATTAAAAGTCATAGATGCAAGGATAGGTTAATTGAAGAAAAATTAGGATCATCAAAATTTTTCCAATTTTGTTCCTTCACCACGCCTCCACTGACATAAAAATCCGGTGGGTCTTCACAAGGCTTTTATCTTATTTTTTTTTTTTTTGGGGGGGGGGAGGTAAAAACTTTATAGGAATCTCTAGTTCTTAACATTAAAGTAAAACATTAAAACATTAGTAGAGAGGGAAAGGGTTAAATAACTGTACTGTAAATAACTCGCACTGTCCTTGTGCAGTCTTTAAATTAGGTCATTGAAAATCAACCAATTTATTAACACAGCCGAGTAGCAGGAAAAAATTTGGTAGCAATGAATAAGGATGGGAGGTAGTTATCTGTATATACATCTATATTATAGATGTTTTCTTAACTACAAAAATACTAATAAAAAAGATATTTTCCTACTCTCTGTTAATGGGAATTAATGAAAGGATTTATTTATAATCAATTGTCCTATCCCTACATTCATGAACAAAGCTTCCTATAGAGCCATTCAAATTAAGCCCAGTGTTATTATGGATTTATAGAGCTTTGCTAATTCTTTTCGCGGCATTGCGCTATCTATCCCTGTCAAACTTATGTTCTGTTGTTGTTACTAGCGGCTAGCTGTGTATTTGAAGTGTTAGAGAAAGGAGGATAATAGCATAAAACTACATAGAATTAAATCTAAAAATAAAAAAAAACCTTTTAACAATCTTGGGACCAATGTGGAGCTTTCCATAATTGGAAACTCAAGCCGTTTAAATCTACAAAATTATTGATATGTACAAAATTATCTATGGTCCATTGTCTTATCCCTTATATCTATGAGTCCTGACCTTTTTTAATATTCCATGCTTGGAAGACATTCTCAAATTTAAATCACTTCCGGCTTCGCCCCTCGCCTCTAGGGGCTTTGGCCTATCTCCCAAGATAATAGCCTAAAACCACGACAGGACCAGTAGGTATATTTCCTAAAGAGTAGAATACGATCGTTCAGTGGTTACCGAGATCTTAAAGGACAGACGGACGGACAGA
The DNA here is from genome assembly GCF_053477335.1 of Acartia tonsa. Classification (NCBI taxonomy): domain Eukaryota; kingdom Metazoa; phylum Arthropoda; class Copepoda; order Calanoida; family Acartiidae; genus Acartia; species Acartia tonsa. Next base: position 42,353,771 of record NC_137272.1, read on the forward strand.
CAGACATCGTTCTACTTTGTATTACAAACTAGCGGCTGCGCCCCTAGCATCTAGGGCTCTATATTCAAACAGCTAAATAAGGGCAGAAAAATAGCTTAAATAGCATACCCAGACTTATTTATAAAAATAGAATAGCCTAAAACCCTCTCAGGGCCTATACAAAGATTCGCTCTTAAAGAGAACCATATCGGTTCAGTGGTTATCGAGATCCTTCGCTACAAACAAAAAAGCTTATTACTTTATATTATAGGATAGACATAAAACATAGCAAATCAATAAAAATTGTATATGTCAAAAATTTGCCAGTCAAAATTGAAAAAATTATCGACTATTTGGCCTTAAATAAAAGTGGTCGTGGCTGACATATCATCGACATAAAGTTGTTCTAATGACAATTTAATTTGACAGGAATAACATACATTCCAAGTCAATTAGAACCCCTCAAAAAAACACATGGAGTTTAACAATTTAACAAAAGTTTAATGTTTTTGTTGAGAGATTGGGTAAAAAAGACCATTCATTAAAAATTGTCAACAAAATTGACAGTATTTAATTGCAATATTTGTACTTTATGCAAAACTAGCGGTTTCGTCCGTAGCCTCTAGTGGCTTTGCCCCAAAAGGTAATGAACTAGGTTTGATCAACCCAATTTTTGTATTTTAGATTTAAAAAGAAAAGATAAAAAAATTGGGGGAGGTTTTTTTTTTTTGGGGGGGGGGTTGAGGGTGTCCCATCCCCTAATAAAATAGCTTAAAACCAGTAGGGATATTCCCTGAAGAGTAGAGCCCAATCGGCTCAGTGGTTACTGAGATCTTAAGCTTCAGACGGACGGACGGACAGACATTATTCTGCTTTGTATTATAGATAAGAAGTATAGTGCTCTTACAAATTAGCAGGTCCAGGTACATGAACCTTAAGGGATAAGACAATGGACGATAAATTGATGTAAATTTTCATTGTTGATTAAGAAAATTGCCCCTTCAGCTTCTCTAGATCAAAAATAATTTATCAACAAATACCCAAAGTTTTAAAGCAAACGAATGAGAACACAGCTTTATAAAACTTTGGGTACTAGTATACTATGCCTTCACACTTCTAGGATTTTTCGGAAAATGTCTCAAAAATCCGCCATGTGACGTCTTTAAAATAAGGGGTGAGAGGAGAAGTGGGAAATAAAACCCCTAAAAAAAGATAGATAATCCCTCATTTTTATGATGTCACATAATAATTTGAGACACTTTGTAAAGCTATGTACAATTATCTGAAATTATTGTTGACAATCTTGTACCATACGATACCTACATAGTTGAAAGATTCTTTACAAACAAGGACATAACAAATTAGTTGAATGGTGCTACAATTTTCAAACTTAAAAAGCAAATCAATTTAAGGAAAATTAAAGTTTTCATGTACATAAGAGTTTATAATTTTATTTCATATTTTGAAGGAAAGTTTTGGATTGTTACTGGAAAGGTTTTAAGCTACTTTTCAATCCATATTAGTTACGAATAAAATAGAGCCAGGTTTTTACAGCAGGGAACAGATCTATAGTATAGATGTATATACAGACAACTACCTCCCTTTCTTTTTCAAAGACCTCTTTCGTATGCTTATAAATTATTTTCTGCTACTTGGCTGTGTTAATATAAGCGACACAATTGGTTGATTTTCAATGACCCAATAGAAAGATTGCACAAGGCGGTTGTGATGCAGTTATTTAACCCTTTCTACCAATTTTCTTTTACTCTAATCAGAAGGGTAAAGGCATTCTAGATCAAAACTCTAGCAGACAACCAGCTCCTTAATTGTACTAATTTTACTTGAAAGTTAAAAAAGTGAATGTTATTTTTGGTTTGTAGGACCATCCCAAAAAAGATACTTGAGGGTATAAAAAGAGGTGTAGATTAGTGACTAAAAAGGAGTGCAGAAAAAAAGGGAAGACCTGTTCGGGATTGTGGACCGTTTAGGGACTAAAATTCAGAAGATACTTTAAAAACAAAGTTATGTTATAGAATATTTGATGATTCGATCTTCTAAATGACCCATTGAGGGAGGGGACATTGGGCTTTTTATTACACTAGTCCCCAAAGTTTTATACCATTTTTTTATTAGTTGGCTCAACAACTTTCGGGACTTTTGTTGAATTATGATTGGTTGGTTTTTTAAGTTGATTGTTTAAACTTTCAACCACTAACTTTTATCCACAGATGGGGTAATTTGTGCATCATCACTGGGGATTTACATCAATTTATCGGCCTATGTCTTATCATTTTAGATCTCTGAAAGGACCACTGATCAAAAATGTTTCGGAATAAAACCTGTATTTTAAGAAACTACTTCTTCTTAAAATTAAAAGTAGCAATACTATTCTATTGTATTTAAATCAGGAGAGTAAACGAGCATGATATAAAAAAAAGACCAAAACCTAACCATTTATAACAGTATATAGAGAATAATTATCTATGTCATTGTCAGGAGTTTTTAGAAGGGGATGGTGGGGTGGGAAGGGGCTAAACATTCTTAAGATGTTTTAAGGCACTTGTAATCTATTTTGACAGATTGTAGCCTGGTTCCATAAAAACCTTAGTAACGCTGTATAACATTACAACATATAATGTCATCATGAGAATTAAATCATAATGTCATAATAATAGTTATGTCGATAAAATATCAGTTATTACCACTTTTTATTCTTTTTGTCTTTATAGCGGCTACGGTCTCTAGGGGCATTTGAAGGTATATTGAGGGGGGGGGGGGGACTAACCTCCTCTTTTAAGTTTAGTTAATAAATTGTACCACCATCCTCTCCCAAAATGATTATATACCTTCCCAGGACATATGAGAAACTTCACTGTGAAGCAAAACCATATCGATTCAGCGGTTAATGAGATTCTTTAGTTAGATAGACACACACAAAGACAAAAATACATCCTTTTACTCGTATATAAGGATACAACTAACTATAAAATGACACGTTTCATTTTTGCTAGAGGCGTGATTATGTTCGACTATCTATACTTGGAAATGGTATTGTAAGGACATACTGGGATGCGCAAGCACGTTAGCTGAAAGATGGGTATTGGTATTGACGGGCGTACATGTAGATTTTGTAAGTAGTGACGGAATAATTGTCATGTCATATCATGCACATAAGAAAAAAACTTTCAAATAAAGGTAGTGAAATTAAAAGGTTCTTTGTCTCCAATGTTTTAATGTACCAAAAATAGATCTATAGTATAGATGTATATACAGACAACTACCTCCCTTCATTTTTCAAAGACGTCTTTCGTCTGCTTCTAAATTATTTTCTGCTTCTTGGCTGTGTAATATTAGCGATACCATTGGTTGATTTTCAATGACCCAATATAAAGGTTGCACAAGGTGGTTGCGATGAGGAGATACAGTTATTTAACCCTTTCTCCCTCTAGTGTTTTACTCTAATATGTCATATCATGCACATAAGAAAAAACTTTTAACCAAAGGTAGTGAAATTAAAAGGTTCGTTGTCTCAATGTTTCAATGTGCCTAAAATGATTTAATCATTAAGCAAGGTTTAAGTAGACCAAATATTTATACAACAGTGAGAGAAAAAAATCCTTATTGGTCTGCAATTCATAAAAATTGTAATAAAAAATCTACGAAAATAAAGCATAAATCCGCCCATCTTTAAGGGCAGGAGGTACTTCTTGAAGTACTGGGGGATATTGACGTCCCTCCCCTTACCAGTCACCCTTCCTTCCAGGGATATGAAAGGTTTGCGTAGGACTAACTATCCTACCTGTAAAAATCATCACAGTTACAGAAACCACCCACAAAACCTCAAACACTTATGGCTCTAACACAGCCAGAGGTGTGCATGAAACAAGAACTGTTGGAACTGATGCTCAGTTTACTGAGAATATGAAAGATGGTGGTGAAACCCGAAAGGAAGCTATCAACTTGATGACAGGACCAATAAGTTCTAAGCAAAGCTGTAAGATAGGAACCTGGAATGTTAGAACAATGTATGAGTCAACTAAAACAGCCCAAGTAGTTGAAGAAATGACAAGTTACAATATCGAAATACTTGGAATTGCAGAATGTAGATGGACAGGACAAGGACAAACCACAACCAAAGATGGCCACCTAATACTTTATTCTGGTCATGAAAGTCAACATATGTATGGGGTTGCTATAATTATCCAAAAACGACATGTCAATTCACTAATAGACTGGAAACCTATATCAGACAGAATAATTAAGGCTAGATTCCAATCAAGGCACTGCAAGTTGACCCTTATCCAATGCTATGCCCCAACAAATCACAAAAGTGAAGAAGTAAAACAAGAGTTTTATGATCAACTGCAATCAATCAGAAACTCAGTACCCAAACATGACATGTGTCTAGTTCTTGGAGATATGAATGCTAAAGTAGGAACTGACAGGACTGGAGTGGAAAATGCAATGGGACACTTTGGCATAGGTACAAGAAATGAAAATGGAGAACTTTTACTTGAATTCTGTTTAAATAATGATATGGTCGTAGGAGGTACATTATTCCAACACAAAAACATTCACAAATATACCTGGACAACACCTGATGGACAAACATGAAACATGATTGACCATATTATGATCAATAGAAAATGGGTCAAATCAATGCAAGACTGTAGGAGCTATAGAGGAGCCGACATATTCAGTGACCATGAACTAGTTGTCAGTAAGATTAAATTAAAGCTGAAGCGTACTGGCCATGATAAAAAGAGTGAGATTGGCAGACAATATGATTCTTCAAGATTAAAGGACCCAGTGATAAAGAATGAATTTGTCTTAAAACTCAGAAATAGATTTCAAGTCTTAGAGGACCTAAATGACGAGACTGAGATCACTTGGACTTCAATTAAAGAAAACTTTCAATCTACTGCTAAGGAAATCCTAGGACACAAGAAACCAGAGAAAAAGGACTGGATCTCTGAAGAAACATGGAACAAAATAGAAGAGAGAAAGAATCTTAAAAACAAAATTCATAATGCTCAACATTTGGCTGACATGGGCAATTTAAGAGCTGAATATACTTATAAAGACAAAGAAGTCAAAAAGCGCACAAGGAAAGACAAGAGAGATTACATTGACAATCTGGCTGAAAAGGCCCAGAGAGCAGCTGACTTCGGTAACATGAAAACAGTATACAACATAACCAAGCAATTAAGTGGCAAATATAACAAAAAGAGTGGTGAAACTATCAAGGCTAAAGATGGTAAATTACTCACTACAGAAAAAGAAGTTGCTGAAAGGTGGAAATCGCATTTTGAAGAAGTTTTGAACAGACCTGAACCTGAAATTACTGCTGAACCAGAACCAGGACATGAAATAGACATAGACACAAGACCACCAACTATTCAAGAAGTTAAAGCTGCTATACATAGTCTAAAGAACGACAAAGCACCTGGACCTGACTTGATAACTGCTGAAATGCTTAAGGCAGACATAGATCTTTCTGCTAGGACTCTGACTGATCTCTTTGATAAAATTTGGAGACAAGAAAAGATACCAACTGACTGGTCTAAAGGTATAATCATAAAACTACCTAAGAAGGGAGATTTGAACAATTGTGATAATTGGAGAGGAATTATGCTGCTTTCTATCCCAAGCAAGGTCCTATGTAAAGTTATTTTAAACAGAATTGATGAGAAAATTGACAATAAACTAAGAGAAGAACAAGCTGGGTTCCGTGCTGGAAGAGGCTGTGTTGACCAAATTTTCACCCTTAGGACAGTTATTGAACAATGTGTTGAATTTAACAAGCCACTCCATGTAAATTTTGTTGATTTCTCTAAGGCCTTTGACTCCATACACAGACAAAAACTCTGGAAAATACTAAGAAGTTATGGTATACCTGAAAAGATGATAATTATGATAACTAAATTTTATGACAACTTCCAAGCCTGTGTTTCAGTTGGAAACAATAAGACATCTGATTTCTTTAAAATAAGCACTGGAGTTAGACAGGGATGCATTTTATCACCTATTCTATTTATATTGGTCATTGACTGGGTGATGAAGAAAACCACAGAGGACAAAAAACGTGGTCTCCAGCTGGGCATACTAGGACACCTAGAAGATCTGGACTTTGCTGATGATCTGGCACTGATTTCAGAAACAATTAAACATCTACAAGCTAAGACAGATAGACTAGTCAAATACGCAGGACAAGTCGGGCTCTTTGTTAATGTCAAGAAGACTGAAATTATGAATATACCTACAAACCCTGATCAAACTATAACAATAAATGGTGAACAATTGAAACAAAGCAACAAATTCACCTATTTGGGGAGTGTTATCAGCAGTGAAAATGGCTCAAAAGCTGATATTAAAACCAGGATTGATAAGGCTAGGGTTGCTTTCAACAGTCTACACAACGTTTGGAATTCAAAGAAACTTGCTCTGAAAACAAAAATCAGACTTTACAACAGTAATGTAAAATCAGTTCTTCTTTATGGAGCTGAATGCTGGAGAACTGTGAAAACTGAAACAAATCAACTTAATGCATTTCACAATAGCTGCCTAAGAAGAATTTGCAAAATATTCTGGCCAAACAAAATGTCAAACATTGAGCTGTATGCTAAGACCAAGTGCAATAGTATTGAAGCAGAAGTGAAATTTAAAAGACTAAGATGGCTAGGACATGTGCTCAGAATGGAAGAAAATAGGTTTCCAAAAAAGTGCTTAAAATGGAACCCCACCACTGGTAAACGTAAACGGGGACAACCAAAAATGACCTGGAGGCGGAGCACTGAAAAGGACCTCTTTAATTTGAAATTAACATGGGGAGAAGCTGAAGCACTTGCCACAAAAAGGAATTCATGGAGGAGCAGGGTGGCCGTATTCTCTGGACTCCACAGTCCAAAAGAGAGACGCGACTGAACTGAACTGAACCGCCCATCTTTAAATATTCAAATAAACTGCGGTTGGAACCATCCATCTTTCAATACTAGTGTGTGTCAAGGAATTTTTTATTAAAGGTTTTGAAGTTCATTTGCTAGAATATGCGGAAAGTGTCATGTGTGACGTCACAAAAATACTTATTTATTACGCAACATAGTATTTTATGACATCACACATCCCTTTTGATAACTTGTTATACCATTCGATAACATAAATAACTTTCATTTAAACTACATTGTAAAGGAGAACCAAAACAGTTCAGTGGTTAGACAGATCTTTCTGTACAAACAGAAAGACAGAATTAAATATCTCCTGTTGCTTTTATATAAAGATTGAATTGAGATTGGTTTATACAAAGTAAAAGTGTTAAAACTATGGAGTCATTATCTATAATACAAAGTAAAACGATGTCTGTCTGTTTTTACCGAAGGATCTCGCTGAACCGATGGGGTTCTCATAGGTCCTGGGAAGGTTTATAACTATATTGGTGGAGGGTAAAATTTTTTTTACGTAGAGACTCGAACGCAACATAGAAATTATTAAAAATTATAGACAACATTTAAATTGACACTAGATGCCTCTAGGGGCGTAGTCGCTAGTTTTATTAAAAGTCTTTAACATGCACAATTAGGACTTACAGACAAAGGTTGTAATACTCATCATAGTTATTCTTTAGATAATATATCCCTACTAATTTTATAACCTTTTGATGTCCTAACAATGGCAAAAAATACGCGGACTAGTTGTAAATCAAAATGTCAGGTTTAGACATAAACTTTGAATACAAATTAGTTAAACTCTTTCGAGACAGGTACCAAAGGTTTTTTTTGGGATGTGTGGCCCAAATAGGCTTCCCTGAGAAGCGTAGCAACTCTGTATATGTGTCACACCAAAATTTATTTAAATAAACCTTTTTTGGGATAGAGGAGACATTTGGCTGTAAATTAACCCAGGTTCTACGAAATACCATAAAAAAAGAGTCGTTTTACCAGAAAAGTGGTAAAGCTGGTCAACCTGGTATAATATACCAGTTTCGTGGTAAATTTTACCAGGAAAAATTTTAGCCAAAAAATTAGTCAAATTTTACCATTTTTTTTGTAAAATTTGACGAAACAAAAAAACCCGTTTTTTGTGTTTTAAATAAAAAACAGCTCTTCATAATCAGTTGTAGTACTTTAAAATAATGACTTTTATACAATGAAGCCTAAATTTAAATTTTTTTTTTTTTTTTCAATTTTACCACTTTTGGAAGTTTTACCAAAAATGTGGTCAATTTTACAACTCTATTTTTCAGGTTAAGTCCGAATTTTCGGACTTAGACAAAAAAACACAATTTGGTCAATTTTTACCAAAAAGTTGGTAAAATTTGACAAGGTATTTTTTTAGGCTAAGTCCAGATTTTTGGACTTTGCCAAAAAAAATGAACTTGGTAAAATTTGACCAACTTTTTGGTAAAAATTGACAAGGTAAATTTTTAGGCTAAGTCCAAATTTTTGGACTTTGCCAAAAAAAAAAACTTGGTAAAATTTGACCAACTTTTTGGTAAAAATTGACAAGGTAAATTTTTAGGCTAAGTCCAAATTTTTGGACTTTGCCAAAAAAAAAAACTTGGTAAAATTTGACCAACTTTTTGGTAAAAATTGACAAGGTAAATTTTTAGGCTAAGTCCAAATTTTTGGACTTTGCCAAAAAAAAAAACTTGGTAAAATTTGACCAACTTTTTGGTAAAAATTGACAAGGTAAATTTTTAGGCTAAGTCCAAATTTTTGGACTTTGCCAAAAAAAAAAACTTGGTAAAATTTGACCAACTTTTTGGTAAAAATTGACAAGGTAAATTTTTAGGCTAAGTCCAGATTTTTGGACTCTGCCAAAAAAAAAACTTGGTAAAATTTGACCAACTTTTTGGTAAAAATTGACAAGGTAAATTTTTTGGCTAAGTCCAGATTTTTCCAAACAAACATCCTTCTACTTAATGATAAACATCGCAAATAAAATATAATGAGGAAATATTCAGACCTAATACTTTCCAAACAAAGCATCCTTTTACTCAGCACTATTTGCTTTCGTTATATGGAATATGAAATTAATAAAATATGATGATAATGATTTTATTTAGAATTTATTTCATATTATAACATAACAGGTCATATAGATATTATCCAGGTCAATACTGAAACTACAAAAGATTGGCATCCAAGATAACAACAGTCTACTACTGATGCCTAAATGTCGATTGATAACAGTGCCACCTGGAGAGGTAAATTGTAATGCTGCTTTTATGGAGATTAATGTACTGAAGAACAATCAGGCAAGTCTCCTACCTGGAGGTACTCTGACTATTTGGCTGGAAGTTATAAAACCTGGACCTGAAAGTGCAGTATCCTGTCTCTCTGGTGACCTGGAGAATTGTTTTGAGGATCCAGAGTTTACTGATTGTTTGATAGAAACTAGTACCTCCAAATTAAAAGTGCACAAGTTTATACTTGCCTCAAGATCTCCAGTATTTAAGGTAGGTTTTTCCATTCTTACTTGTTAATTAAATTCTTGTCAATATTTTTAGGTAAATTTTTAGGCTAAGTCCAGATTTTTCCAAACAAACATCCTTCTACTTAATGATAAAAATCGCAAATAAAATATAATGATGATAATGATTTTATTTAGAATTTATTTCATATTATAACATAACAGGTCATATAGATATTATCCAGGTCAATACTGAAACTACAAAACTTACTAGTATCGTTTCTGTAAATAACATTTTTTAGAATTTTAGCTTGTGGAATGTTTGGAGCTCTCGAGTAGAACTTAATTAATAAACACCGATTGGGCGGATTGTAATCAATACGCTTTATATGTTAAAGTCAATATTTTTTAGAATTTTAGCTGTGGAATGTTAGGTGTCAACATTGTCGTCATAATAAACACTGATTGTAATCAATACGCTTTATTTAAGTTAATTTTAACTGACTAACAGAATATTCTCTGTTCAACATTGATCGTCATAATAAAACTTATTAGTATCGTTCTGTAAATTATTTGTTAATTTTAACTGACTAACATATTTTAACATATTTTCTCGGTTCAACATTGTCGTTATAATAAATAATGAAATTTTTTGTATAATCTGTGACTGTTACATGTTGAGATGGAACTCTCGTTGTTCTCCATGGAACTGCAAAGCTCCACGTACTTCAAAACTGGTTCAACTCCAAAATCCTGAAAAAGAATATTCATTTTTAAATTAAGCAATTAAAGGATTAACAAATCAAAAAGGCCTTACAAAAAGGAAAGTTAACGGTTTTGGGAAAATTTCATGGAGAAAGTAGATACAGCTTGTGTATGTGCCTGCTTATTAGAGAAAGTTTAATTCAGTTATCAATACATAACCAGACTGAGAGAAACTAAGAATGTCTTATAACGGGAATTTGGAGTTATGGTATGAATTAAATAGTCGTATGTTAGTACTAAGAGAGAGTCTAGAGATTAGAGCCAGAACTGACAATGTTGAGATCCAGAGGGAGGTTTGTAAGAGGTTATATCAACATGGATGGATTACTACACATCTTAATCGCTGCCGTCCTTCCCCTCTGCTGCCCGCCGCTGCCCAGGCTGCCGAACTGGCAGCTGTTCTTCACGAAGTAAACATGCACGAGGATGAATGTAATGCTGTTTAGATTTTAATAATATCCTGAATGTACTGTTTCAATAATATAAAGTAGTAAAATCTAATTTTAAATAGCTACCTATCTAGTACATTATTTTTATGTATTAACTTTTGTCTAACCAGTTTAATATCTATCTAATAAATTTAATAATAGCTTAATTGTTAATATAATTTAGTATACAGTTTCATAAAGGTAGTTCGATGTGTGTCTGTGTATATTAACTTCATATTTGTTATGCTTGTATACATGGAAACTACCTTTTGGGGCCGAGGTGTTGCCGTAGTTGCGTGTAGGATTATTCCAACTATCTTTTATTACAAATAATTAAACACTTACTTTTAACGGATGAATTTCTGATGGCAACAGCTTCATGTTGGTGCTTAAGAAATGTTCCACGGTCGAATTGCGGTCAGCTTATAATCAGAGAATACACCCAGCTGTGTGCGAAGCTAAACCTGAAAAAGAATATTAATTGAAATATAATTTATATATATTTTTAATATTATTTTACAAAACACATCTTATAATATCTTTCTATTAAGGGTATAAAACTTCGTTACGCTTAAAACAATCATAAACCTTAAAGGGCGAATATAGGTTGGATATAATATGAGCTTATTTCAAAGGTGCTATTATATAAATTATAATAAATAATTTAAAGATAATGACATATCTAATTGTATTAGTCTGTTTACAGCTTATAAAACCTGTCTAACTCAAGATAATATTATGTAATTAGTGTGGTTCCCTAAGAACTCAAACACTCTACCGGTATCACACAAGGCTTCGTAGCAAGGTTGAATTAAAAAGGTTTCGTTAAAGGATAGTCTTAATAACATGGCCTAAAATATCCATGTTCTTATTAAAATTATTTTAACACTTACTTCTATGTAAACCATTCACTAATTGCAGCGCCCATATATTTTCTCACGAATCTGATTCCTGGTTAAGTCTGAAAAACAATATTAATTGAAATATAATTTGTTAATATTTCTATTATTATTTATATATATTAATAGTAGAATACTTTAAATATTAAGAATAGGATAAAAAGTCGTTCTTATATCATATATCAAAAAGGTTTAAAAAATTATAAAACAAACAGTTTATCGAAGTAGCTTAAAACCATGCGTAAGGTCCTAAATTATATTGATTTTTTTATTACATTATTTAAAACTTACTACTAAGTGAGCCCTTCTTTAATTGCAGCGCCCAAATAGTTATTTCTGATGAATCAGTGTTGCTGAACCTGAAAAACAATATTCAATTTAAATATAATTTATTAATATTTCTTACATTCATATATATTAAACCCGGATTATTTAATATTAAGAATAGGATAAAAAGTGTTTCTTAGATCAAATCAAAAAGGTTTAAAAAAGGCTTAAAACAATTATCCTATTATATATATTAATATTGTTCTCTTTTACAACGAAGCTTTTTATTTATTTTAATCTATAGCTGAAACTCAAATTAAAAATAGGATGAGGCCTCGACTTTTCTCTTCCTACTTTAAGTGCCCCTAGAGGCTTCTAAGGGGCATAGCCGCTAGTAAAACTTAAACCGTTAATCGAAGGCAGCCTAAAACCGTACGCTCAAGGTCCTATATTATTAATGTTTTTATATTAAAATTATTTAAACACTTACTTTTACGCAAACCACTCTTTGATTGCAGGGTCCATATACTAACAGCCAAGACTGAAGGTGGACACGTACTTTTTTAAACATCTGACTATCATCTCTTTGATTGCAGGGTCCATATATCAACACTAACAGCCAAGACTGGTAGACAAGTACTTTTTTAAACTTCTGAATATATAGCTCTCTAGGAGTTCTTAACTGACATTCATATAAATCTTGTGACATGGACCATCTCCTGTCAATCATACTTGGATATAACACGTATTTTCTCTAAGAGACTTGAACTATAACACTCATTGTTTACAATAGTTTTCAATCGGTATAGCGGCATTCATGCACATGCTCTGTACAGGTATACAACTTTATATTGAAAAATATTTCTTTTATATCCATTGCAATATATTTTTTTATATTTTATCGATGATATTTCATTTAAGTCATTGCCAAAAATATATTACATTCACATTAAAAAAAATTTACATTTATTTAACTTTCGTAACCCTGTTTTCAGATGATAAAATCAACGTGCTGGACAAAGTTGCCAAACTTTAAAAAACACCTTATGTATATAATATCATTTTAATATTTTACCGGTTAATTAATTAAAACTGCATAACTTATATAATTCATGAAATGTTATTATTCGTTGCAATTTTACGATTAAAAATATAACTGTCTTGCAAAGTGTTTTGCCACCTATTCAATCTGTATGTTGGCAACCGTAACTTTCCATCGGCGCAATAATTCAACTGGACTATATGACTACGGTGCATTTTTGTATTTTAGTAATCATTTTTAGTGAAAGTACAGTGAATTAAGACGTTAATATGTATCATTCTGTTTTATAATTCAAATTTTATCATTAATTATTGAAAATTCTTTCTAAAATATTCTTCGTATTCGTTTTTTCTCCCATTTTTGGGACTCTTTTTAGCTTACGTAATATACAGGACTTTTTTAAATGTAAAATTAATAAATATATGTCTTGCACCGTAGTATAAACGGATTGTCGCAAATATAGGAGTACAATTATAAGAATGAAACTACTTTTTTGGCCCAGAGGTGCCGGAGGCACTGGCTAAAAATAACTGTTTTTAATCTTATGCTTTTAGATTTTTATATTCGTAGAAAACCATGCATATAATACGATATGCTAGTTACCTAGTTTTTTGGCGTATGAATGAGAACACCTGTTCCTATCCACCGGATTCGAATGAATACGAGCTATTTTTATTTTGTAATTTTTTATTTCTTAAATATTCTACCTTTTCAGATAGTTCTGAATAACAGGCTATTCAAGTTAATCACCTGGGTACGCGTACATCATAATAACAGGTATGGGTGTATATTAGCTGTATAAGATTTATTTTTTTTCTCCTGCTACAAAATTTGTTCTAAATAAATAGGGGGGGGGGGGGGGGGGAAGTTTTGACACATTTGCGTAAACAGGGAGTATAGGCTTTATCTTTGGACTGAGAGTATAGGTTATTAGGGATAAAATCATTCTTATATGATGAATTTTCCCAAGTTTTAATATTTTTTGGATAGGCCTCCAGGTTCCGGAGCTCCAGGCCTTCTCCCCCCCCCCCTTGTTTAAGGACAAATAAAATACCGGAAAGTTAAAAAACATTAATCACACCCCTCCCAAAAATAAACAAGACAAACAAAATAATCATTCCTCAAATTAGGATGGATCCATACCAATACCACGAGCTGCATGACAGATGGGACGCCCTCATGGTTAGGATGTTGAGACTCTTCTCCAAGCTAAATATTCGAGTTCAAGAAGAATCATGTGGCATTGATGACGCTGTTGAAATAGTAAAACTCTTATACCATCACGGTTGGGTAGAGACACACTTAAAGAAGATTGAACCTATGCCCGAGAATCTCTACGAGAACGAGAGACCCCGCCTGGATGATACCGAGAGACGTGTCATTGACCATGAAGCCGACTGTGCACCTTTCCTCACCAACGTCAGCCCTTTTTTCTAAATAAAACCCAGAGTAACAAGGTAAAAACTACGAAATTATTGCAGGGGTGTATATTCTGCTCCGGGGGGGGGGGGGGAGGGGAGGGGGAAAAAAGAAATAAGTGGATCAATGATGGAAGTTGCTTCAAATCACATGCTCTTGTTCATGGCTAGTTGTCTTTTGTAGCAGGGGAAAAAATTGTTTTTAACCAAAAAATGTTTCAGAATTCTTTGAGTTTCTTCATTAAAAAACGCTTTAGTTTTCTCATTTTTAATTCAATGTTCTTTCCTTTCAGGGAAGAGAAAGGAGAAGCTAGGAGAAGCCGAGCTCGCCGCCGGCGATTTCATCCAGCCTCCGGATATCCATGCTGAAAGCGAATTTTAATTGTAATTTGTGGCGTTATCCTCTTAGAAAATTTTGTTTGTATTATTTAACTCCCCATCCCCCCCCCCCCAAACTAAATTGCTGGGTTAGGTTAGGCTAGGTTAAGTTATACGGCTAGGTAGAGGCCAGGGGCCGTTTTTCTAGGGGGGGGGGGGTATTTCCTAAGAGGATAACATCAATTTGTTCTTTCAGAACATTTACGTTAACCTCTCTTTGATTGCAGCGCCCATATATTTTATAATTAAGTACCCATGGTGACAGTGATCGAGCCCCACTGGTCGTGCAGATATATAATTTCCTGCATATAAACATTAATAAACATTATTTACCCCTAAAGCCGACGATTACGTATGCACGTGTACAGTTTTTTAAGCTTCTGGCTATAGCTCTCTAGGAGATCTTAATTGATATGTTTTATTTTTTGTTTTTGTTTTTTGATATTTTTGTTATGTTGTTTTTTATTATTTATTATTATTTATTTTATAGCAAATTAACAAATTTATCTGGGTTCAACATTGTTGTTATAATAAAACTCCATGCAACTGCAGAATTCTGCAAAAGTCACGACCAGTGGGGCTCGATTATATATGCGTTCGTCGGCTTTTCAGGGAAGGCAGGAAATTTATATAGGTATTATCCAGGTCAGGACTGGAACAAACAAAATTTTATGTATATATTGTATATAGTTATTTTTTTCAAAGTAAAAAAATGTCAGACCAACGCTGGATGACGTATGTATAATTGGATCACAATTTTGATAGGTAAGTTTAATTAATTTTATAGACAATCAAAGAATAAATAAGGGTATTTTCTTGTTTGTAACTCTAACTCTTTATTTTGTGAGTTCCTTTGACATTTAATTTTGGTTTCAAAAAGTGTCACTCCCCCCCCCCCCCTTTTTTACTTTCTCCTTCTTTCGTTATATGTAAACAAGTAATAACCTTATTATTATAACCAGGGGTGTATATTCTGCACAAGATTTATTTTTTTTCCCCTGCTACAAATTTTTTTATTTTTTTTCCCCCCTAGATTTTTCTGAAAAAGTAGGGGGGGAAATAGAAAAATATTTAAAGAACTCTATACTTCATTTATTTTATCCCTCCTACCACACATTTCTTTAGTTTTTTTTCACCAAGGAGGGGGGGGGGGGGGAAATGGAAAAAATGTTTTCAGTTTTCTTAATTTTTACATTTTTTTTTCCTCCAACCACTTATTTTTTATTTCCACCCCCCCCCCCCCCCCCCCTGAGCAGGGGATCCCATGCAGAATATACATCCCTGATTATAACATATACTTCTTATTTCAGGAGTTACCTATACACCCCTGTTAGACGTTATTGCAATGGGAGACAATTTGATTGGTACACTCTCTAAAGCTCTACTGAAGCGTATAAGAAGTGGAGATAAGACGAAAAATGTACAGGTGACTTTTTACAACTAATTATTTCTACATATTTAAGATGAGACCTTACTTTTCATTACTGTACTTAAAGTATAATCTATGCTCGACTTTAATTTCTATTTTTCACTTGCAGTCAGCGCACTATAAACATGCTTGCTCTTACACCAGTATAGTCATATTTACTGTAATCAATTGACACGTGTAGCTTGCCCAAATAACGATCCATAACAACTCCCCTATATTATTTTAAATAAGTAATTCACTAATTATGTAATCTTTTTCCAGTTGCAGCATAAACTGAGGTCCATAAGAAAACTCTTCTGTAATGCAACGAGAGCCAGAAGTAAATACTGGCGCAAGAAACATAAACAAAGTGAAGACAGTCAGCCATTACTAGAAGAAGAACAGCAGGAGGATTTGATGGATGTGGAATATGAGAACGAAACTGCATCGTCAAAAGGTAACCTACAATATCTGTAATATAAAGTAGAACGATGTCGGTCTGTCTGTTTGTTGTTTGTTTGTCCAAATTCCCACAAACATTGTCTCCCAATTTTTGTTTTTTATTTTCCTTTCAATCTAAATTTCAAACAATTGGTTTGATCAAACGTTAGTTAAGTTTGTCTCAAGATATCCTTGTTCCAGGGGTGTATATTCTACATGGGATCCCTTAACCTAACCCACCTTCACCCACTCTCTACATTTATCTACTTTTTCTGGAATTTTTAATTTTTTAACTTTCTAATTTGACTAGTTTTTCTTTACGGCATTATCCTTTTACTAAAGTAACAGGATGTCTGTGTGTCTGTTCAAAAGGATCTTGCTAACCGCTGAACCGATTGGGTTCTCCTTTACAGGGTACCTTCACATAGGTCCCGGGAAGGTTTATAACTATAAAACACCATGTTTAACATCGTATTTTTTTAGGTAAAGTTTGTACAGGCTGCAATACCAACTTCACAAAGGAAACCGAAAGTATATGTTATCAATGCTACGCAAACCAAGTTTTGGAGCGATTAAATAACAATCCTGAAGAAACAAACTACATTAATATTGTTGTAGACAATATTAACAACAATAATACCAACGATAATAATGATGCAGACAATGACAGCATTCAAGATGCCGAGGACTGGGAACACGTCGAATTGTTTGATATACCTGAAGATGATTTTGACCCAGATGATGACGATGACCCTGATGACGAACCTGATGGCGAACCTGATGGCGATCATGACGGGGATCCCTTCAAACATCTTACAGAACTTGAGAAAGAAATTGTTAATGATTTCAGAAGCGTTTGTGTTCTAGACAACCCCATCTCTCACAACAAAGTTAGAATCATCCTGGCAATTCTGAAACGCTCGTGTATTTTCAAATTTCCGTCATATAATACATTATTCAAACCCAAATACAAAGTTGAAATCAAAGAAAACAAATATAATCCTACAAATGCTCCTGGTTCACTGATTGAGTGCAGGTATGTTTATATACGATTTAGAAAGCGTAGCATTTCTATAATCATTACCAGAATTTCCGTACGTCCATTTTAAACATGTCGATTTTTCTCCTTTTTTAACAACAAACTTTCAAGTGTTCTAATTATCAGTTTGATCATTCTTTGGTATATTGCTTCCTGCGACAACTTGAGAACAATATTATAAGCTATTATTAGTTAAAAATATATTTCTTTTTCCAGATTCCCTACCTATGAGATCCTCCAAGACGCCATCACAGACTTTAAACGGTTGAATGGACAACAGGCCGTTGATGATCATATAACTTTTGACATCTCGGGCGACGGAGTGAAAGCAGCTCAGGGATCTCATATCTCCTATTATACTGTCTGGATTAGGTAAGTAATTAATATATTGTGGATTTGAAAGGGTTGGGTTGGGATAAAGTTCTTTTCATA
The DNA here is from genome assembly GCF_053477335.1 of Acartia tonsa. Classification (NCBI taxonomy): domain Eukaryota; kingdom Metazoa; phylum Arthropoda; class Copepoda; order Calanoida; family Acartiidae; genus Acartia; species Acartia tonsa. Next base: position 42,371,675 of record NC_137272.1, read on the forward strand.
TACAGCATGACCCTCGAAAAAATATTTTTTAGGATTGGCAGCCTATATTTCAAAGGATATCAAAATATTTGTTTTACATCAATTGACAGCCCAGATTTTTAAAGCCAAAGTTTAGGAAACCATTCAATAAACAAATAAGAAAGAAAACTAAGTTTACAATTGATACTTTTTTCTATTGCATACATATATAAAAATCTGTCTTACTGTATACCAGGACTTAATTAATACCATAAGTAAACCTAGTTTTTACCACTTTTACGGTAAAATTTTACCAGCCTTTACGTTTTATAAATCAGTGACTACAATTTTAAGTCTAAGGTATTAAATGCTATTATTATTAATTCTTCTTTATTATTTCAGGTTATTCTTCAACAAGGATTTCAGTGTTATATTGCCAGTCAGCATATTTGAGAAGACGAGGAGGCGTCCCTACAGTTACAACTTTCTGGATAATGTTACCCGATTCATCAACAAACTAATTCAAGAAGGATTACCTGGACATACCTTTCAATGTAGAACCATCATCCACGATGCCGTTGCGAGAGCCGATGTATTCGGCATTCTTGGCCATGGATCAAAAAATGGATGCCCACACTGTGACCTTCCAGGGATGACTTTTTCACAGACTTATCTCCGTCAAAAGAACTTGGTATTGTTCGAATCAATGAATGTATTTTACCCCAGTGACAGTCAAAATATGGGTACGCCGAGGTCTGACGAGAAATTCCGCAAGTTAGAGGAAAATAATCAGAACATGAAAACCAGTTTTTCTGAGCTTGACCCGAGCTTGGATTTAATACAAGATACCCCCAGTGATCCGATGCACGCGTTGCACCTGGGCTATGTAAAGAAAGTGATGACGTACCTGAAGAAAGGACGTAATAGTTATCCAGAATTGGAAGAAGAAGACTTAGTTCAAATGGAGAGAATTACAGGGATGTACTGCATTTGACTAAAGAAATGACGCGTAAAATAGGTGTTTTCTTCGCGCATTTCTCGGCACTGCGATAAAATTCTGCATTTTTAGATTTATGTCTATTACACATTATTTGTACGCCTTGTTATGCCGCTTAAAAGAGTGTTAGTTTGAAAAGTTTAAAGAACTTAAATTTTGAAAATTTTCTCCTTATCACCCATATTTTACCATGAACTGCAGTAACTCCAATTATAGATGAAATCAACGATCAATTGAAGCTTGTTGGCGATTTTGATCGCGTTCCCCGTACGTCCATCATGCGCCTGACAGAGAAGAAGCTAGCCCTCAATTTGAAAAGTTCTGAATTCAAAGTACTGGGCTTTTACCATATGATATTTTATGCAGAGGTAGGTTTTTACCATATTATAATCTTTTTAGAATTTAAAGCTTATTTCAGTTTCATTATATTGTATAGCAATAACATTCTTTTTAAATTTGCGCACGTGTGCTATATTATATATATATTTCTATTGAGGAGGGTGGACTTCCAATAAGTATATAGGGCGAAGCCCCTAGAGGCTAGGGGCGAAAGAGCTAGTTTTCCCTTAAATTATTACAATGTTTTTTTTTTCCAGTTGGCAAATCTTAAAGATGAACAACGTCTGATATGCAAGTTTTTATTCCACATATTGCGCAGTCTCGAAGAGCATATAACAACTGAACGTGTGGCTGAGCTCAAGACCATGATAATGGTCCTGAACTCAAAATTGGCGGAGATGTACGGCGAATCGTGCTTGAGTTACAATACTCACATGCTTTACCATATGCCGGAACATGTCCGCCGATTTGGACCATCCATGGCGTTCAGTTGTTATGCTTTCGAAAGTGCCAATCATGTGATATCAACTTACATCCGAGGATATAATTTTGGCCTTAAAGAGGTTTCAAACAGGTAATACTATTTTTTTTTAGTTGAGTTCCTTTGACTTTTAGTTTTGGTTTCAAGAAGTGTCACTTCTCCCCCCCCCCCCCACTCTTTACAAATTTTAATGTAATTTTTAAAAATGTAACATAACTTTCTTTCCGTGTATTGCTGATCAAACACTTAAGCTATAACGATTTCACCAGCAACATACCTTTCCGTTTAACAGCCATTAATGACATAAATGACATATTTAGATTGTTGATATTTCACACAGTGAAACCGTACATAAATGAAAAGCTGGCTGTCAGGGGAAAAAGGAATGCCAACAAACGAAAGTTCGAAAGTAATCAATTCTATACAGACTGCCAAGACCTCTACTTTGTCCCAGACTGCCGTCGTGATAAAACAGTATGGTTGGTCCACAAAGTGAGGACATTTTTTCCGGCATACACCTTTCCTGAAGATTCCAGAATAATAGGTAGGGGTGTATATTTTGCACATGATTAATTGTTGTATAGAAATATTTCATGAACTATACATTTCATCTAATTCCTTTTTAACCTACCACAATTTATTTGTAATTCTCTTATCATGCCAGGAGGAGAGTGTGGTAAAGGGGGGGTCTAGGAAATATGAATTAAGTTTTATGGTTTTAAACACTGAAAATATACACCCCTGGTATTAGGAGTAGGCAAGACTGACGATCCCGAAGACTATAGCCATCCTCCAACACAACTAGCCTCCAACCTACTGAAGTACAGAGTAGCACATATCTCCGTACACCTGTTGCATCAAGATGTCTCCATCGTAATTCCTATCGGAATTTAATTTTGTACATTGAAAGCAGAGAAGGGGGGGGGGGGAAATGACACTTTTTGAAACCAAAACTAAAAGTTCCATATTGTACCCTTATAAAACAACTGCCATGCAAAATGACAGATCTGTAACTGTTTCTTTAGTTCAGTTCCTTTGACTTTTAGTTTTGGTTTCAAAAAGTGTCACTTTCCCCCCCCCCCCCCCCCCCTTTTGTTATAATATGTATGTAAAATGTTGTAAAATTCAACTGAAGGCCCTTCCCTCTTTATTTGGAATTTATGTGAAATGTACTTTAAAATATTTTTTTCATTAAAATTATTTTTTATAGCTAATTTTAAAAAAGGCATTTCAACTAAATTTAGCAAAACCCTACCTTTTTGGCCATCGATGGGTATGAAGTTAAAGTGTTATAAGTCTAGTCTGTAATTTGAAAGAGTACATGTTTGCAATTTAATTTAATTTTACATAAAATTTTAATTTCTGTCTACACATTTCAGATTTAAAACTATGCAAATTGCCCATGCCAACGACCTGGATCCAACAGCGTAATTTCGACTGGCAATTGATCAAGCTAGATCCCAAAATGACGAGGACTGGAAAGAGTGCTAGTTCTGTAAAGGTAAAAATTATATTTAAGGCCTAATTTACTATTGTACAAATTGCTGCTACCCTTCGCTCAAAAAACTTATACATTCGCATGTTACCGGATCGAAAGGAAAACCTTATCGGTTCATGCTTAACAGACCACAAAAGATTATTGACCAAGTATAATTATTTATTAATTTTCCACAGTGTGTTTAACATTTGATATTAGTAATTAAAATTCTAGGGGCGTAGCCACTGCTATCTAATATCTTTTTATGCATTGTAAATACAACAATTATTTCTTGTTTTAGAACAACAAGCCTACTGGAGGTGGCAAACCTAATGGAATTGCCAGAGGTGGAAGTGCCAAAGCTCCAAGTGCCAAAACTGGAAGCAACAAATCTACTGGAGGTGGCAAAGGTACAACAGCAAAGGTAGGGTTTTAAGTTTTATTGTTATCGGTTTTTGGTTTGTTGGTGTTTTGTTGTTAAACTAAACTTACTAACATGATGTCTGTTTGTGGGTTTGTACCAACAAATCTCGTTAACCGTTGAACAAATTGGGTCCCTCTAACCATATAACTTAACCTAGCCTAACCTAACACAGTCATTTTGTCGGGAGAGGGGGGGGGGGAGGGTAAAGTTTTAAAAAATAGAAGAAAAAAATTAGGATAATGCCGGTGTTGTTTAAAACTATAATCCTCGGTAAGTAATGCTTTACAATAATTATCTATATTATTTTTAGAACACAACTAGAACCACAACATCTCCAATGAGGCCAATAAATATTACCCCACCTCCATCTCCACGGGCACGGCACCACTCCGCGAGTCAACGGACCGCGAGAGTTGTAGTTCCTCCTGCAACATCATCACGATCCCAGTCCCAGTCATCACGACCCCAGGGATCATCTGGCCCTTCTGGTGAGATGGAAGAAAGCGAGGTATTATTTTTATTTCATTTTGTCATCCAGAGGATACAAATTACAATTATTTAGGATATATATCGACTTAGCCTGGAAAAAATAACTTGTAAGATTTGACTAAATTTTTGGTAAACATTGACCAATAAAAATTTACCTTGTAAATTTTTACAAACAAGTTGGTCAAATTTTACCAAGTTGATTTTTTGGTCAAAGTCCAAAAATCTGGACTTAGCCTAAAAATTTACCTTGTCAATTTTTACCAAAAAGTTGGTCAAATTTTACCAAGTTTTTTTGTTTGTCAAAGTCCAAAAATGATCGAAGATGCTTAGGATCACTTGCTCTTGTTTGTGGATAGTCTTCTTTTCTACCACGTAGTTTTTAAAATACCAAGACTTGAAAATATGTGGTTTAATATGTTTCATTTTAAGGATTTGTTCACCGGGGCCGTTATGAACCAAATTCAGAACCAATTTCAGCAGCTACGTACTTTCTTGACCTCACAAATGAAAAATCAACTAGAGCCCATTAATGCGTCCATCAGAAACTTGGTAAACAAAACGTCCACAAACCATGAGTTAGTGAAGAATGAAATCAAAGACCTGCAAGACAGTGTATCAAGAGATATGGCTGAAAATACTAAAACCCTGAAAACAGAAATGAAGAAAACCGGCCAAATTGTGGAAACCTTGGTGACTGATCTAAGAAGACTGACCAATGTGGATGAGCTTGATGAGGAGGAGGCGAATAAAGGGCCTAGTGAGAATCAGGATGTTGTCGTGGACCAGATTTTCTCACCAGATTTTTACAGAGAAAGAATAAAGAACCATGACCCCTTGGAAAAAGATGGTTATATGAGAAGAGAAGAAATTATCTTTTTCATCGAAAATTTCGAAGACTCACGGAAAGTGGATATAGGCTGGCAAACCTTACTGAAAGTATGCCGAGACATCATAACCTTTTTGTATGTCGTGTTCGAGCAGTTCACCTTTGACGCCCGCATCACAGCTGCCTTTTGGACTGCTCCGGAAGTTATTGATGACGAAACTGGTAAGTAAATATTATTTTGTAAATTTGACATGATGAGAAAACGTTTAAAACAGGGAGAAGGGAGGTGGGGGCAAGGGAAATAAACCGAATAAAAGGGGCATTCCTATTCTTGCTAGCAGGTGACCATGTACAATAATCTTTTTATATATATATTTTATTTGTGAAAATAAATCTTGTGCAGAATATACACCCCTGGTACAATAATAAACATGTACCTATGCAGAGTTAATTGAAAATTTCATTATTATTTCAGTGGAACGTTTCTTGGATCATTGTAAGTTAGTGCTTAACGAGACGTACCTACATGAAGCTATCCCACCAAATTTGTGGAGAACAGGAACCTATGTGTCTTCAAGCGACCTTTTTCTAGTGAGGAACCACATACAAGCTTGTAGGTAATTCAATTATTTATCGCATCTATTCCGCGTCTATTAAATGTGAAAGTGGTAGTTTTACAAAATGCATTTCAATGTTCTTTAGTTAAAAAAGTAGTTTCACGAAATGTTAACTGCATATTGTATTCTTGTTAAATTGTTAAACTACATTTCTATGGCATATGTTTCAAAGAATTTCAATTTTGTACCATGTATTTTTTTATGTGGCAAGACTTTTAGTTCATCTTTTCTTGATATATGTTATATGTTATATATTGAGACTGTTTTGATATAAACCCTTTTTTTATCTAGGTTCTTGCGCAATTTCGAACACACTTTTCAAGAGGACGCGACTGGTTTTTGTGAAAATAAGAAGAGGGCCGAAGATTATATGCTTGCTAATGAGGATCCTGTCTGCTGGAGGCTATTTCGAGGGATGGTAACGCGAAAACAAGAACGCGCATTGTCAACCCCAAACTACAAGTATGAACCGGTTTTTGAAATCAAGCAAAGGAAGGAGACAAGCAATAAGAAAGGCAAGAAAGACAAGAAAGACAAGAAAGACAAGAAAGACAAGAAGGAAAAGGCACAGAAACGATCAGCCTTACAGATGTGTGAATTTTATCTGGCCCCTGCAGAGATACAAAGAATTAAGCGGCGTGTTAAACCGAAGACAATCACAACTTCAACACCAGGTGTTACAGCCGAAGACAAGAAATTTTACCACATGTTAGGTGCCCACTCAATGGGTTGCTTACCCCACGAAGTTCAAGGAAAGAACCCGATTTACTTGAGAATAAACAATGACGGGTCGAGAAATTCATTTCAGATCAAAAATTATGCAGACATGGCAAAGAACCCCAAGCAATTTTTCAAGACAGTCCATAGTAATAAGAAGGTTATACAAAGAGCTGTAATGTATTATTCGTACGCCACAACCAATTTGAAACCAGAAATGAGTGAAGAACAGACAAAGATTCACAATGCCAGTGAGAAAGCAACTAGAATTTCAAAAAATAGAAAGATGAATGCTGCTGATGAATCCACTGCTGATGATTGCACTGCTGATGATTCCACTGCTGATGATTCCACTGCTGATGTATCCACTGATGGTGAAGACAATGGAGGCAATGCTGTTGAAGACAATGAAGCTGAAGGCAATGCTGTTGAAGAAAATGGTATGGAAAACATTGCTGATGAAGAAAGCAACAATGGTGAGGAGCTTGTAATTGATGACGGAGGCGACGACGTTGAAATGAATTCAAATGATGATCAGATTGGGAATGACTTACGCATACTACCCGCGGAGAATCCAGCAGTAACTCCAGAACCAGTAAAGCACCCAGTAAAGCCACGTAGGTTATATGAAGATCCAATTGTCAACAGCCAGTCCAATAATAAACCCAAAGTAAATGTATTTAAAAACATCACAAGCTCCAAAAGGAAGAAGCATGGAAAGGGCTCGAAAAAGTCGAAGAAGATAATTATTTCTGAAACAGACGATGAGGGCCAAAATGTGGGAAATCTTGATGATACAGTCCCAATGCAAGATGATGAACAACCACCAAACTTTCCACCACTGCAAAGACAGAAAGAATTTTATGGACGAAATAATTCAATCACAGGTACATATTTGTTGAACATTAATTATTATTTATAAGTTTTATCTTTCCTCGTATTGTGTATATACTGCACAAGATTTTTTTTCCTCTGCTACTAATTTTTTTTAAATTTTTCTTCCCCCCCCCCCCTAGTTTTTTTTCACCAAGTAGGGGGAAAATTGAAAAATATTTAAAGAACTCTATGATTTATTTATTCTATCCCTCCTACAACACATTTCCTTTTAAAATTTTTTTTTCAACCAAGTAGGGGGGGTGGGGGGGTGGAAAAAATGTTTTCAGTACTTGCTTTTTGTTTGGAAACGTATAAAATTAATGTATAAATTAATTATTTACAGGCAACAGTAACGAGAGACAGGTGACTGGAAAGGCAACAAGTGTCGTGGAGGAAAGCAGCAGTGATGAGAATGATGAGGATGCCGAAGGTATTGTTATTTATAGTTTGAAAAACGTAGGAACTGTATCACCTAAATTTAAGTTTATTAATATTTTAGTTGAGAAGTAGTCTTAGATAAAAACCCTGTGGATTAATTTTGTTTTAAGGGAAACTTCGTACAGGCCCTGACAGGGTTTTAGGCTAAAATTTGTATGGGCGCAGCCGCTATCTATAATACTAAGTAGCTTAATGTCTGTCCGGCCGTCAGAAGCTTAAGATCTCAGTAACCACTGAATCGATCGAGGTTACGGTAAAATTTTACCACCTTTTAAATCGTATAGGCTGGTAAAATTTTACCATAAAAGTGGTAAAAACTAGGTTTTTTATGGTATTAATTGTATCCTGGAGATCGGATTCTACTCTTCTGTGTATTGGTCCTGCGGTGATTTTAAGCTATTTCCTTGGAGGGGGGGGGGGGGTTGGGTAACATTTATACTATTTGAAATAATGACTATAATAATTATTTAGATGATGTGGCGATCATTCCAAAGAACCGGGAGCGAAGGCAAACCGCATTGGAAGCCGAAGCAAAAACCAAGAAAAGTTTACAGCTGGACAATGAACCATCATTCGAGGTGGATAACGAAGATGACGGAAACCAGAGTGACGAAATTGTGGAGGTTGAGGACAATGAGGGCAAGAATGACGGCAATGCAAGTAAGGAAATTCGGATACATCCATGTGGAATAATATTACCCAAACTTGGCATTATAATTCACAACCACACGGGTCATTATGAGGTTGTTGCAGTAGGCTCAAATGTTTCTATATACAACCAAATGGAAATTTTAGAACTCATCAACATTGACGGTAAGTTACAGGTCTTAATGTAATAAATGGGGGGGGGGGGGGTGGGCGAAAGTGACACTTTTTTGGGGCTTTTATTGGCGGTTCTCGGCGGTGGCGACGCCGTTTCTTCACAGTTCCATATTGTACCCCTATAAAGCAACTGCCAATGCAAAATTCCCCCTTTTATCTTTGATTGGCATATTAATATAGGGTAAAAAATATTGCTTGTTTTCATTTGAATCTGATTAATAGTAACTAATGTTCATATAGGTATGGAAATAATATTGAAGCTACAATTATGTACATTTGCTTTAACATTTTTTATTTCTTTGTAGGAGAAAAAGCAAAGTGGAAAAAAGATGGAGAAGAAGGTGAATTACTTTCTGACATCAAAGAAGAAGCACCAGAGAGTGATGATACAGATGAAGGTCATCAATCAGACCCAGACACTGGAACTGGCAGTAGTAGTAGTAGTGAAGAAGAAGAAGAAGAACGCAGGCCAAAAGCAAAAGTGGCCCAAAAGCCAAAGCCTACCAAAGAAGCTCCTAAACGTCCCAGAAAACAAACAACATTTCCATCAACGAATCAAATTGATGCGGTGTTGTACAGAAACCAGAGCAGAGCAAGCACGAGCACAGCACAAATTAATTCAAGCCGGGAATATGCTGAAAGCGCAGGCACATCAAATCCTGATGAAGACGTAAACCCAGAACCAGGTTGTAGTTATAGTCAACTCAGTCCAGAGCAAGGTTGTAGTAATAGTCAACTCAGTGAGCAACCTAACCAAATTAAGCTGCAGCAAATGTTGAACAGAACAAATACACATTTGCCCGATTTCGGCCAGCGTGGTGAGGCTCGGACAAGAAGAGATGCCAACAAACGAGTAAAGGACAACATGAAGAAGCAAAGATTGTGGGAACAGGGACACAGGCCTGAAGATGATGAGTTAGAGAAGAAGAAAAGATCAAGCTCCAGACCACCACAGAGAGCAAGTTCTCAACAATGTTCTCAAAACATAAACAATTACGGTATCTTTGGCAGCTACATTACAGCTGATTCGGGAAAGGGGTGTATATTCTGCACAAGAAATATTGTTTGTCCACGGCTAAAAATTTTTAAAATTTACAAATGTTTTCAGTTTTCTTAATTATTACCTTTTTTTCTTACCTCCATCTATTTATATTTAATGAAATATAATATACATCCCTGAGCAGACTTGGAAAAAATATTATACATCCGATCCATGTAGAATATACATCCCTGGCAGAATGGAGACAAGTATTATCCGTCGGAACTTTCGTCTGAAAACGAAGAACAAGACGAAGAACAAGACGAAGAACAAGACGAAGAACAAGACGAAGAACAAGACGAAGACCTGATTATAGGTCGCAGTCAATCCCAATAATTCCAGGACTTTACGTATATATATATTTATATGTAATTTTTTTTGATTTCATAAGTTTCATCTTCAATTTTTTTTTATAATATCTAGAAAGGAGTCTTTTCCCAAAATGCATTTGAAGTTAATTTAGTGAACCGTATATTTGAACCTGTTTAAATGTGTTTAAACTCTATTTATATGGCATAAATTTGAAGAAAGTTAAATTTTCTACCACGTACTTTTACCATCTTAACAAAGAAAAATATGCAATTCACAAAATTAAGTTCAAATGCATTTTGTGAAACTACCCCTTTCCACCAATTAAGTTTAATGAGCTTAAAGTTAAGAGCTTAAACTGAAAATTTTTTGTTGTATAATCTGTCGCGATTTTTTGTAATTCAGTATATAGCAGTTGTAGTTTACCCCCTAAACTAAGGAAAAAAAGTATTCAGAACTAGCTTTTGTTAATTTTATATATTTGTTTAATTTTGTATAAAAATATTATATATATGACAGTTATCGTAGGGAATGTTTTAATTAATACGGTGGTAGATTTCCATGGTAAAATGCGTAATGTTTATGTGCTGTAATTAAAAAAGAGAACGTTTCAAATTTGTATAAACTTTTTGTAAATGTTAAATTTGTCTATATACTTGTTTACAATATAAGATATACCAATATGTGATCTTGCTGGCCACCCTATTATATTAAAATTCCCTACGTCAGTTTTTTGGACATTTATTAATGAAAATTTAATACCAGTGATAATTTGTTTCTTTTCAAATTTAATATAGAATGTCCGACATGACAGCCACAGCAGCAGCCGACTTAGAGAGAGACGAACAGCACGAAGAACAGAAGCCGGAAACCACAAGTGGGTGAGTAATATTTTAATATGTATAAAACGAAGTAGAATGATGTCTGTCTGTCTGTCTGTCCGTCCGTCCGTCCCTAGCTATATTTTGGTAACCATTCATCGAATCGGATTCGACAATCCATCACAACATAATTACATAAATACATATTACATATTTTTTGGTAATTACTTCTTTGGGCAAAGGTCCGATTACCTGGGATATATAATATATATTTATATATTTCAGTGATAGCGAAAAACAGAAGAACGAAATGAGTGTGTCTGAGCCTGAGCTGCCTGCTAAGCTGGATGACCTGCCTGATACCCCTCCTAAATCGTCTGATACAGAAGATTTGAACCTAACTTTGGATTGCACTACGTAAGTTTATTTATTTTTGTTACCATTCTATTTCTGTTCGGAAGGTGGTAGTAGCCGGATTGAAAAGAGTAGGATAAACATTATTGTTATGGCGAATAATTATAGTTTCATTCAGGGGTGTACATTACGCACAAGATTTATTTTGTTCCCATGGTACAAAATTTTGTATTTTTTTCCCACCTATTTTTATCTCACCAAGTAGGGACGGAAATGGAGAAATATTGAAAGAACTAAAATTTTTGGTCCTACCACACATATTTTAGTTATTTTCCCCCCACCACCTGAACAGGGGATCCCATATAGGATATACACCCCTGATATTTCAAATTAGCAGCTACGCTAAACCCTCTAATATGAAGTATATCTCTTAAAGTTTCTTTTGCCACTCCCTTCCCTTGCCGGTACCTATGAGAAGAACCCGATCTGTTCAGTGGTTATCGAGATCCTTCGGTACATAAACACGGACATCCTGTTACTTTAGTATTATTTTTTTTTATTTTTCAGGGACGACGATGGATGGGAGACAATGCAGAAAATAAAACAAGACCTTAGGGCAGCAAAGCAAAAAATTGCTTCTTTGGAAGAGGAGATCGCTTGTTTGGAAACACAAACAAAGTAAGAAATTTTTTTCACTTCTTTTTTTGGTATTTAATCCGGGCGACTGTGTTGTAAATGATTTTTCGGTACAGACAAATTCACCTTTATATATTACAAAACTAGCAAGTATGCCTCTAGGGGTAAGGTGGGAGGGGTAAATGTGGACCAAAAAAAAAGTTTACTATTTAATTATAATATGATTGCTTAATTCAGGGAGCAATCCAAGAGATGTCCGGCGGCACAAAAGGATGACCAGAAGGTCGGACAAGCCTCTGTTATGGAAGGAGAAGCAAAGTAAGATATCCTATTATATAAAGTAGTAAGCGTTTTTTGTTTGTCCCGAAGGATAACCGCTAAACCGATATTGTTCTCCTTTAAAGTGAAGCTTCTTATAGGTCCTGGAAAGGTTTTAAACTATTTTTGTGCAGGGTGTCTTCACCCCCTTCCCCAAAAAATATTTTTACTCTTCTGAAACTGAAATTGAAAATGGGAAGATGTTGATTTTTCCCCTTCCAACCTTAAGTGCCCCTAGAGGTTTCTAGGGGCGTAGCCACTAGTTTCTTTTAATAATCTTTTTTCATACTTTATCCGGGCGACTGTGTTGTAAATGATTTTTCGGTACAGACAAATTCACCTTTATATATTACAAAACTATAGGAAGTATGCCTCTAGGGGTAAGGTGGGAGTGGTAAATGTGGACCATAAAAAGTTTACTATTTAATAATAATATGATTGCTTAATTCAGGGAGCAATCCGAGAAATGTCCGGCGGCACAAAAGGATGACCAGAAGGTCGGACAAGCCTCTGTTATGGAAGGAGAAGCAAAGTAAGATATCCTGTTATATAAAGTAGTAAGCGTTTTTTGTCTGTCCCAAAGGATAACCGCTAAACCGATATTGTTCTCCTTTAAAGTGAAGCTTCTTATAGGTCCTAGAAAGGTTTTAAACTATTTTTGTGCAGGGTGTCTTCACCCCCTTCCCCAAAAAATATTTTTACTCTTCTGAAACTGAAATTGAAAATGGGAAGATGTTGATTTTTCCCCTTCCAACCTTAAGTGCCCCTAGAGGTTTCTAGGGGCGTAGCCACTAGTTTCTTTTAATAATCTTTTTTCATACTTTATCCGGGCGACTGTGTTGTAAATGATTTTTCGGTACAGACAAATTCACCTTTATATATTACAAAACTATAGGAAGTATGCCTCTAGGGGTAAGGTGGGAGTGGTAAATGTGGACCATAAAAAGTTTACTATTTAATAATAATATGATTGCTTAATTCAGGGAGCAATCCGAGAAATGTCCGGCGGCACAAAAGGATGACCAGAAGGTCGGACAAGCCTCTGTTATGGAAGGAGAAGCAAAGTAAGATATCCTGTTATATAAAGTAGTAAGCGTTTTTTGTCTGTCCCAAAGGATAACCGCTAAACCGATATTGTTCTCCTTTAAAGTGAAGCTTCTTATAGGTCCTAGAAAGGTTTTAAACTATTTTTGTGCAGGGTGTCTTCACCCCCTCCCCCAAAAAATATTTTTACTCTTCTGAAACTGAAATTGAAAATGGGAAGATGTAGATTTTTCCCCTTCCAACCTTAAGTGCCCCTAGAGGTTTCTAGGGGCGTAGCCACTAGTTTCTTTTAATAATCTTTTTTCATACTTTATCCGGGCGACTGTGTTGTAAATGATTTTTCGGTACAGACAAATTCACCTTAATATATTACAAAACTATAGCAAGTATGCCTCTAGGGGTAAGGTGGGAGTGGTAAATGTGGACCATAAAAAGTTTACTATTTAATAATAATATGATTGCTTAATTCAGGGAGCAATCCGAGAAATGTCCGGCGGCACAAAATGATGATCAGAAGGTCGGACAAGCCTCTGTTATGGAAGGAGAAGCAAAGTAAGATATCCTATTATATAAAGTAGTAAGCGTTTTTTGTCTGTCCCGAAGGATAACCGCTAAACCGATATTGTTCTCCTTTAAAGTGAAGCTTCTTATAGGTCCTGGAAAGGTTTTAAACTATTTTTGTGCAGGGTGTCTTCACCCCCTCCCCCAAAAAATATTTTTACTCTTCTGAAACTGAAATTGAAAATGGGAAGATGTTGATTTTTCCCCTTCCAACCTTAAGTGCCCCTAGAGGTTTCTAGGGGCGTAGCCACTAGTTTCTTTTAATAATCTTTTTTCATACTTTATCCGGGCGACTGTGTTGTAAATGATTTTTCGGTACAGACAAATTCACCTTTATATATTACAAAACTATAGCAAGTATGCCTCTAGGGGTAAGGTGGGAGTGGTAAATGTGGACCATAAAAAGTTTACTATTTAATAATAATATGATTGCTTAATTCAGGGAGCAATCCGAGAAATGTCCGGCGGCACAAAAGGATGACCAGAAGGTCGGACAAGCCTCTGTTATGGAAGGAGAAGCAAAGTAAGATATTTCTTTTAATATTATTTTTTCATACTTTATCCGGGCGACAGTGTTGTAAATGATTTTTCTGTAAAGACAAATTCAACGTGTTCCTTTATTTATTAAAAGCGAGTACTAGCAAGTACGCCTCTAGCTGGGTAAGGTGGAAGGGGTAAATGTGGAACCAAAAAGTTAACTACTTAATTTAAATAGATTATTATATATATATTGTTTAATTCAGGAACAAAACAGCTGCAGCTGGCTCTCCAGAAAATTCGGATGAGAACGAGGTTAAGGAAGTCACTGTTATGGAAACACCAGCAAAGTAAGATTTTTAAAAAATTGTTTTTACTACTTTATCCTGGCGACTGTGTTGTAAATGATTTTTCTGTACGCTAAACCCTCTAATATGAAGTATATCCTTAAAGTTTCTTTTGCCACTCCCTTCCCTTGCCGGTACCTATGAGAAGAACCCGATCGGTTCAGCGGTTAACAAGATCCTTCGCTACATACAAACAAAAATCGTTTTACTTTGTAGTATAGATTGTTTAATTTCAGGATGAAAGACCAACCGGATTTTGATATAATTTATGAGAACATAAAGAATCCAGGACCAAAAAGCCCAGGTATAGTACAATATTTATACTAGCGACTGTGCCCAAAGCATATAGTGAAACATTTCTGTACTACATTGTATTATTACACTAGGTTAGGTTAGGTTAGGTTAGGTTAGGTTAGGTTAGGTTAGGTTAGGTTAGGTTAGGTTAGGTTAGGTTAGGTTAGGTTAGGTTAGAATAGGCTAGGCTAGGCTAGGCTAGGCTAGGCTAGGCTAGGCTAGGCTAGGCTAGGTTAAAACTAGAAATATTACTCTTTCTATTAATACACTAGGTTAGGTTAGGCTAGAAAAAAAAACTATTGTAAAATTGAAGTATTTTTTTGTAAAAAAAAGTAATTTTAAAAAATATTTTAATTTCAGTGTATGGGGTGTCAGATGATGAGCAGGAGATGTTTGAACCACCCCCTCCTACAATCACGCCAGCATCAAAACTGAGTAGGCGCAAAAGAAGTGCAACACCGGGGAAAATCAAGACCTGCGCCCATGGACGCAGTCCCCGAAGCGAGCTGCCATTGAACACGAGACTCATCGAATGCACCTATATGTGCCCAGACTGCCGCGTCTTCTTTCACAAGAGGCAAAAACAAAGAAAAGAAGGACAAAAGTAAGCTGATGTATAATAGTCCTTCCAGTCAGATCATATATAAACTATTTGTGATAAAAAAGTGATATATATCAAGATATCTTGAGTCAAAAATATGTTTAACCACCTTTAATTTGTACGTACATTAATCTATATGACAGTTTGACAGTTTTGTTCTGACGATGAAAATATTCATATAATATTATATTTGAAACCGCTATTCCTATATAGCAAAATTTTTGAAAATTTAATAATGGAAAGTAACTTCGTAATATATTTTTCTTGTATAAAAATGTTCTAGTATAAAGTACAATTAGAATCCAGATCTCAGCAATTAAAACCTATGTATATTTGTGTTAATTTCTCAGCTTAAACCGATTAAACATGCAGTTATATTATCTGTAAAACTATGTAATATTTGGTCATTTAAACCACGTCTAGAATTATAGACTAATTAAGAAAATTTCTGTGAATATATACCTATATAGTATCGCGCTATCGTACCTATGTAAATCATTATGTAAAAAAATATGTTTAAGTGTTTCAATCAATAAAGTTAATAATGAAAACAATTTTTTTTTTATTTTTGCGTTTTGTGTACAAGCGAGGTTTTTCTATAATTAAGGTCGTTTTTTACCACTTTCTCGTGATTTTTACCACCCGTTTTTACCACAATTATTGGTAAATTTTTACCATATTTACCCTATTTCTGGTAAAATTTTACCAGTTTAGGGCAAAAATATTACCAGGTGTTGAACAGTTTTACCACTTTTTTGGTAAAATTTACCGCAAATTTCTGGTAAATTTTACCAAAAAAGTGGTAAAAATTGGTCAAAATCTGGTATAAATTTGCGTCCTAAAATGGTAATATTTTACCGGAAATCTGGTAAAATTTTACCGATAATTGTGGTAAAAATCGATGGTAAAAAGCGTGAGAAAGTACCACTAAAAGTGTTTTTACCACGATTACGGTAAAATTTTACCACCTTTTAAATCGTATAGGCTGGTAAAATTTTACCGTAAAAGTGGTAAAAACTAGGTTTTTTTATGGTATTAATTCCGTCCTGGGAAACTGGTGTTTTACAATCAGGTTATGGTAAGCTTAAAAACTTTGGGTACTTTTATTAAATTGTTGATTGGTATCCATTAATTTCAACCACTAATCTTAAATATACTGAAGGTAGGTATAATTTTGTGTATCATCATTGGGTATGTTCATCAATTTATCTTCCATTGTCTTATCTCTTTAGATCCCTGTTCATCCATATATGTAAGAATCGCTTAATAGCTTTCAAGCCTTTAATTTATTTTCCAATAGTTAATACCTATTCTTGTTATTAAAAGCGAAGCTTTTCTATAATTAGGATCATTCCGTCCGACCGTCCGTCCGTCCGAGACGGTTAGCTTTTTCATTAATTTAGGCATGTTAGAATTGTTTTATTGATTTCTAACTTTGCATGTTGATCCTTGTAGTAGTTTGGTACAATTCAGAAATCGTTACCAAAATGTCCGTACGTCCGTTTTAAACATGTTGATTTTTTTACGTTTTAAAAACAAATTTTTATGTGATCTAATTATCCAATTGATACTGATTCCTGGGACAACAAAGTAAATTATTATAAGCGAAGAATTTCTATAATCAAGTCCTAAAAATGTAAACATTATCCTGCATAAAATTTGTTTTTATTTTTATATATTTATCTTCTACAAATGTTAATGTTCGTTTGTCCTACCGTTTTAGAGCTTCGCTTTCATGGATGTTGTCATCCTTGTTTTTTTTTGTGAACACTTGTTTTTATCTAATAGTGATTGTCCTATTGTTTGTATAATAACATCTAATATATCATTTAACACATCTTCGTTGAATACACGGTTGCTAGATTCGAAGAGAAGCTTTTCTATCAACCATTTTATAGGTTTACCAGTACCTAAAATGCCCTTCCCTCATTTTTTTGTGAAATCCATTCATGACTGACTTTTTAAGTAATGCAATTAGACGCAAGTTGAAATTATTAAATTCTAGCAACGAATTTTCTTTGGAGGGTGGAGGTACCCTCCCAAAAAACTATCCCTAGGATCATAAGAATCTTCACTGTAAATTAGTACAACATCGGTTAAGTAGTTAGCAAGATCATTGGCTTCACACAGTTTGAAATCCTGTTACTTTTTTAAAACTATAGCGGCTTCTCCACTAGCCTCTAGGGGCTTTTTTTGGGAGTGGGGGATTGGGGTGTTCACTCCCCAAGAAAATAGCTTAAAACCATCACAGGACCACTAGGTATAATCCCTAAAAAGTAGAGCCCAATCAGTTAAGTGGTTACTGAGATCTTAAGCTTCAGACAGACAGACAGACATTATTCTATTTTGTATTATAGATTAAGGATGTTATTGATGCACTACTTATATTAGAAATCGTCCTTGTATTTTGATATTCTAAGCACAATTTTATTCGGTGGCCTTTATTGGAATTCTTTCTTTAAACTTTCAATACTATTGTTCTTTTATTGAAACACTAGCGGCTACGCCCCCTTAAGAAGCCTCTAGGGGCACTTGAGGAGGGGAGAATTGAACTGTATAACCCAGTTTCTTAATTTAGATTTTAAAAGAAACAGTAAAAAAAAATGGTGGGGGGAGAAATTTTATTCTTTTTTTATTTTAGTTAAAAACTTAAATTGAAATTTTTTTTTGTGGGGGTAATTTTTATTCTAGGGGTTACTTCTCCTGGGAAGGTGGTGGTATCCTCCCCCAAAATAATTATAAACCTTCCTGGGACCTATGAGAAGCTACTCTGTTAAGGAGAATCCTATCGGTTTAGCGGTTAGCGAGATCCTTCAGTACAAACAGACAAATAGACAAACATCCTTTCACTTTATTATTATACTAGCGGCTACGCTCCTAGAGGCCTCTAGAGAAACATGAGGGGGGGGGCAGTTAAAAAATAGTTATAAACCCTCCCGGGACCTATGAGAAGCTACCCTGTTAAGGAGAACCCTAATACGACATTAATAGTAAGAGTAGGGGGGAATGCCTTGGCCTGTAACTCATTACAGTGTACAGTTAGGACTTCCCACACAAAGGTCGTACAATCAAAGGGTTGGTTCTGTTATATGTTACCTACCTAACCTAATATCTATCAGTGAACGTTTGAGTATTGCATCCCATTACAAGCGGATTATCCCGTTGAGTTCTCTAGATGATCACTTAAAATCGAAGGAGAATCCCGTTCCAATTTGGTAATAAGTAATAAAAAGCCATATGTCGATATAAACCAATTAATTGTAAACAGTTTCAATTATTCCAGTAATTCATTTAAAACATCCCCTAAAGCTTGAAAACAGTTTCTTAAAAACAACAACATATTATTTTAACATCCTAATAATATAAAATTAGTACCAGTCAGTTTAAAATATTTATTGATTTTTCCTATAAAATATACTAATAGCCCTAAATTATAACACTTATATGTGCAAAAAAATATGTTTATATGTTACAGCAAAAATACATTTAGTTTCCTTTTTAGAGGCTAATCTCACATTTACTGTCCAAAAACTTTTGGCACTTCTATTTATTCTTGAATCGTTGGATTAAACTGTCAGTGTCTTAACTATACAACCGATAATTTTAATTTATAAAATTTTAATTTGTTGATCAACATTGGAGATATACGTCAATTTATCGCCTTTTAATTGACTTGTCCCTTAAGATCCCTGATTTTCCGAAAGAAATTTCTGTAATAGAATAACTAAAGCACTACAAAGTGTAAGGAAAGATTAGCCCTGTGACGACACTAAAACGAGGGATGAGAGGAGAATTGGGAAAGGAAACCCTTTAAAAATAGATGTATCTATTGACGTCACAAGGCTCATGTTTTCGGAACTTCAAAAAAATTTGAAGATCATTATTTGCTATTTTTAATTAAAATTCGCAAATTTCAGAAAACACCAAAATATGGTTGATGTCACGCCAACTTTTTTGCGTAAACATTAATTTGCAATTTTCATGGGTATTTTAACTATCAAATATGTTATTTTTACAAAACAGCAAAAATGTAAATAATTGTAAGGGTTACCTTATAACAACCACCAGACAACCAAATCTTTGATAGCATGACCTTTGTCTGAGATGTCCTAACTGTGCATGGTAATGAGTTGCACATGTTTTCGGCCAAGGAATTCCCCCTACTCTAAATATTAATGCCTCGCACCTGACATAGTATCAGTAGGAACTATTTTAACGTCTTTAGTTATGACGCGGTGTTACGCCGATGTTCAAACATATCCCCTCCCCAATAACGAGCGGATGCGCTAAGTGTTGAGTTTTGAGCTGGTTTTTGTAAGTGCTAGTAAAGATCATAATATATATTACTAATCAATACTGGATGTGAAATCCCTATGAAAATTAAATCAGCTAGACTGAAAACAATCTGGAGGAAAGAACTTCTACATCAACTGAAAAGAGAGCAAATCTCATCTCTCAGAGTTGCCTCAGAAGATACCCCCTCTAAAGACCAGTGGCCTATGCTCTACTTAGAGCTAGATAAATGGCAATAGTGATGATGATGGTATCAGAATCTGTTACCTGTTTCTAAGCTAATGCATTCCCCTTACTCTTATTATTAATATATTAACTTAAACATACCTTTTTAATGTCTTTGATTTTAGCCACCCATTCTTTATCTAGTTGCTGGGGGCTTCGCCACTAGCCTCTTAGGTATTCCCTGAAGAGTAGAATCCGATCTGTTCAGTGGTTACCGAGATCTTAAGGGACGGACAGACAGAAAGACAGACAGACAGACATACAGACAGACAGACAGACGGACAGAGAGACGAAAGGACGGACGGACAGACAGACGAATGGACGGACGGACAGACATCATTCTACTTTGTATTATAGATAGATTTGCTACAAAAGTAGATGCTAATTTTTTGCTTTTGCTAAAAATCTATCAAACCAATATAACCATGTCCATAATATAAGGTTTAGTCTTAAAAACTTGAAATATAAAAACTGTAAACCACGGCTACTTTATTAGAGGTGTGATTGTAAGAGTATTTTTTAAAATGATTTCATTGATGTTCTTACGCAAAAAGAGGAAAAGGCATATCATTGGCATCAAATATCACTAAATATGTTCATATTCGTAATGGTCGAGCGAACACATTGTAAAACTAAACCTATCCTAAAACCTTGCTATATTGAACACGAAAGGAAGTGTTATTTTAGGAAATAACCCATAATCATTTTACTTAAATATGTATTACAAAAATTAACCACTTAAATATTAATGCTATTTTTTCATAACAAGGACAATTATCATAATTTGTAGCGAATATTACATGTCTTTGATTAATGCCAAAAAAATTTTAAAAGCAATTTTTTCTGGCCAGTATTTTGTTTGTATTGTCAAATAATGAACTGACGACAAACCCCTGATTATACTTAGATAGAGTAGCTTCGTAGTGTACACAATCGTTATGCCAATACACTTTGTACAGTGGAGTGTACAGAATTATGCGAGGGGGGGGGGGAGTGCACGAAGAATGCAAATTTTTTGGTGTAGTCCCTTGTCGATAGTGGACCACCTAATGTCATTTCTCCCGGTCGTAAGCCGTAATGTGTCATGTTGGAAGGGTGACGCAAATTTCAGATCTCAGATTTCGTGAGTTGAGAAAAATTTAGCTTTATATTATAGCGAATTAAAATAATCTTGCAAGTATCGCTATTATCTTATAGAGAAAAGTAGTAAATCAAATAGCGAAAACTGAGCTCTGAAATTTACATCACCCTTCCAACATGACGCATTACGGCGTACAACCTTGAGAAATGACATTATTTGGTCTACTATCCCCTTGTTGAGGGTGATTTATTTACCCCTCTTTACTCTGCCAGGAGATTAAATACTGCACGCCTCTGATTTTGTACATATTCATGAGAAACAAATAATAGGTTTAATTTTATTACTAAATGAACAGATCTATAGTAAAGATGTATATACAGACAACTACTTCCTTCCATTTTCAAAGACCTCTTTCGTATGCTTCTAAATTATTTTCTGCTATTTGGCTGTGTTGATATAAACGACACCATTGGTTGATTTTCAATGACCCAATAGAAAGGTTGCAATGCACAAGGTGCTTGCAATGGGGAGATACAGTTATTTAACTCTTTCTCCCTCTAGTGTTTTACTCTAATACTAAATGAATGCCAAATATAAGTTTCAAAATTCCATGAAGGGTGGGAATATTAGACTGTAAATTATACTGCTTTACAAACACTTTCTCTTATTTGTTGTCTCAAAAAATGTGGTTACTTTAATTAAACCTGGATTGGTTGGTACCAGGTAGGTAGAAGTGTTCAAACTTTTTCTCAAATAATTATACTGACGGTGGACTTTTCATTCTGGCCATTTACCAGACATACATATATACATTCTCTACTAACATTACACAGAAATAAGGAATATCTAAAATTATCATAAAAACTACACCATTTTGACCAAATTGTGTCAAAAATTATCCATGTGACGTCATAAAAATTAGGGATAATCCATATCTTTTGTAGGGGTTTTCTTTCCCACTTCTCCTCTCATCTCCCTCATTTTTATGACGTCACTTGGATCATTTTGACACAATTTAGTCTTTGTCATTTTGATTGGTTTGTTCCAAACTAAGCAGTGTTCAAACTTTACAACCATTTATTTCAATCAACAGATGGGGTGATTTTGTTTATAATAATGTTTTATGTGAAGTAATCAATTTATGGTTCGATGTCTTATCCCTAGAGATCCCTGCAAATATGTAAATATGTATATACAAAATTTGAATCAAATAAACATTTATTTTAAATTTGTTTGTTTGTGAGTCACTCTAATAAAAAGGTGTTTCTGTGGACATGGTGGATTTTTGCTAACGATAAATATTTGAAATTAGAAAAATGGGATCAAGTCAAGCTGAGTATGCCAATAGCCTGTTTTGGCACACGGTACTTAACTTGGGGGAATATTGGCATACTCTACTTGACTAGGGGGAATATTGGCATACTCTGCTTTACTAGGGGGAATATTGGCATACTCTGCTTTACTTATCAAGATATGCTTTTCCTAGAATTTTGAAATAATTTATGTATATATACTAGCGGCTTCACCCCCGCCCCACTCTCGATGTCTCTAGGGGCATTTGAGGGAAGGAGAGAGCTGAAAATCTCCTTTACATTAAGTTTTAAAAAGCAAACTATGTAACAAAATCATGGTATTTTGAAGGACCAATAAGAAGCTTCATTGAAAGAAGAATCATAACAGTCCATCGATTAGTGAGATCTTTTATTTTGAAATTTTAATGGTTTTAGGCTAATTTTCGTAACTTTTCTACTACTTGGAATAGAGAGCTCCTAGATGCTAGGGACGCAACTGCTATTTCATATATTATGCGTACATAAAGTAGTAAATTTGTAGCTTGAATTAGATGACAACCTATATAATAAATATTAGACTTAAATGAATATTCTTAAATCCTGAGTCATGATCATACAAGTAGCGAAGCTACTCTATAGTTAACTTTTTCTAATCGTGCAGTCTATCATTTTAAACTTTTTCCCCCACATTTAGAGTCAGTCCATTAAGTAGCCAATTTTCTTATGTTAAATAAATGTACTTTCGATTTTATACCTTTAAATATGACAATATTACATGTTGTTATTTGACTTTAGACAGAACTTCTATAAATATTATCATTCTTATTTCTGTTTAATATAATCCTTTGTAATAAATTCCAATCTGTTATATAAAACAATTTCTAAATTTCCATTTCCTTATCCATAATTTTTTCGGCCTTTTTTAACCATTCAGTTACGGGAAACATTAATCCCCTAATCTCTTAATAATTCTCATCTCCGCCCCCTTTTAAGACATACATATATTTATATCAATAACAAGGATGACAACATCCATGAAAGCGAAGCAAAAAAGCTCAAACCCACAGACAAACTAACTTAAACGTATTATAAACGTTAAATATGATATTAAAAGTTTAATTTATTTTGTTATTTATGGACGCTCTGTTTTACTTGTTGCCATTGGCACATTCAGCTTGACTTGATCCGAAAAATGAAGTGATGATTTGTAATCAAATATCCCTTTAATTAATCAATACCATAAATTCGACAAAAACCCTTGATATTGAAACTCAACAAATCAATTATTATTGCAAAGAATTGTCCTTATAAAAAAGTAACAGGAAGGCTGACTTTGACTTGTCTATCTATCAGTGTGTACCAAATGATCTCGCTAACCACTAAACCGATATGTTTCTCCTTTACAGTGTAGCTTCTGATAGGTCCTGGAAAGGTTTATACCTATTTTGGGGGAGGGCACCACCAACCTTCCAAGAGAATCTTTACTTTTCTCTACCAATCTCTAACCCACCCCTAGATTCTTTTGGGGCCTTACCGTTGCTAGGTTCTATAAAATAGTAAGAGTTTTTTGTCTAAAACTTAAGATCTCAATAACTAATTAACCGATTGAGTAATCTTTTTTTAGGCCAGCTTCACAGAGGTCTAGGATGGTTATGTATTATTCTATTTAAGTCTCTCATTTAATTTTATAGCTTATCTGAAATAGATCCCCCAGATAATAGGGAAGTAGTTGCTAGTATGTATTAAATCAATAAAGTTTGCGTAATAATTTGAACACTTCTGCACAGCAGTAAGAATAAGAGAATATCTTTGAGTGTGAGTAAATCAAGATTTATAAGGATAGGTAAATTGTAAAAAAACTCCCTTATATAGAAGAGGTAGTGCAGGATATTATTTGGGGTGCTGCCAATTCTACGACTAGCAAAAGTATAGTTACTGTGTTTTTGACAAAAAGGGGGTGAGATTTTGTCAGTCTCGTGTTTTTTATGTAAAATTGTCCATCTTGTCATTTTACAACCATAAAATTCAATGAAGCTGTCAAAAATATCCCTTACAATTTGGATTATACAATATTATAAGAGTTTAAAAAGTAAAATATTACTGATCTAACACCTTTGGGTTGGAATATTCAAACGTTCGTTTGTCTTGTCACTAAATCCCTAAAGAAAATCAAGGAGAGGTGGGATATTTGCTAATAAATTATATGGATAAAAACTTTGGGTACTAGTATTACATCTTAATTTATTTCGATCTATAAGTAGTTTCTAAACTTGTCAAATAACTTTTATTAATCTAAAGAAGGGATAATTTTGTAAATCTTCATGGGGGATTAACACATTCAGTTGTCGTCCAATGTCTTATCCCTTAAGATCCCTGAGGTAAATCATCTTTGGTTACTATAAATATGATCCTGGCCACGTGTGGTGTTTATTCCATACAACAATGGATATAGAATACCTGGATATTGTGACAGATTTGGTTACTATAAATATCATCCTGGCCACGTGTGGTGTTCATTCAATACAACAATGGATATAGAATACCTGGATATTGTGACAGATTTGGTTACTATAAATATCATCCTGGCCACGTGTGGTGTTCATTCCATACAACAATGGATTTAGAATACCTGGATATTGTGACAGATTTGGTTACTATAAATATCATACTAGCCACGTGTGGTGTTCATTCCATACAACAATGGATATAGAATACCTGGATATTGTGACAGATTTGGTTACTATAAATATCATCCTAGCCACGTGTGGTGTTCATACCATACAACAATGGATTTAGAATACCTGGATATTGTGACAGATTTGGTTACTATAAAGATCATTCTGGCCACGTGTGGTGTTCATTCCATACAACAATGGATATAGAATACCTGGATATTGTGACAGATTTGGTTACTATAAATATCATCCTGGCCACGTGTGGTGTTCATCCCATACAACAATGGATTTAGAATACCTGGATATTGTGACAGATTTGGTTACTATAAATATCATCCTGGCCACGTGTGGTGTTCATTCCATACAACAATGGATATAGAATACCTGGATATTGTGACAGATTTGGTTACTATAAATATCATCCTGGCCACGTGTGGTGTTCATTCCATACAACAATGGATATAGAATACCTGGATATTGTGACAGATTTGGTTACTATAAATATCATCCTGGCCACGTGTGGTGTTCATACCATACAACAATGGATATAGAATACCTGGATATTGTCACAGATTTGGTTACTATAAATATCATCCTGGCCACGTGTGGTGTTCATACCATACAACAATGGATATAGAATACCTGGATATTGTGACAGATTTGGTTACTATAAATATCATCCTGGCCACGTGTGGTGTTCATTCAATACAACAATGGATATAGAATACCTGGATATTGTGACAGATTTGGTTACTATAAATATCATCCTAGCCACGTGTGGTGTTCATACCATACAACAATGGATTTAGAATACCTGGATATTGTGACAGATTTGGTTACTATAAATATCATCCTAGCCACGTGTGGTGTTCATTCCATACAACAATGGATTTAGAATACCTGGATATTGTGACAGATTCTTACATACCCTGATATAGTTTTATTACATCTGGCTATGGTACAGATAACTAACTGCCCCCCTTTTCCATTCCATACAACAATGGATATAGAATACGTGGATATTGTGACAGATTCCCAGTTATCCTGGCTATAGTATAAATATGATCTTGGCCACGTGTGGTGTTTATTCCATACAGCAATTGATATAGAATACATGGATATTGTAACAGATTCCCAGATACCCTGATCATATAATTTTCTTACATCTGGCTATGGTATAGATGTATATACAAATAACTTACTGCACCCCTTTTCAATGGACCTTTTTCGTCTGTTAGTAAATTGTTTTCTGCTACTTGGCTGTGTTAATATTCCCGACACTATTGGTTGATTTTCAAAGACCCAATTGAGAGTCATCCTTGGGATTGGGACATAAATTTATTTAACCCTTTCCCCCTCTAGTGTTTTACTCTAATAGCTGGCTAATATAGCGGTACCCCCATTCCTTTTTGACTTTAACCAAAACCCTCCCCTCATCATGGAGGAACGAATTGACCAATATCTTTTAGCAACCTAAATTTATGACAAAAATTCCCTTGTCCAAATGTGTTTAGTTAAGACTTGAGTGATTCGAATTAAGAGGAAGATGGCAGAAAGGCAAACTCGATGTTAAAATTTTTAACAAAATAGCCTAAATCCATTTCTAATTCCATTAGAGGCTATGAGTGCAACCTCTAGAACATTAAATATTGTACCTTATATTTTCAAGTTTGTCTTTTATTCACTGGATTAGAACTCTTTGGGAAAACAAAACTGGAATTAATCTTATACATTTTCATTTTACTATCTGCGGATTGCTGTCTAAAATATGAAAAGTTGGTGTATTATATAAACACTGTAAGGCACGTGGCATACCCAAGATGACAAAGTTCCTAGGGAGGACAATAATCATATTTCATAGTATAACAGGGATACAGGGTTTAGTTTATGGAGGATAAATTAGTTGTACCCTAAAATTATTTTTAATGATTAGTAAGATTTTTGAAAGTATAAAAGCACCCTGTATTGAATATTTCTGGGTATACAGACTTATAGAGTTGCTGAACTGCAAAAATTTTCTTCTATATACTCAGATGCTGTGATTCAGCAAATTTATTCGAATTGAAATTGCTAAAAATTGGAATATTTTTGTGGCGAATTTTTGAGCAAAACTTGCTTTGTGCTATAGCTAAAGGGAATTTGGTAAGAAGGGTTAAAAAGAAGTGGGTTGTGGGAGGTTTCTTTTAAAATTGTTTGTCATAATCCTGGTCCATGTATTTACCTATCTCTGTACCATTAATAAAAGATACTGAGCAGGACATCTCTGTGAATAGAGGTAAATAAGCAGGAAGGAAGATAATATTCTATACATATATTTCATATAAATATATCTAACCTTAGAAAGAGAGAGGATAATTGGATGTTTATAACACTAGTACCGAAAGTTTTACAATAACGTTTTCTTATTTGATGGCTTAACAACTTTGCCACTGTGAGTACTTAAATAAATTTTGTTTTGTGGGTTTTATCTATAGAAGGGGTAATTTTGTGTATCATCATTGCGGGAAGTACATTAATTTATAAGCAATTGTTATATCCCTTGAGAAGTGCGAAGTTTACCAATCTAAAAATGGAAAAAAAGAAATCTCACTTTGTACATCTGAATCCTAACTTCAGAGAATCAGGGCTATAGGTTTGTAAAAAATTGTGTCTAATCGTTCTGAGAATCAACATTTTGACCTAAATATAGAAAAGCCTCGCCTTTAAAAATCTATCATGTTTTTTTTATTTTTCGGAAACAATATAAATGTGTCAATCATTTATTATTTAGATATTTTTACAAATATTTTTTGTTGCATATTTTGCTGAAATTTTTGAAAGGGGCATATGCAACCTTAGATGTATATTCACATCCGCTAAATATCACGTCCGCTTTTTATCTGTCGTCGGGAGGGTGATGAATTCAAATCTCTTTCCAAAACTGCTGTTTATTTAAAGACTTTAAAAATGGTTCCTTACTGCTTCTTTGTCAGGTGCTAGACATTGATATTAAATTATTAGAAATCCTTGGCCAAAAAACAGGCGCAACTCATTACCATGCACAGTTAGGACTTCCAGACAAAGGTTGTAATCTGTTGGATATTACGAAACCTAATACCCTAAATGTTTGGACAGTATTTAGAGTGAAGGGCTCTCTTAGTTATCATTACACTCGTTGTTTGAATTTTAAAAATTTGCGCATTTTTTGCAAATCCATAATTAAATCTTCAAAAATAAGGCCATCGAAAAACCAAGTTTCAAGGCATAATATTAATATTTGATTATGATGATTTGATAATGTTGTACCTTTGCGGAATTGAATGAACATATGTATCCATATTGTTATCATATTAAAATATCTCTATTAATTGACATCAACATTGTTACAACAGGGATGATAAAAGCCATTAGAAGCGCAACAATAAAAATATTATGTGTATTATTAAACTAAATATTAAATGGAAATATTATTGACGGTGATCCTCATAATGTATTTTGACCACAAATGACATATTTTATAAATCATACTATAGATTCTCATTTAAGGTTAGGTTAGGTTAAGTAAAGACTAGAACACCATAGGCTATTAGCATTACCCCGTAGGAGTTTTTAAAGAAACTGAATGGTAGTTGGTTCGGTTGTCAAGAAGTAGGTTTATGAAAAAGCACCTATTAGTGTTATAATGTATAATTTGTTGAACTTGCTTGAATTGTAACTAAGATGACGTTAGTTTGACAGACAAACTAATATGTTTATAGAGTAGCTGCGCTACTAATTACATCCTTTCCTACATATTTGACACATCCTTACTCTATAATTTTATAAACAAAGACGTATAGATCAAAGAGATTTTTTGTAACAGCTAAAAATGTTACAGAGCAATGTCCCTCTAAAAGTCAATTATTGAGCTGCTAAAAACACCCCCCTCCACCCTTATCTTTATAATAGGATTAAAAAAAAGAATTTTTGTAATACTTTTTGGGATAGGTTGGGTTAAATAAGATATATAGGAGTGTCCTTGTGATTAGGTTTTAAATATGAAATATTTGAATGGGGGGGGGGGGGGAGGGGGGTCATTTGAAGGGTTCACCATTACACTAGGTACCAAATCTGACTGGAAAATAGGAATATGTTTGTTGAAAAAATTTTGTGAATTAATAGGAAAGTTGAAGCAATAAATACATCGAAAGTTTATAGAAAAAAAATTAATTTGAAATAAAAGTAAAAAAAAACTTTTAAAATCAACAGAAATTGAAAATGTATAGTTAATGAATTGTAAAATGCAAAAAATAAATAGGAAAGTAAAGTTGTAAAAAAGTAGGAAAGAATTCAAATTAAGGATTGAACTGTAAAAGGATGATAACACATGCACATTGCGAAGCTTATAATAGTCATTTCTCGCATTGTATTATAAACAGCTTTCCGCGAATATAAAATGTAGAATTATAAGGTTAAAATTAGTTTTTATATTCGTAGAAAACTGAATATAATACGATGCTAACCATAGTTTTTTCGTATGAATGAATACTGTTTCTAATCCATCGGATATTAATTGGTTTCGAATGAATACGAGAAATATACATAAATGATACTTGAAAACAAACTGACATTATGAAAAAGTTATATAAAGTATCTAATAGGAGGGAATCTTTACATTTTATTCCAGAAGTCTTAGGAAAAGTCTATCCTAATATCATCAAACTAATTAGCATTTCATTATAAATATGTTATTTTTTTCCAGTATGGGTCCGAATCAGATTTATATCCACTCTGGAATAAAACTGATTTGAGCAAAACTAAAAAATCATTTATATCATCATTTTTAAAAGAAAAAAAAGTATCAAAAATTAAATCAATCCCATAACTTTTAATTTTACTATCAGCAGAAAACTGTACAAAACCATGCGTTAAATAACTCAAAAAATCAGCCTTGTGACGTTATAAAAATTAGGGATTATCCATCTCTTTTTTATCTCCCTCATTTTTATGGCGTCAAATGGATAATTTTTGAGACACTTTGTCCAGTTACAACTATTCATTGTAAAAACAACGTGAAGTATATGCTTGGTCAAATAACAAAAATCACGTTTACTTTACATACGGACGGACGTAAATACATGAAGTTTTATATTAGCTTCGGTACTAAAAGTAGAAAAGAATTTAAATTAAGGATTGAACGACGTAGTTTTAATACAAATATCAACACATACAACTTTGGAAAAGGAAAAATAATCTACAAAATGGTTTTATAAAAATATGGTTAAAAACCTTCTTCTAGTTTTTTAATAGTATCCAATTCAAAACGGAGGTGGGGAAAAAGGATCTTGTGGAACCTAAAACCACTTCATTAGATTTATTCTTTTAAAGATAACCTAAATAATTTTTTTTTGGGGGGGGGGGGAGGGAGGAGCAACACTCCACAAGAACAAGAAAAATCTTTTCGAGTCTTTTCAGAAACTTCACTGTAAATTGAACCCTATTGGTCTAGCGATTTTACGGCTTTTAAAAAAACAAACGAAAACACTAAAAGTGTCTGACTATGACGTCAGAAAAAATTAACAATTAACCAATGAGAAGCCAGTATTCACAATGGTAAAATATATAGCGGCCTCTCATTGGTTAATTGTTAATTTTTTTCTGACGTCATAGTCAGACACTTTTACTGTTTTCAAACAAACAGGTATTGAGACAATTAAACATCCTATTACTTTCATCTATCTAAATTTAAATGACTTAGCGTTTTTTCATGAATATTATCCCTTTCCTTACTAAAAATAACACATTTTTGTCACTCGTATATTTTTAGTGTTATTTATTTTGAAAATAAATACATGAAACTGAAGCTATATGTCTGTTTTATTTGTTTAAAAGTAGCATACCAAAATAAAATTTGTTTGTTTTAGGAGCCGTGCTTTTCTTTAATCTAGTTTTTAGATTAAATTAAATTTTGGGTCAAATGCAGTTCACAGTAAAATATTTAATTCTGGTAAGAAATATCTTCAAAAATCTATGAATATTAAAGGCTTCTAGTTCTAACGGCCAAACAGTGGAACGTATAACCGAGAAAAGAAGGCCTACATATAATCTAGAATAGCCATTAATCAAAAATGCACAGTTATCTCGCATTGCACATAAATGCGCAACAAGACTTACTTTACGCGTTTTTTCTTCAGTGAAGCTTTCCCTGTACATCGTTGGATCTTGGCTATTCAGGATTATTTGTAGGTCATATTATGCTGTTTAAACGCTGTGTGGGCATGATAAGTTCGTTCAGCAGTTTGGCAGCTAGCAGTCTTTACAGGAGCATTTAACCGTGAACTGCGCTTGACCCGAACTTTTTTAATTTGTAAAAATTAATATGTTTAAAAAAGATAATATAGGATGTGTCTGTTATATCTTATTTGAAATAATTAAAACTTAAACGTATAGAAATACTAGTAGCCAGCTTCACCTCTTGCATGTTTAGGGAATACATGGCACTATAGCCTAAAACCATACCAAGATTTAAATTATAGATTTCCAAACATAACCCCGTGACATATCTAAAGCTTCCATGGAGAACTCAATCAGTTCTGTGGCTAGCGAGTTTTTAAAGAGAAAACAAAAAAGCTTTCCGCGGATATAAAATGTACAAAAACTGGTTTTAATCTTGTGATTGTACATTTTTATATACATATTTGTAAAAAACGATGCTAGACATAATTTTTCCGTATGTATAACCGAGAACCGGTTGTAATCCACCGGATATTAATCGGTTTCGAATGAATACGTAACAGAATATTTCTACTTCCCATACTCGATTACATAAAAACAAAACAAAGTTGTGGCCAAAAAAGCTATAAATTCCCCTCCTCTCCTCCAAAAAAATGAGCCTAAAAGTTGATGACCCTTGCAAAGTAAACTATGAATATGATATTTGTTTAGGAATATTTTAACAAGGACAAGTAAATACATACAAATAACTACTAAACAATATTTACAAATATACTAGTAGGTTTGCATTAAAACTTAAAAGGTTCCTTCACACTAATTTTTTTTTGCTTTAATATGTACTAGCGGATTCGCCCTTAGCATGTATTCTTTATTGAAAGGGGTAGTATAGTGTATAAAAAACCTAAAGACTTGGATATAGCCTAAAACCACCCCAGGACCTATAAGAGGTTTTACCTAAAACGAAGGACTAAATTGTTAAGTAGTAAGTAAAATCTTAAGCTACTTACCAAAAAATAAATAACTACATAAGCTGAAATTGATTATAGTCAAATATGAGATAAAGCTCCATTGTAAATAGGAGCCCATTTGGTTTAGTAAGTAGTTTCTATTATCACAAGTATCTGTACGTATAGATCATGATTATAGAGTTGGTATGCTCCTCGTAATGTTATGAAGAATCCCCTAAATATAATATTTAATCCCAGAGTTTATTATCATACTAAACCATTATGTAGACGCATTATTATAGACTTCTCATAGCCCTATTAGAAGATATCTGTACTAGATGTCTGTTTGTAGCGAAGGATCTTGCTGATATGGTTCTCCTTTGTATTGAAGTATAGGTCCTGGAAATGACTAATTATTAAGGGGAGAGTTACCCTCATCCTTACAAGAGAATTTGATAATGTGTGGAGTCAAGCGGTATGGATGTCAACTAAAGAATTTAGACTGCGTAATAACTTTAGAATCTTGACGGTTAGAGATACTTTGTAACTCTGAACGCATAATTATAATATTATGATATTAACATACATTGAGCACACTTTTAAGTTTTTAACGCCGTTTGACTGTTCAATGCCATATACGTCCAAGGATAGGGGTAAAGTGATGTTTACCCCCAATAAAAATTGAAACTCTAATTTTAACCTGCTCAAAGATCTAAAAAATATATTAGATTACCCCCTTCAAACCTCAAAACCATTCATTTTTCAGTTGAATAAAAAGCATGGATGTCCCTGTTCCATACCATTAAAACTGGCAAAATCTAACCAATTCTTCATCATATAATCTGAACACAAATAGGATAGGAAAGATCAGAAACTCTTTTTTAACTCTGTACCTCTTTCCCTCCCATTCAAATAGATTTTGCATTGAATTTATCAAATTTTGGTCGAGGGTCTGGGTTTGCCAAAGCTTGACAACATTTAGCATTTATCAAAAATGATGTCTTAAAACTAATTCACGTAAATAACCATAACAAAACAATATGCTCTTTCATATTGTTTATCTAATAATAAGATATCAATAACTACTGAAACGAATGGAATTTTTTTAAAGCTCCTGAAATATTTTTAGGCCATACTCTTTTTAGATTTAAAACATGGTATGGGTTTAAAACTTTTTTCTTGCCTCTCTCTGCCGACAAATCCCAATTAACAAGTAGCTAAGCTGTAAAAATATATATTTGAGCAAAATTCGTATTTGCTGTAATAAGCCCAGTATATTTGAATTGTAATACTTTGCATAAATTCAATACAGAGAAGATACACAGAGAGGAACATGGTCGCCAACTTTGACAATGTTGATTGCACCCCAAATTTTGAATTACCTATATGTAGCATTTATTAATTGTTTTTTAATGAAAATGAAAACTTAACTATCTTACAAAGAATTTCACTATTTAGTGTTATTTGTTGTTTTAAGTTCTTTAAATATCATAAATATTTTTAGCATAAATATTTGGCAACTCTGTAATGGTTTGTCCCTTCCCTATCTTTAGTTATGTGAACATAAATATTTACTTATGGTCACATTTAAACGAAATTTATTCAATAAACCTGGGAATAGTTCTCTATAAGTTTATATATCCATTTCTATATTTGTATACTAGTGGCATAGCCCGTAGCCTCTAGAGGCTTAGCCCCAAGATGTATAAATTAACAAACAGACAAATAGGTATCTAAAAAAATAGATATGTACCCTAGAAAATAGCTTAAAACCACCACAGGTAGGATATTCCCTAAGAGTATAATCCAATCGGTTCAGTACCAAGATCTTAAGCTTCAGGCGGACGGACAGACGGTTGGACAAAGAGACATCATTCTACTTTGTATTATAGATAATAGTAATATTTCTTATTGTCTATCTATTTTCACTTTATATTCTACAGTTTGTTTTTGTAATGGAACAAGTATATTACTTAATTTAACCCACTTACCATTCACAGAAATTTTTGACTTATTTTCTTCATTGGCTTAGTGAGTTTTGTACAAGAAAAAAATTATCTAGTAGTTTTAACATCAGTTCAGAGGTTTGCGAGATCCTTCGGTACAAACATACACTCAAACATACAGACAAACAGACAGACATCCTGTTACTTTATTATAAGGTTTCTTTTTTTTTATTTTTCTACAGTGTGTTTTTAACCCACTTACCATTGACATAAATTTTATGTCTAATTTCTTCATTGCCTTGGGGAATTTTGTACAAGAAAAAATTATCTAGCAATTTTCAACATCGGTTCAGCGGTTTGCGAGATTCTTCGGTCCAAACATACACATAAACACACAGACAAACAGACAGACATCTTTATTATAAGGATTTTCTCTTTATTTTTCTACAGTGTTTTTTTTTTAATGGAACAGATGTATAGCTTTATTTAACCCACTTACCATTGACAGAAATAGTTTGTCTTATTTTCTTTAATGTCTTGGGGAGTTATGTACAAGAAAAAATATTTAGCAATTTTCAACATTGCTTTTTAATTTCTATCAATGAGTAAAATTTAGTAATACTTTTGTTCCATAAGAAAACAATGTATAACTAACAAGGATGACAACATCCATAAAAGCGAAGCTCTGACAACAAAATTGTAAGTAAATCTGTTGAAAATGAATACAAGATATTGTTTAAGTACATACTAACATTTTTAGGACTTGATTATAGAGATGACTTGCCTATAACAATGTGCTTTGCTGTCATAGGAATCAATAATCCAAAAATCAGACCAATCGGATAATTTTATCACATAAAATCATAATGTTAAAAAAGTTAAAAATTAACATGTTTAAAATGGACGTAGAGACTTTCTGGTAACGATTATAGAGTTGCTTCGCTTTCTAACTCGTACCTAACTCCTATAGGAATCATCATGGAAAATTTGAAATATATAGGACAATTCTATCATGTCTAAATTAACGAAAAGAGCCAAACGTAACGGACGGACGGACCATTCCTTAATATAGAAAAGCTTCGCTTTTAAAAATACCTCTATCTATTTAACCAACTACTTGACATGTAACATTGACAAAGTAGAGGTTAAAGTAAATATTCTCTTTGTTATAAGTTGAATGCGGATGTTAAAGCATGTCGCAATGATTGGGTGGCAGGTTATATATCCTTGTCCTGTGTACGGTTCCTTCTTCTACCATTCTACTCCACACAGTGGACAAATAATGTTGAAACAAGAAATTTGAACGTATAATTTAAGAATTTTTCAAGTTTAACATGAATGAAAGATTAGAGTAAAACACATTAGAGGGAGAAAGGGTTAAATAACTGTATCTCCCAATCGCACCAACCTTGTGCAAAAACAATGGTGTCGCTTATATTAACACAGCCAAGAAGCAGAAAATAAACTAGAAGCAGATGAAAAAGGTAATTAAAAAAGAAAGGGAGGTAGTTGTCTGTATATACAATACATCTATACTAAAGATCTATTAATGGTAGACACATTGCGCGGATATAACTGCGACAAAATTTAAGATATGCGGATTTTCCTTCTTCCAAGCGCAATAGATGCCGCTGAGGCTTATTTACTGGCTTATGAATATAATAGCAACTCAATACAGCTAAGTTAGTCAGCCCTGATTAATACCCCTTCTTTCCCCCCTCAAAAATATTGAAAAAGCCTAATTTAACGATACAAATGCATCTTTACCCTGTGGGGCTTTAGCTTTAAAGAGCTCTCGTTACTCCAAAATAGACTCAAAACCAATTAATTCAATCAATCAATTACTGTTCCAATTTAAGGTTTTTTTAAAAGTAAGCTTCCAATAGGTCATGGGAGTGTTTTAGACTATTTTATTGTCCCTCCCTTCCCTGGTTGAACACATAACCACCCTTGGTGCTAGGGGAACAGCCGCTAGTTAAAAACATATAAAAATAATTAAAAATATAAAAATTCACAAATATTTCACTGTGTAACATGTCCTATTCGTATCAAATAAAAGTATAATTTTCAATAAATGAGAAAATCAAAACAAACCAGAAAAATACCAGGGTTAAAGGAATAGAACAATGGAAATTAGATTAAAGTAAAACACTAGAGGGAGAAATGGTTAAATAACTTTACTTTCCTATAACAATGACCTTGTACCGACTCTTAATTGGGTCTTTTAAAATAAACCAATGGTAACGGGAATATTAATACAGCCGAGTAGCTGAAGAAGGTATTGAAAGGAGGGGGGGGGGGAGGTAGTTATCTGCATATATATTTAATTAAAATTAGTCTAGTCTTCCTTAAATCGTACATAGAATACAAAGAAATAAATATCACCAAGAAAAAAACAATACATTTTGTCTCAATAATGATTAATTGCACTTTTTAAAATTAAATTGAATAATAGTTTTCCATTATTAGTTTTTCTTCCATTTAGCATTCCCCATATCCATGATCAGAAACCCTTTTGATATGTTTTCACGTTATAATGCTTAGACATTAAGCCATGTATCCTGTATATTACATTTTGTCAGGGTGGGATGGGATATTGGTACCAAAAGTTTTATTTAAAACTTTGGGTACTTTTATCAAATTATAATTGGATGGTTCAACCTAGCAGTGCTGACACTTTTCATCCAATGATTCTAATCTAATGAAGGGTTAATTTGTTTATCATCACCTAATTTCCGATTTTGTACGACAGATAATCCAACTATTGCAAAAGCAATTTTTAGCTACTCCGGTCAAAGGGAAAAGCGATATAATGTATAAACGATTTATACATTACAAAATCAGAAACTAAGATTCAGCTGAATATGTTTAACATTTTATTAAAAGTGCATGCTCTCTATACTTGCATTATTTCGTATGTTTGTATTCTTTTGACTTCTATTTGACTCAATATATCAATACAAAGTAGCTTGATGTCCGTCCGTCCTTCTGAAGCTTAAGATCTCGATAACCACTAAACCGAATTTAATCTACTCTTCATGGAATGTAGATAGTGGTCCTTCGTTTTTGGGGGGAACGTAACCGAAAAAAATGAAAATTACCACCCCCCCCCCCGAAATTATTTTGTTATTTTATCTTTTATATTTTCAAAATTTTTATAATTTTTTATATGTTTTTATACATATTTATATTTTTATTTGATAATGAAACATCTTTAAACGTTAACTTTTCTTTTTAAAATTGTAAATTCACATTTTTATTTGAAAATAACAGTTTCCTGTAAAACAAAATTATTAGATCTTCTAAAATTGCAATTTATCATTATATAGGCCAAATAAATCTTATTTGCCCTATAATTATAAATATACAAGGATGACAAAATATAAAAGCGAAGCTCAATAAATCAGAAAGACCAATATCAACAAATAATATGTAGCTTCTCATAGGTCCAGAAAAGGTTTAAAACTATTTCGAGGAAGAGACCGCCCCGAACAAAAATTTAAACTGTTTAAAACTAAGATTAAAAATCACATCTGAGGGGGATCGGCTTCCCCCTCTCCCAACCTTAAGTGCGTATAGATGCTTCTAGATTTCATTTTCAGCTGCTAGTTTTTTTTAGAGAGACGAACAAAATAAACTATAGAAGCTTCGCATCTCATACATGTGTAGGGCTAATTATAAATGTTATTTATTGATTGATTGCAAGATGCTATATTTTACTTTAATAACTGACTTTTACATCTTATATGAATTAAAGGGACCCTCTGTGATTTGGCCTTTTTTATAATTTTCAATAAAACAATTGAAGAGCTTCACATCTCTTATGCAAATGTGTAAGTGGCTCTAACCCTGTGGGGCCAATTGCCTAACACTGAAGGGCAATTACTTAACTTAAATAACCTATCAAAAGCTACCGTGAAAATACGACGAAAGGCACATTAAGAGGCAATGTCACAAAAGGGACTATACCAAGGAATACACTGTTAAAAATAATTTTTTTATTTAGTATCAATTGATACTCTGGAGAGTATTGGACCCGTAAGTACCCTACAACTATATAATTAATATATAACACTATGTAATACTATATAACACAATAATTATTACTATACAGAACCCATACATTTTTTTAGTATCGATTGATACGCTCTAGGGTACTATAGAATACGCTGTAGAAAAGTTTATAAAAATAGTAATATTTTATACGTTGTAGGGTATCGGAAAATACGCTGTAGAAATGTTTCTTGATTTAGTACTATTTCATATGCTGTAGCGTATCAGACAATACGCAAGAGAATGGTTTAGTAAAATAGTAAGTATTCATTCGTTCTAGG
Source organism: Acartia tonsa (assembly GCF_053477335.1). NCBI lineage: Eukaryota > Metazoa > Arthropoda > Copepoda > Calanoida > Acartiidae > Acartia > Acartia tonsa. The sequence continues at coordinate 42,409,922 of NC_137272.1, forward strand.
GTACGAATCTGTACTGTAAAGAATAATTGAAACAGGCACCATTCGTGCACACCTCTCATGGAAGTGTTTCAATGCTTGGTCGTTTTAGACAAAGATGAAATGTTACTATTTATGCTCAGATTTATAGTTTTGTTTTTTGTAATTATGACTGACCATAGTTTTTAGGATAATGTTTAGTCCTAAACATCTTTAAAGTAATTTTTTTACTAAATTTACATTTAAATTAATGTTTTATGGCTCTGCTTGGTATGTTTGTTGATATAACAAAATGTATATGTACATATAATAATCATATATTATAAACTGATCTTTTATACAAAGTAAAACAGTTTCATTCCCTACAAAGTATCAAAAATTATGATAGAGGGTAACAACAATTGCGAAGGAGGGCAATGAAAAATTACTTCTACCGTATTGAATTATATTCCCAAGAGCGTATTAGACAATACTATACAGACAAATACATTATTTAGTACTACGTGTTACTTCACAGAACTTTACCTAATACTTGATACAGCATTGAAAACTTCCTTGTATCGTAGTGAGGTTTTTTTCCTACTACGTACGGATTGATACTATACATTAATGTGAAGAATATAGAGTATCATCTGATGCTAAAAAAAAAATTATTTTTAACAGTGTAGTTATAAATTTTATTGATTGATTGCAAGATGCTATATTCTACTTTAATGACTGATTTTTACATCTTATAGGAAAGGGACCCTCCGTGATTTGGCCTTTTAAAATTTTTAATAAAATGACGTTCAAAATTGAAAATCTTTACATCTCTTTTGCAATTGTGTAAGTGGCTCTAACCCTGCAGGGCAATCACTTAACCTAACCTAACCTTAAGTAACCTACCAAAAGCTACCGTGAAAATACAACGAAACGCCCAACAAGAGGCATGGGAAATTGGCCTTTTTTAGATTTCTAATAAAATTGTGTTCAAAATTGAAAAGCTTCACATCTCTTATGCAAATGTGTTAGGGGCTCTAACCATTCGTGGCAATCACTTAACCTAATCTAATCTAAAGTAACCTATCAAAAGCTACCGTGAAAATACGACGAAACGCCCATTAAGATGCAATGTCACAAAAGGGACTATACCACACTGTAAAAAATAATTTTTTCATTTAGTATCAATTGATACCCTGGGGTTGTATTAGACCTGGACCCGTAAGTGTGCTTTATTAACAAAATGAATATATAACACCATGTAGTACTACATACCGTAATAACTATTACTATACAGAGATATTATGTTTTTAGTATCAATTCTTACCCTACAGAGTAACAAAACTTATGAACCAGAGTATTAAAAACTTAATTCTAGCGTATTGAATTTTATTCCATAGAGAGTAAGATAATACTATAAAATGCACATTCTTTATTTAGTAATAAATATTACATATTACTCCATTACTCAATACAGTATTGGAATCTTCCTTATATTGTAATAAGGTCTTTTTGCTAGAACGCATGGGATGATGCTATACAGTAATGAAATGAATATATAGCATTATCTGATGCTAAATTTTTTTTATTTTTAACATTGCAGGGCTAATTATAAATGTTATTGATTGAGTGATTGCAAGATGCTATATTCTACTTTACTAACTGACTTTTACATCTTATAGGAAAGGACCTTCTCTAATTTTGATATTTTATACGATAGTTTCATTTAGTAAATACATCTTTATATAAAAGTAACAGGATGTTTATAAGTCCAACAGCTGGACTGATTTTGTTTTTATTTACAGTGAAGCTTCTCTTAGGGAAGGTTCATGGCTATTTTGAGGGAGAGTACCTCAAAACTCTGAGGAGTAAGCCACCTCTCCACCCTAAAAATCATATATGTATAGTAGAGGGTCGACAGTTAAGTGCCCCTAGAGGCCTTTATAGGCGCATCCTTTAGTAGTAATTGATAAATAAGATTGATTTATATTAAATTGTACCTTTTAAATCATTAAACAACAAGAAAATAACTTTTCTAGTGATTATATTATGGCTTCATAGAGTAACTATTTGTAACTTGAGAAAAATTATAAATAAATTAATGTCTTGGAGTTACTTTTAAGAAGCTCTTAAAATGAATTCCGCCTACTAATTAAACTCACACTACAAGATAGAGAAGGTTTTAAACACTAGTAAACAGATTTTTATCAGTGTGCTACAATAGTTCGGGCCTTAAACGGTTTGTTTATAAGGGAGTGCAATCCATAAAAAAGGCTTTAACAAACTGATATTCAGTATCCTAAATTGTTTCACTTATATTAGATAGCGAAGGTTTAAACTTTAAACACTAGTCAACAGATTTTTATCAGTGTGTTACAAAGATGGGGCCTTAAAATGTTTAAACATAGGATAAACAAGCATAAAATTGTAATTTACCTACTAAGTAGGATCTAAAGCTAAATAACTACAGTAAAAAGGCTTCAATGAATGACTTTGCAAATTTTTAAGAATCCAACTCTCCATTGGTCACAGATTGATTGATTCAACTGCTTTGAGAAAGATACGCCTACATTTATTACGCACAATGCTATAAAATTTAATAAAATGGAAAAAATCAGAAATCTGTAATAATACCTCGAACTAATGTGTAACCAGTTGGGCTAGTTTATAGCCCTTTCGGGAAGCTCTAACCTTACCTGCATGGTAACTATATGTTGGACTAATATAATATAAAACGAGATTGTTAATGGTTCATTCTATTTTTAGAACTGCCAAGGTCCTCCGTGCAATACAAATAATATAATGTTATTAATATATTTAAAGATTTTGTCCCAAGAAAAAAATTTATGGACCATGGTGATTAATTGGTTTCACTTGTGTTCGAGTAGCTAGCCCATAATTTCAAACAATGTTAATCTAATAGATTTAATAACACTAGAATCATCAAAACTGGATAAAAGGTGAAAAAACATGTCTACAAACGTTAAAATTCCAAGAGAAAAAAGGGTATATTCCCTTTCATGTCAATGCCCCCCCCCACCCCCTATTATCTCAGTTGCTATTAGAGCTAGAGGGCTAAAAATTTTTGTGCAAGTCCCCTGTGTTATGATAAATTTCCGACCTAAAGTGAGTCAAGGTCAATTTTTGCTTCCTCCACCCTTTTACTTAACAACCTTTGTTTTAGGTCCTTTTTTACTTAAAAATTTCAAACGGCTGTAATTTATTTATTTTTGAAGCTAGAATAAAATTTTTTTTGCAGAAAATGTTTATCTTTATGTAAATTTTATATTTGAAATATCAAAATATAAATTTCAGCGGCCGCAGCTGTACTTGTCAGCTGCCAGCTGTCGCAGTCGGCGGTCGGCGGGAAAACGGGAAATGAAATTTTAAAACGTTATGTAGACATATAAGAAAAGCTTAAGTTTAAAATTTGAAGTCTCTAAGTCAAAAATTGCGTCCACAGGAGCCTTTTAAAGATTTCTGGAGACCTGGAGGATCAGGACCTGCAGGATCATACCTGGAACCTTAAATTGACTTGAACACCTGTATTTAATATGAGGATGTACTACTAGAGGATATTTTAGTATTTTGGTAAGATAAAATGCGTTCAACGACCCCCCCCCCCCCCCCCCCCCCGACCGTTAAGGGTTAAGAGGCGCTGTCACGAATGGGACTATACCCAAAAATTATTTCAGTTTTGATTTGTTAAAAAATGTCGTTTACTGAATATTTAATTCGATAATTGGGAAAAGGCCCAATAATGACTAAAATTTATGGTTTTTGAATCTCTATGAAATTTCATCCTTTGTCTAAATGTATTCATACATACAATAGATAACAAATTACAACAAAATTGCTTTGTTTTCTGGATATTATTTATGGGGGTAAGGCTATGTGAGATATATTCACTCATAAAAACAAATATACCAAATTCCATGAGCGATGCACAAAAATCATGGATGGATAAACGGTCAGAGTGAGTTATATATCTAAAAAAATAGAGAATGGTAGCTTAGCGTAAGTTGAATGTTAAAATTTTTGTGTGCGCTTCTTACACCCATGCATAAACTCTGTGCACGCCACTGATTGTCTCAATCAAACCTGGAAGCATTATATTTAAATGCCATTATAGCATTATTGCATTAATGCATTATTGCTTCTAGTTTAAAAAAAGAGATATCAACGACAAATTAAAACAATATCGTACGCATTGGAAAATAAGCTCTTTTAGTTAATTTAGGCATGTTGAAATTGTCCTATCGAATTCAAACTTTGCATGATGTTCATATACCCTTATTGCTTTCCTACTAATGGGTTCACTTTGCCTTGTTTAAATACTATAAGCAGTGGCAAAAACTATTAAATAATCAATTATAGATTAGCATCAATTAATTTGCTTCCTTGCTGTTTCATTCCGATATGTTTGTCAAATCAAACCAACAATAATTTATCCTTATAATACAGTAACAGGATGTTTATTTGTCTGTTTGTAGCAAAGGATCACTTAATCGATCGGGTTCTCCTTAACAGGGTAGCTTCTCATAGGTCCCGGGAAGGTCTATAACTATTTTGGGGGAGGGTACCACCACCCTCCACAGACAAAAATTAAAAACCGTCGCCCTACGGACATTTTTGCAATTAGCTAAAAACATTTTTCTAACACCATTTATCGGCTAAAAATATATTTTTGATACATGACTGATTTTAAAATAGATTGAAAAGAAACAAGTTTTTGTGTCCCTAGAGGCCTCTAGGGGCGTTAACGCTAGCGATTACATAATAGAAATAACCGCATCATAACAATAGACTAATAGGTATTTAAAAAAAAACAATCTATATAAGTCTTGTTATGTCAGATGTGACATTGATAATAAATGTAGAAAAATTGACTTAGTCCAAAATATTAGCAACTCATAACACATTTTGGACTCCCAGACAAAGAATTGGTTTTAGTGAAGCTCTTTATAGTGCCTATAAAAATGACGTCATCTTAGAATAGTCCATTATTCTAATATAACATGATTCGGGTTTTATCGGCCAAAAATTTTTAATTTATCCCTTTTTCTAAAGGCACTAAAATTAAAACTTTAGGCCAAAAAATACCTTATTACGTATTTGAATAATAATGGACTATTCTAATAAGTCATAATTTTTTTATAGACACTATTAAGAGCTTCGTTTTGGTCCGGCTTAAAAAAATTCAATCATGTTTTTATTTAATTTATCCGAATTGTAAAGCATTAAAACAATCGACTTATTTAATTACTTTTAGAGTAGATTCGCTATTTAAAAGTAATCTATGTTTTAAATGAATACTTTTCTATTTGTGATTTTATTTACTGATCATATCTAAAATATATTATATATGGAGTTGGAGATTTCAAACAAAAGAAAAAACATTAATTTAAAAATAAAAATAAAAAGAAAATCAAAAGATGAATAGCCAAAATCATGTAAAGCATTTCTTTAACAAGAATTAAAACATTTAAAGTAGCAAAGCTCACATATCTATAATACAAAGTATAATAATGTCCGTCCGTCCGTATATCCGTCCCTTAAGATCTCGGTAACCACTAAACCGATCTGATTCTACTCTCCAGGGAACCTACTAGTCCTGTGGTGGTTTTAGGCTATTTTCTTGGTGCGTGTGACACCCCCAACCCCCCAAAAAAATTGAAATCCCCCCGACCACAAATATATTTTTTTCTTTTTTTAAGGCAGTTAATATATAATGTGGTGGTGGCAACACCAGAGGTACTTAATTTTTTTTTAAATTACCTCTTGGGGCACAGACCCTAGAGGCTAGGAGCAAAGACGCTAATCCTTATAATAAAGTAACATAACTAAAAGAAGTAGATATAATCTGTAGTGAATAAATTGTATGGTTATCGACTAAATTCTGGCACTTGTCCAAACTAAACATAATTTACCATAAACAAAATCAACATCAAATTGTGGGCGGAATTTATTATTAACACAGCTTTTCTTTAAAGTATGTTCTAAATGATCCTGAAGTTTTTTTGATCCTAAGTTACAAAATCTTACCATATTATATGATTATGGTTTGAATTTTTTTAAAATCCTCTAAATTTTATTGAAAAAAATCTATGAATGCTAATATTATTGTAAATATTTGAAAATAATTGTAACTGAAGATTACTTTATTGCATGAAACATGATGTTTTACAAATAATCTTTTGTTATTCATTGTATGTGAACTAAATATTATATAATATATTCCTAAAATCTTAATTTCTAAAATTTGTAGTAAAATATCCATCAATAACCCCCCTGAGATTTTAATAATTGTAATTTATCAATAATTACTAACTAATACATGATAATTATGTTTTGACAAAATAACTTCATTTTTGTTTTGCTAATAGCAAATTCATTAAATATATTTGGCTTATTTTTATATAAATGGGTCTTAGTCCCTACGGGGTTATACAATCCTCTAAACCTAACCTATTACTATCAGAAAGTTTGTTTGTGGTTCTCTTTAAGTTGGAGGTAAATTACCTCTTATTTTGTATATAATGAACAAAATAAATTGGATTTCATCTAATTTATTCCAGTATATTAAAAAAAGTTTATTGTAATAGAAAATAGATAAAATTCAGAAATTTTAAGAGATAAGACAATGGACGATAAATTTATATACATCCACAATGATGAAAGTAAGATTACCCATTTTGTCCCCAACCTCTCTGACGAAATCTGCACAATTTGCTATGATAAAACCTTACACTGTATAGTATACACACCAGTGCCCAATACAAAATTAGAAAATTTTCCACGGATAATTATTTTCATTATTTTTTCTCTCTAATACATCAATAATTTGTCCTAATTTTAATCAAGGAGTGTTCCCACAAAAATGTGTAATTAGTTTTGTTTAGCTAGCCTCAAGTGTAACACCTTGTTGGAATATTGGTCTAGATTATTCGCCCCTAGAGGCTACTCTCTGAGACACTTGATCAAGTAATGGGAGGGTGGTTACTCCTTTCCCAAAATAGTTATAAACCTTCCCTGGACCTATGCGAATCTACATTGTAAAGGAGAACTATATGAGTTTAAAATATTTACGTCGACTTTATGGATTCGCCCCATGACTCTAGGGGCTTTGCCCCAAGAGGTAAATAATAAAAATTAGTACCGTGTTATTTCCGAGATTTAAAGGTATATACAGACGGACAGACATCAAGCTACTTTGTATTATAGATAATACTTTACAAAACAATTTAAAATATAAAGAAATGCTTTTGGTCATGATTGTTAAAATTGAAATCTAAATATTTAATAAAATAAATATTTTGACAATATTGTAAGAAAGCCTAAATCGTTTTCTCTGAAAGTATTTTGTTGAAAATTTTATACCTACCATATAGAATTTTTCATATATAAAGATAATTAAGAATTTTTTGTTATAATTTTCATTTATTAATTAATCAAATAAAACGTGTGGGTCAAAAAGTTTTATATAACCAGTGAACTTAAGAGACTAAAGTCATAAAAATGAGGGAGATGAGAGGAGAAGTGGGAAAGAAAACCCCTAAAAAAGAGATGGATAATACCTCATCTTTATGACGTCACATGGTTGATTGCGACACTTTGTAAAGTTATGAAAGTTTGAAACCTAAGATTAGCCAGCTGGAAGAAACATTTCATTAGGATATGAGAAAATCTCTCAAAATATTCACGTATTGCCTTGATATATGTACTGTACAGGTAGGGTGGAGATAATAGACTATAAATTATACTATTACTCAAGGTTTTATAACCTAATAATCTCATTTGTTGCACCAAAAACTTTGTGTACTTTATTAAAATTTGCTTGGTTGGTTCTGAACCAGTGAACAAACTTTTCAATTTATAGTTAAGACCTCTGCTTTATATATATACTATCGGCTACGCCACTAGAGGCCTCTAGTGACACTTTAAATGTTTGTTTTTTTGGTTCAAATCTCTATGATACCTATCTATGTATGTTGCATTAAAGTCTCTACGATACCTATCTATGTTGTGTTGAAATCTCTCTGCGTAAGAAAATTGATTTTTTTGTGATTTCTCTTGGGCGGGTGGTTGTTACCCTCCCAAAAAAAAGTTACAAACCTTCCCTGGACCTATGAGAAGCTACCCTGTAAAGGAGAACCATAGTGGTTCAGCGGTTAGCGAGATCCTTCGGTACAAACAGAGAGACATCCTGTTACTTTAAGATAAGAGTTAACTTGTGTTGTTTTCTATTAGAAATTAGTTCTGCCTAGTTAACAATTATTCATGCAATTTCAACTTTATGCCTATACCAAGGGTGTCCAACAAAAAATACGGGGAACAATTATCTTTTCTTGTTAGAAAAAACAGGGATCAAAAGGGATAAGACAATGGATTAAAAATTGATGTTATCCTAGATGTATAAATTGAAATTTGGACACTTCAAGTTTATAAGCACCCAAAGTTTTAAACCAACCAATGCAATTGTAGATCGTATTTAATAAAAAAAAGATTTAGCAACCAGTATAATTTACAGTCCAATATCCCTTAACCTTGCTGAAAGCGAAGCTTTTCTTGAGTAGTTTTAGTAAGACTAACGTACTAAACAGAGAACTAACCCTTTCATTAGAATGTAAAAATGTACAATATTAAGATTAAAACCAGTTGTACATTTTATATCCGCGGAAAGCTGTTTTTAATACTATGCGAGAAATAACTATTATAACATTTTTTTAGAATGCCCTTTACCATAGTGGCCATTTTTCTATTATGGTTTAAAAAGTGTATTAAATTTTATCTATACACTAGTACACAATAAAATTAAATGGTGAAACCATGCTTACCAAAAGCGAAACTTTTCTATAATGAGGCTCGGCCCGTCCGTCCGTACGTACGTCCGTTAAAGTTAACTCTTTTCGTTAATTTAAACAGGTTAACATTGTCTGATCGATTTCAATCTATGCATGCTGATTTCTATAACAGTCAGGTACGATTTAGAAAGCGCATCAACTCTATAATCGTTACCAGTAAGTCCGTAAGTCAATTTTAAACATGCTGATTTTTTAATATTTGACAACAAATTTTTGAATGTTAAAATTATCCTATTCATCTGATTTTTTGAATACTGATTCCTATTACAACAAGGTATAGTGTTATAAGCGAAGAATCTCTATATTCAAGTCCTAAAACGTCAGTATGTCCTTAAACAGTAGCATGTAATTAATCAGTTTTGCAACAAATTTACTTACAATTATGTATAGAAATATGCATTATTATTCAGTTCATTCAGTTCTGACACTCTACATGTGTTAATGTTTGTTTTTCCTTCCATTTCAGAGATTCGCTTTTATGGATGTTGTCATTCTTGTTATTAATATTTTGGGGGGTAGCAAGCTTGGTTCTTTTAAAAGGATAAGATAGAAGGGTATATTCCCTTTCGTGACAACGCCTCTAATGGAGCGTTTCGTCGTTTTTTTACAGTAGCTTTTGATAGGTTATTTTAGGTTAAGTAAGGTTAGGTGATTGCCCACTGGGTTAGAGCTTTCTGCAAGGGCTAGAAATAGGAGAAAATCTACTGTGAATATACGACGAAACGCCCCTTAAGAGGCGTTGTCACCTTAAGGGACTATGCCCGATGGAACTTGAGGTTATTTTGTGTGATATAATTAACTGGATGTGTTGTGTATGTGTGTTGGAATGATTTTTCTTGTATTCCCTGGCAAGTTCGAACCCATTAATTCCCTTTTCCTTACACCAGAGAATGAGTGTGTTACGCGGCATTCCTAACTATCTCCGCGCTTCGCTTGTAAACAAACAAAGGCGCGCACATTTTTTCCTTGTTGATTCCCATGTGAAGAGCTACGTGAATAAAAATAATGTATTGGATGGATATACATGCGCTCTAATCCGTGGAAGATCTCAAATAAGCCTTCCTGCTTAGTTTGACATCATAATGTGGTAAGAATTTATCTTAATTCTTAATAATAAGTGTAGTATGGTATATTTTTACGAAGAAATTTAAAACATTAATTTTTCAACAAATAGACCATTTAACTGCTAACTTTTGACATACGAATATTTTCCTTAATTTTATTGATCATTTGAATCTAAATTTATCAATTTCTGATGCTATTTAATATGTTTCGTGCCAATTTAAAGTTTTTTAGAAATTTTATATTTTTAATTAAATTGAAATCACGCAACCTCGATATACAAAAATAATAAACCATTAATGCTATGTAATTAATCTTTATATTTTTGTTTTAGATTCACCGTTTTCATGGTAATAAATACACATTTGTAAACATTCACATGTTGGTCATTCGGAGGGCTTGGAGATTAAGATTTCGTGTACGGCAAGGCATGCGTACCGAAACAATGAAAACGAGACAGAACAGATGCGGCTAAGAAAATATCTGTGAAGTTTTGTGAATGTGTTGGTTGTGATACCTTACCACACACTATTATAATCGTAATCAGTACAGTTAATTATTGTGACAATCATGGGTCCTAAAAAGAATAAAGGCGCTCAACTGGGACTACGGCTGCGCCCAGCCGTCGAGGCCCTAACCAGTGAACTAGATAAAGTGATGAAGTTGGTCAGTGAATCTTCAGAGCTTGATGTTAGACATTTCACTAAGGAGTCAATCCTTGTCCATGACAAGTTCGAGACATTCGATAGCATTATGGTCGGTTTTAGCAAGCTTGGTGTGAGAATCCAAGAGCTTGAGGAGTTTAGTGACATTTATTCTAATATAATTACTGTGCAAAAAGATTATAACGCTCTGAAAGATGCTCTAGATGCTATGGAGGAGCTTAGTGACATTCAAAGTGTTGTTGATTTAGTTGGTGATAATTTGCCTGACCATAAGGCTGAACTATATGATCGTTGCTTAAAGATTGTGAAGGTTATTAAAGGGTCATACTTTCCCTTACCAGAACCAATTATAAACACTTTGTCTGCTTTGATGAAACGGCTGGCCGAGGTTAAGCTTGAACCTGTGAAGCCGCCTACAACGACGGCGGGTGCTTCGACAGCATCGCCATTTGTGTCGCCGTTTGGCACACCACAGTTCGGCACCGGTTCTATGTTCATGCCAGGATATATGAATCGTGTCGACGAACGTCTTCTTCCAAGCTTTGACGGCTCAGAGTCAGCCTACGTAAGTTTCAAGGACAATTTTAAAAAGCTTACCGTAGGACAGGACCCGTCATATTTACAGTTATTGTTGAGCAGTGAAAAGGTCTGCAAAAATAAAGAGTTGAGACTTCAGTTAATTCAGATTCAATCACATGAATCTCAATGGGCTTACCTCGACGCACGTTTTAAGTCCAAAACACGTCAGATGCTCTGCCTTTTCAACCAATGGGAGAAGAAGCCTAAACCGTCGGACTCCAACCAGATTGTGACAGTCTTAGCAGAGTTTGGTGGTGCAGTTAGCCAGCTCGAGCAGCTGACTAAAGATGATGATGATGAGGAAGTCACCACAAGCCAGTGGTTGACCATTATTCTTTTGGAAATGTTATCCAAAAAGTTGCCACGTGATTTCCAGGACAAGCTCAACCTGGCGTTGGGCTCGATGGATACCCCAAATATTCCTAAGCTGTTGAAGATTGTAGAGGAACAGCGTGGCGCCATTTTGATGAGGTGTTCAATCGATGTAGACACCCCCTCCAAGAAGAAAGGTAATCCTGCGGCCGCAGCTACAGCCGTTGGTAAACCTGGGTCTCCAGCTAAGACCAAGAAGAAACAGCCTTGCCCGTCGGAAGGTTGTAACTCTGATCACCTGTTGTTTAAGTGCTCCAAGTTTAGGGATATGTCTGTTCCTGAACGCAAAGTCTTCATCAAGAAGATAGGCGCCTGTTTGCTCTGCTTACAAAAAGGGCATCGGGTGGCCGATTGTCCCAGAGCCGATAAGCTTGGCAGCTGTACCATTGACAGTTGCAACCAGCCTCATAATTCATTATTACATGAATCAGTTGCTAGTGGACAAGTTGCGGGAGTGTATGAATCACAATTGTTTAGCAAGAACAATTTTATGCTGATGTTGCAGCAGGTCCCGGCGTTGGCGGCTGACAAACGTCAAGTCACCGTCAATGCCATGTGGGACAGTGGAGCAAATTTGACGTTGATTTCTAGAAGCATTGCCAAGAAGTTAGAGTTGCCATCAACTGGTCGCACAGCTACTATTTCTCTGGCAGATGGAAAGAGCCAAGCATGTCCTACAGTCAAGATTTGTTTGGTTGACCGCAACCGGAATTCACATATTCTGGAGGCGGCGGTAGTGCCCAGCATTGGTACTGAAGAAGGGTTGCGTTCTATTGATCCTACAGCCGCCGCCGACATTTTCGACATGAAGCCTGATAATTTTTCTATGGTCGACGGCAAGATTGATGTTTTAATCGGCCATTTAACACCAGCTATGTTCCCGTGTGCAGATAAAATGGTTGGTGATTCTAGACTGTACAGAAGCTTATTTGGTACAGGCTATTTAGTTGTGTCTGCAGATGGCAGGACTGTTGCTAATCCTGTCGCCTGTAAAGCTGTGAAGTTGGAGGTCAGCAAGATGGAGTTCCTGAGTACTGAGAGTTTGGGAATACAGCCGCCATCAATGTGCAGCGGTTGTAAGAACTGCCGTCATTGCGCCGCCATAGCCGCCGGGCAGTCCGCCTTGGATGTGCGTAAGCGGCAGCTGATTGAAGAAGGTCTGACATTAGATCTTGAGAACCATATTTGGACGGCCTCATATCCCTACAAGCAGCCGCCAAGTGTGTTATTTGACAATTCAGAGCAGGCCTATAAGATCTGCTTACGTGACCGGCAGAGAATGATTAAAAAAGGTGAATACAGCACCTTCTGCCAAGTGTTTCAAGAAGCTGTGTCTCGTGGAGTGTATCAGAAAGCTTCGCCAGAAGACCTAGCTTATACTAAGCCCGTGTATTATTCGAGCCTAGTCTGCGCATATAAAGAGTCTATTTCCACGCCCTTAAGGATATGCGCCAATTCTAGCCTCTGCTGCAAGGGGCTAAGCCTCAATAGTATTATGATGGACGGCCCAGTTCCATTATATACTCTGATGCACAATCTTATCCGGTTCAGAAGTTATAAGTGTGCATTCGTGGCTGATATTCAGAAGTTCTATAATTCATTATTAGCTACCTATGAAGATTCTCAGCTGAAACGTGTTTTTTTCGCTGATACAGTTGATGGAGAGCCAGAGGTCTACCTTACCAAAACCATCAACTTTGGTGAGGCCTTGGCTGGAGATATGGCCGTGACCGCCCTCAGACTCACTGGTCGTATTTTTGGTGGACGTTCCCAGCAGGATGTTCAAGATGTTTATGGATCTGAGAAGATTAGAGGTTGTGACGTTGTAGCCCAGCAGGATGTGTGGAGAGATGTTCAGCAACCACTCAGTTCCAAATTTATTTTGTATCAAGATCCTCCATCGGTCAAATTGGAGACTTGTACTTACGTGGATGACTGTTTGAGCGGTCATAACAGCAAACCTGAAGCTGTCCAGCTGGTCCAAGAGCTGGAGGATATGATTGCACCTGGCAATTTCAAGTTTAAATCTGTTGTTTATTCTGGAGATGATGTTGACAGTGTAAAAGTTCTGGGCCTTGTATGGGACCCTAAACAGGATAAGTTGTTCCTACCTGTCAGAGCCAACCACGGCGAGAAGATTAAGGGTAGAAAGTTACTGGAGGATCTGGATCTGGAGGACCTCTGGAGAAGTCTACCTGAGTTGATAACTAAACGTGAAGTTTGGAGAATTGTGCAACAACTTTATGACCCAATGGGTCTAGCAGCGCCATTGCTGCTTAAATCCAAGCTTTGTCTACGCTCAGTTTGCATACATGGATGCAACTGGGATGATGTTATACCTGGAGAGTTGAGGTCGGAGCTCGTGTCCAGCCTCCAGGACCGTTCGGCACTTGGAAATGTGTCGTTCAGACGTTCGATGGTTCCTGATAAGCCGTTGGGGCTTCCAATGCTTGTTGGTTTCTGCGATGCATCTAACCAGGCCTATGCAGCCATCACCTACCTGAGATGGCCAGTTCCTGGAGGATATGATGTAGTTTTGTGTTGCGCCAAGTCACGTGTCGCACCAGTGAAGATTGAGTCTATACCAAGGTTAGAAATGCTTAGTTGTCTAATTTTGGCAAGACTTGTGGATACTGTTGCCAGAGCCCTACCTTTCAACATTTCTGGCAAAGTATTTTTTAGTGATAGCAGCTGCGCCCTAGCTCAGCTATCCAGTGACAGTGTTATGTTAAATGTTTTTAACAGTCATCGTGTTTCCGAGATACAACAGTTGACGAGCCCTGAAGATTGGAGATGGGTTCCAACCCAGCACAACATTGCCGATCTGGCAACGCGTGGTTTGTGTACGATTGAGGATGTACAACCTGGATCTACATATCAGGAAGGTCCAAGCTGGTTGCGCCTGGAACAGGACCAGTGGCCCGTTAAGACGGCGGGTGAGGTAAATGCATCCATTCCCGAGAGCGAGCTAAATCCCAAGATGGCGAAGCTCAAGGTAATGTTCACACAGGTAGTGGACAATGATTTTTGGAGGTCTCTGGCAAGAAGGACCTACAGGCAGGCAAGGAGGACTGTGGCCGCAGTTCTTAAGGCTGCCAACTGCTTTAAAACGCTGCTTATCAAGAAACGTGGCGTTGCAGCAAGTGAGGATGGTGTTAGCAACAATGATAGTTCTAAGTATTATGAGAACTATACTTTCACAAATACATACATGGATTCTGTTTGTGACCTGTTTTTGACTTCCTTCAACCAAGAGGAGGAGATGACCATGGACGCCGAGGGGAAATTTGACTCCCTTCAACCGTATCATCACAAGGTCCAGGTTTGTTGGCCCATTGTGGGTCATGATGGATGTTATCCTCTTAGGACATTTACAATATTGAAAATGTCCGGGAGAGGAGATGAGGCTCTTGAGGCCGCTGCTGGAGGCCCCAGGAAGATTCTGAAGGACAGCCCAGGTGTTGTCTTGCTCAGCCGCCACAACAGGCTGGCGCGGCTCATCCTTCAACAGTCCCACGATGAATTGGGGCATGGAGGCCATCGTAAGACGTTGGCGCAAAGCCGCAGGTATGCATGGATCACACATGGCCGCATGGAGGCTATGAAAGTGGTCAAGAGTTGTGCTGCATGTTCCATTGAATATGCCAAGCGTTCGAGTCCCGCAATTGCTAATATTCTGCCAGATCGTGTCGAGCCCTCTGTGCCCTTCAAGGAGGTGCATATGGACCTTGCGGGGCCGATCGAAGTTACGAAGCCTGGCGTTGGTACCAGGAGTTCCAAGACCAAGTACAAAGTTTGGTTGTTGATTGTGGCCTGTAGATTTACACAGGCTGTGTTTGTTGATGTGTTGACTGATTATTCAACTGAAGCCGTGCTGGTCGGCTTGAGAAAACTTCAGGCGTTTTACAATATGCCTAGAAGGGTTACCACAGACAGAGGCACCAATATGGCCGGTGCCAAGCGAATTATGGATGAACTTTTGAAGGATACCCGAATGCATTTTGAATGGCATCTGGTGCCCACCGCAGCACACTCGTTCGTGGGTACTGTGGAGAGGCAGGTTGGGCTGGTCAAGCGTGTGTTGAACAAGAAGTTGGCTGGTGCTACTGTAACCTTCAATGATTTATTGGTGTTGTGTGCTGAGACTGCAAGAGTCTTGAATTCTAAGCCATTGACCTATGCCACCCAAGGAGATGACGTCAATTGCTGGAGAATAATTTCACCTGCTGATCTGTTAGGCGGCAGGACCAACGATGCAATCTGCACCTTTGAGACAGGTTGTAAAGAGCCCATCACCAGGAGGCTGGAGAACTTGGAGGAGTTGACCCGTCAGTTCCATCAGGTGTACAAGGAGCAGCTCATGCCTGAGCTACTCAAGTCCGTCAAGTGGCGCAGCAACAAGGTGCTGCTCGAGCCGGGAGACGTGGTGCTGATCGACGATAGCACAAATTTGATGAAGAAGTTCAGATTGGGGCGTGTGGAAGAAGTGCGCCCAGGTGGGAGGACCGTGGTTTGCAAGTTCAAATTATCAGATGACGCAGCCGCCACGAGTAACGAGACTTCCGCAAGACGTCTGCTCAAGATCAATCTACCCAAAGTTTAGTATAAGTATCGTTCTTGTTTAACTTTGAATTTTATTTTACGGTAGATTTATCAGATTTTTTTTTCGAAAGACAAAAAACGCAAATTTTGACTCAATTTCGTTTAAACTTTCAAATCGACGCAAGATTTTTCATTTGAAATGCAAACTTAAGTTATTTATACGTTTACGCAAGTTTTTTCAATGATTTAAGTCTTTCCGGGACCAGGGATTTTTTCGCGGAAATTTTCCTAGGTACCTACGCAAATACGAACATTTTTATCCTTGTTTAATTGAAATTCGATATGATAAAAAAGTAACACAATGAAATTTTTTACATCATACAAATATTTCTTTAAGATTTATTATAATCACATAGATAATTTAATATTACATATATATTAAAATTATTTCTATTTACCTTTTAACCGATGTACCTAAAGAAAAATGCAGATTTTTTTCGTCTTGAATTAAGTAGATTCTTTGAGTTCAAAGATTTAAGCTTAATAAGACCGCTCTATAGTGTATCTTAGCTCTGTTACCTCGGCCAGACATACTACAGAACGGCAAAACTAAAGCATAAGATAATTTTATTTTGATTGCTTTGATTGATGATTCTAAAGTTTCTTGAATTATTCATGATTCTTTTAATTTTTGATTTGATTTAAACATCACTAATTATGTTTATTTTCAGTTGATGGAGCCCTGCGCCAGAAATCCTGTCGGAAATTATGCAGTATCAAAAAATTGTGATGGAAAGACATAACGTCCGTCAGGATAGCTGGAACATGGCATTATTAATATTTGAAAGATTGGTTAGTTTGTATCTTGAGGGGTTCATTCTAACTGAGGCCCCAAATTGCCTTAATTTTGACTGTATGAATATGTACAAGTTGCTTTCTTCTTAAAACAGAGAGAAATTGCAAACTCAGCATTTAGAGAAGTTCTTTTCTTATAATTGAGCTTTTGTTTTATTTTGGTAATTTAATTTGCATATTTCAATTGCAATTTTATTTTACGCAATTTTGATTCACGAAGATTTAAAATTATGAGATTTTAATTTTCCGATGTTTGATGATTTTTTTTCACAGTCATACTTTATTTAGATTTAAGTATCTATTTTATTAAACATGTTAGATTTAAGGATTTACCTATTTTATCTAAGAATGTCTAAATGTAAGCCCGAGTATTTTTCCGCTGGAGAAAATGCTTAATTTTGAGAAGTTTTTTATGAAAATTCTATTTTTCTTTTCTAGCAAAAAGATTTAGTAGAAAAAATGTCATTATTTAATCTTTCTTTCTTTGATTAAAAGTTTGAGTTGATTATTTAATTATTGATGCGATTTTTAATATAAAAATCATTTGCCTATTATTATGTAGGTACCTAATCAAAGTTTAGGTACTATTGATTATTAATTCATGTATTCGCAATTACATGGTCTGTAATTCTAACTTTAATTGAGATTATGAGGCCATGATTAATGAGATGTGTGAGTGGTAAATGTGCATTTCATGAATGTTGAATGCTTTTCCCATTCCTTATTCCTATCCTTATGTGGTAGTGGAGTCGGTTTGAGTTATTGTGGTGTTCGTAAGTTACCATAATTAATTTTAGGCCTGATGGCCATGCCATTTTAAACTCTTGTAATTTATGCGTTATGAGATTGTGATTTGTGGACACTGTCTGCACGCATGATGTTAAGATGAGTTATTGTGTTCGATTCCCAGTGACTAGACGGGTGTGTGTTGGAATGATTTTTCTTGTATTCCCTGGCAAGTTCGAACCCATTAATTCCCTTTTCCTTACACCAGAGAATGAGTGTGTTACGCGGCATTCCTAACTATCTCCGCGCTTCGCTTGTAAACAAACAAAGGCGCGCACATTTTTTCCTTGTTGATTCCCATGTGAAGAGCTACGTGAATAAAAATAATGTATTGGATGGATATACATGCGCTCTAATCCGTGGAAGATCTCAAATAAGCCTTCCTGCTTAGTTTGACATCATAATGTGGTAAGAATTTATCTTAATTCTTAATAATAAGTGTAGTATGGTATATTTTTACGAAGAAATTTAAAACATTAATTTTTCAACAAATAGACCATTTAACTGCTAACTTTTGACATACGAATATTTTCCTTAATTTTATTGATCATTTGAATCTAAATTTATCAATTTCTGATGCTATTTAATATGTTTCGTGCCAATTTAAAGTTTTTTAGAAATTTTATATTTTTAATTAAATTGAAATCACGCAACCTCGATATACAAAAATAATAAACCATTAATGCTATGTAATTAATCTTTATATTTTTGTTTTAGATTCACCGTTTTCATGGTAATAAATACACATTTGTAAACATTCACATGTTGGTCATTCGGAGGGCTTGGAGATTAAGATTTCGTGTACGGCAAGGCATGCGTACCGAAACAGTATGTGTGTGTGCTTAGAATTATTGGATAATGGAAAGAAAACGAAGTAGCGGGTTTCGTCGTACTTTCACAGTAGCTTTTGATATGTTATTTTAGGTTAGGTAAATTTTAATGTTTGCCCCACAGGGGCTATAAATAGGAGAAAAGCTATTGTGAAAATACGATGATACTCGATACTTCGTTTTCTTTCCATGATCTGAAACTTTCCATAAAGATATCGGTAAGATGGCTATAGGTCATTAACAGGTTTTAGACTGTCTTCTTCAGTTTGAAATGGGGAATATCAACTCCTTAAAGAGTTAGGTACTACAAAAACACATATTGGGAGGGGTGTTATACACCACCATCCTATCTTAATGCAAAAACCATGTCAGTATATCTCAAGCCTTCATCCTAAACAACTAACAAATGATGATATAAATCAAAGGTTTGAAGTTTAAATTTAAACTTTATCTTATGTTTTTTTTTTAGATATTTCATAAATAGCTTAAATCTGTTTTTTACCTTTTCTAAAAGAACTAATCATAATATGTATGTCATAAAGTACTATAAAATAATAAAATATTAATTAGATAGTAATAAAACAATATTAAAATTTTGCAAATAACGGTATGCATTCCATTCCGCGCTTAATTCATATTCGCAGTAAATAAACAAGGATGAAAACACCCATTAAAGCACAATTATAAAATCAGACGATAGGACAAATGAACATTAAAACTTTTAGAGAGCCATAATTTATTATCATGAATAAAAATCTAAAAGTCTAAACAAACTTTGCAACATTGCTTAAATACAGGATACTTTTTCAAGACATACTTACATTTTTAAGAATGGATTACAGAGATGACTTTCTGGCTGTCATAGGAATATTTTTTTCTCCAAAATTTTAAATTTTTTAATCAAATCATTTAATATTTGTTGTCCAATAATCAATATGTTTCAAATTAATCTACGGATTTTCTGGTAATCATTATAGAAATGCTTAGCTTTCTAAACCTCACCTAATCTTACAGGGATCATTATGCCAAATTTGGAATCTATAGGGCAATTCTAACATGGCCAAATTAAAGATAAGGCTATCCGTTTTGGACTTATTTTGAAAGGATGTAAGTGCAAAGTGCGGAGATTGTGCTTTTGTGCTAATTTGCGTTTCTGATAATATGATAATCTAATACATTAACGGAAGTATATGCACTCAGCAAATAACGTCCACATCTAAGCCAGGGATGAAAGTGATAGGTCGAGGGACAAAAATTTAATCAAATTTTGCAATTAAATTATTCTAATAAAAAAGTAACAAGATGTTTGTTACTTTATCTGTGTGTGTGTGTGTCTGTTTGTATCAAAAAATCTTGCTAACCGTTAAACTGATATGGTTTTCCTTTACAATGTAGCTTCTCCTAGTTAATTGAAGGGTTTTACTTATTTTCGTGGAGGGTACTTCCGCCCTACTATGAGAAATCATCTTTAGAAATAATTACAACCATAATTTTTGTTTTTTCTTTTTAAAAGTAATTTTAAGTCCAATTGTGTTTGTTATTACGATTTATTTCTGTTTATGATCCAAATCATACCCCTTCTGGCCTACTAAAACCTTGATAAAATAAATCATCTTGAAGTATTCGAGGAAAAGAGTAGCGTTTACAATTTTCTACAAATATCAAAGTTCCTTTTTTTCACAAAAGATTTTTTTTAGCAAAAACATATTTATTTTATTTGGTGCGCATTCACTTCCGGACATGTTTCAAATAATCAAATTATTCAAACCCAATTCTATATTACACGAAGTAGAAATAATTGGACTACGCTAAGATCTAGTAACCAATGAACCGATTTATTTCTCCATTGCACATTGGTTCCAGGAAGATTTTTTACTATTAAATTACAAAATTGAAGCCTTAATGTGGCTTTCGGCTGTTTTTTTTATTGATTCTTATTCTTAAAAACATACCCTCTGAACATCTAACAAAGCTGTTTTCTATTGCAAATATCTAACACTATGCGGACGGGAACGCACGCCTTTTTATTTTCATGTTGATACACTTTGCAAAATTTGACATTTAAAATAATGATATTTTTACAACCTACAGATGTATGTTTCACAAAATAAAACATTAAAAATAGTATTATGTCTCATTTTGACGTTTTGACGATTTTTCCAAGTTTTAGCAAAGCGTAACAGACAAAAAGACAGACAAATAAAGTTTAAGAAAAGCATTGGTCAGTTCACTACAATCTCAACAATAAGGGATCTAAAGGGATAAGACAATTGTCGATAAATTTATGTATATTTTCAATAAAGACAAACAAAATTATATCTTCTGTAGATTTCAATTAGTGGTTGAAACGTTTTGACATTCAACCATATTCAATAATAGTACCCAAAGTTTTTGAGCCAACGAATAAAATAACGTGGCCGTGAAGCTTTGGGTACTAGCGTAAATAACAGCCCAATGTCCCCTCCCTCCCTGAAATTATAACATTCCCTTTAGGACAGACTGACAGACAGAGTTTTATTTTTTTAATTGCTACGCCTAGAAGATTAGATAATATTTTAATAATATTACTAAATTTTTTTATTAATAACCTAATTTTGAATTTTATAATATAATTAAAACTTTGATACATATGGAACATCATTTAAAATGTGTCTATTCATTCTACTTTCATTCATATATACTAATCAACAATTTAGACCTAGAAACATTGTGTTAACATGCTTTATGTCGACCAAAAGGAATTAGATATTGTTTTAAAACTAATAATGACTTTTATGTTTCATAATTAAACTAGTGGTTGAGACACTGTCATCTAGGGCAGGGGCGTCCAAGCTTTTTATTTTGGGGGGGGGTAAAAATTTTTGAAGGGGGGGGTAATTCGTTTTTTGAGGGGGGGTAAAATGAAGCGCGATGCGCGCCGCAAATTTTTTTACCCCCCCCCCCCAAAAATTTTTACCCCGGGGGTAAAATTTGCTTTGGGGGGGAAATACCCCCCTGAAATCTGTTGGCAGGGGTAAATTTAGTTTACCCCCCCCCCCCCAAAATTTACCCCCGGGGTAAAATTTTTTGGGGGGGTAATTTAAATTTTATTAAATATATAGTATTAAAAATGCGCGCGAAGCGCGCAAAATTTTTTTTTTATTAGAAATTTTTTTATTTTGGGGGGGGTATTTACCCCCCCTAAAATTGTTTGGGGGGGTAAATACCCCCTCCTAAATGAAGGAACAGAAAAATAGTCTAAAACCATACCAAAGTGTTTAAATAAAAATTAAAGTACCTAAAAGACAAGTAGCTTTCATAAAATGAGATATCAATCGTTTTTCTGGTTACCAAAATCTTAACGGACAGATAAAACTTCTTATTACTTTAAAAAATACTAGCATCTACGCCACTAAAGGGTGATGGTACCCTGCCCCAAAATAATTATAAACCTTTCCGGGACCTATGAGAAGCTAATTTGTTAAAGAGAACCCGATCGGTTCAGCGGTTAGCGAGATCTTTTTTTTACAGACAAACCGACAAACGGATGCATAGACAAATAGACATCCCGTTACTTTATTATATGGATGATAACAACGGTACTATAGTATAAAGTGGATTTATATAATATCAAATTTTAACTTATCATTATCATTTATTTTAATGTGTTATTATACATTATAAAATTACCATCAAATTAACTTATTTTATTTTTCTTTATTTTAGTCACAAAACTTATTCTATTTAATTTTTACACTAGAAAATTCTAAAGGAGGATGATAGAACCCTTCCTCAAAATAGTTATAAACCTTTCCAGGACCTCTGAGAAGCTACACTGTAAAGAAGAATCATATCAGTTCAGCGGTTAGCAAGATGCTTTGGTATACACAGATAAACTTTGATAGGTACTAGCGGCTACGCCCCCTAGAGGCCTCTAGTGGCACTTTAAATGTTTTTTTTCGTGTCTATGTTTCGTTCAAGTCTCTAGAATATTTGTTAAAATCGATTTTTTTGTTATTTCTCTAAAGAGGGTGGTGGTACCCTCCCCCAAAATAGTTATACACCTTCCCGGGACCTATGAGAAACTACCTTGTTAATGAGAACCCGATCGGTTCAGCGGTTAGCAAGATCCTTTGGTACACACAGACAGACCCAATCTTAGATAGACATCCTATTACTTTTATATAAGGATAAACTTAAATACTTTTATCTGTAACCAATTAAGACTCGGAATAAAAGTGTATTTTGATCTGAATTTGGTTAATTGATGTCAAATAGAAATATTTTGGAAGTTTTGTCCTGGCCGATTTGGGATCCAATTCAATTTAGGGGTTAAAATTTGTTAGATTGGTTCCAGGACAAACGCAGGAGTGTTAAAGTATTAATTTGATTAAGTATTTCTATATATACAGACTAGGTTAGGATAAGTTATGCAATGAATGAACATATAAGCCCCCCGCCGGGGTTAAGCATTAAAAAAATCTAAACAATAGACTAAAATGGGTTAGGTTGAGTGTCCACTCCTGCGTTTTGGACCCCTGCGTTTGTCCTAGGACCATTTAGTTATGTCGTATGGCGTGCATTTTGATCCACTAGGGGGTGAAACCAATAGGGATCAAAAAAGAACTTTCTTTCAAATGTTAAGGGGGGTGTTGACACCCCCGACATTCGCACCACAGAAACTTTTCTAGAAACTTTTTACTGCTACTTTTTAATTATTTTCTTTAAGTAAAATTTAAAAAAAAAGACTTAGTCCATTCTCATTCTAATACAACAATTAATTACTAATATCGGCGAATAACAGATTTGATCCAAAATAAAATATTTGATGAAAATCTCATTACTAAGATAGATTTATATCTAGAACAGAAATGTCTCTGTATATTTATTTAGAATATTTTACATCAATTGTTTCATAGGATCGATACGTTTTTTTGTCTGTAGATTATATTCCCGATAACTACTCAGCAGATTGGGTTCTGAATTTTTGGAAAGCTTCACATATGTCCGGGATGGTTTTAGACTATTTTTCTTTGTTTCCCTAAACTTTCAAATATTGGGCGGCTAGATGTGGGACAGCAAAAAGTGTCATTTGTGACGTCATAAGAATACGTCTTAAAACAAGGATGAAAGGAGAGATGGGCAAGAAAACCCCTAAAAAAGAGATGGATAATAGACTTATTTTTATGACATCACACATGAATCTTTCCCCTAGATGCTAGGGGCACAACCGCTAGTAATCTAAAAAACTATCATATATTTTTTTGTATAATAAACTGATTGGTTGGTTTTCATTAAACATTCATTGTCAAACCTTTTTGATATATAACTTTAATTTACATAAGGGGTAAATTTGTTTAACATCATTTGGGATGTATAACTATTTATTGTTCATTGTCTTATCCTTTAAGATCCTAATATTTTTTTCTGAATATACCCTAAAAAATCATATATACTTAAACAACGAATTTGATCGTTTATCATACTTGAATTGTATATCTCATGTCCTACCCCCAATCTTTCAACTTAAATCATTTTTAACTGTAGAAAAAAATCATTAGCCAACCTTAATGAAATTTTCAAATTAAATATAAATGTAAATTATACAGGCCGGCTGTTTGGGAAAGAAAAAATATTTTAGATAGATAGATAGATAAAAAGATAGACAGATAGATAGATAGATAGATAGATAGATAAAAAGATAGACAGATAGATAGATAGATAGATAGATAGATAGATAGATAGATAGATAGATAGATAGATAGATAGATAGATAGATAGATAGATAGATAGATAGATAGATAGATAGATAGATAGATAGATATATAGATAGATAGATAGATAGATAGATAGATAGATAGATAGATAGATAGATAGATAGATAGATAGATAGATAGATAGATAGATAGATAGATAGATAGATAGATAGATAGATAGATAGATAGATAGATAGATAGATAGATAGATAGATAGATAGATAGATAGATAGATAGATAGATAGATAGATAGATAGATAGATAGATAGATAGATAGATAGATAGATAGATAGATAGATAGATAGATATATAGATATATAGATAGATAGATAGATAGATAGATAGATAGATAGATAGATAGATAGATAGATAGATAGATAGATAGATAGATGTATAGATAGATAGATAGATAGATAGATAGATAGATAGATAGATAGATAGATTGATAGATAGATATTGTACAAAAACATTTGGTGTAATATATTAAAATTAAAACATTTGTATTAACTATTAAAATTAGGGAATACAGTATTTAATTAAATTCTTTGACAAACAAGGACAAAAGTATCCACGGATCATAAGAAATAAATTGTTGATAAATAAAAGCACCCCTTCTGCAAATTAAATTTTGAACACTGCTTAACTTAAAAATCAAGATTTAATTAAGGTACTCAAAGAAAAAACTTTGGGTACCACAATAATTTACAGCCCAATGTCTCCTATAATTAGGTGATCTAAATAATATGCCGTTGTATTCATCAAAAAAATTTTATGATATAAAGTAGCTTTTTTGTCTGTAGCTAACGATGCAGAAGCAAGTGAATAATTAAGAACTCTTATAAATGACTAACAACACAAATTAGTTTTAGTAAGTTGGACGAATAAAAAACCAACAGACGGACAAAGTACACAATAGAACATCTTCGCTACCAAATAAAAATAACCAAGTAATGATTGTATCATTTTTCTTCCGGTTTTCTATACAAATTAATTTTCCCTGTTTTTTTTCTGTATATAATAGGTATTCCAGTATGGCTTCGAAAACAATTAATTCAGAAGGAGTAATTTTGTGAATCATCATTGGGGATGTACATTAATTTATCTGCCATCTGTCTTATCCCTTTAGGTCCCTGATTCATTCTTTTCTGACCTACATATATGTATGTATATGTTATTTCTGGCTGAATCAAATCTAATGTATTTTCTATGTTACATGTCAAGGTATTATGAAGTCCTTTCAGCTTTCTTGAAAGGGATAAAATCACAGGGAGTAAGGGAGGGGAAAATTCAGTTTGAGAGTTTTTGCTGAAAGGCAATGAAAACCAGAATTATCCAAAAAATCTGAAGAAAATAGTGTGTTCATGGTTATCTAATTTTAAAAAGATAGTTTTATGAAAAAAAAGCATTTACATGAAAATAAGGTTACCAGTACATCACAATATAGTAAACATACTGTAATTAATCACTAAAAAAATAAAACTTGATCACCTCTTATAATTATATTAATTAATATTTGATCCATTGTTCCCTCCCTAACTCCCTGATAAAATCAACACATTTACATACAGGAAAAAATAAATAATACTTATATTCTTAAGATTACAAAGAAAAAGGATAAAATGTATTTAATTCATTTTTTGGATCTTTTATCAATATATTTATTGATAAGGGCAAAGATAAAAAAGGTGACATTTCAAAGTGAATAACAAAAATATTTATGTAACGTCATAAAAATGAAGGATTTTTTAAAGTGTTTTCTTTCCCACTTCTCCTCTCATTCTTTATTTTTATGACGTTACATAACTGATTTTTTTGACACTTTGTAAAGTCACTAAAAAAGGATTGTATCCATTTTAATCATTTTGATGGCTCAATCTCCTTCTGCAGATAACAATTATTGGTAGAAAAGTTTTGACACAGTTGGTTTGTACAACCCAATCAACATTTATTAAAATTCTTTAATATTCAAAACTAACGTTTGATAAAACCTTTAAAAATCATTTTATGAAGTGCTAATATAATTTTGGCCCCTCCCTCTTTATCTTTTTATATATCTCTCAGGGCCAATCCACCCGCCCCTAAAAAAGTGTATAAAATCACACGGATCTAAAGGGATAAGAAAATAACCGATAAATTGATGATCAGCCCCAATTATAATACACAAAAAAGATCCCTTCTGTAGATTTCAATTGGTTATAGAAACGTTTGGAGACACTCAACTTAATGAACCAACCAATCCAAATTCAATAAAAGTCCACAAAGTGGTTGAGATAACGCTGTTATAAAACTTTTTGGGACTAGTGTAACAAACAGCCCAATGTCCCCTCCCTCCCCTATGGCATCATCTGTGTGTGTGTGTGTGTGTGTGTGTATAACTGAAATTTATTCTGGCGTATGAAAGATTATTAAAAAAGTTGTTAGTGTTGTGTTGTTAGCATAAATAGGTATCCACACAAAAAATACAAATAAAAAAATTCTTAATTTAAAATGACAATTCTTCTTAAATACTGAATAATAAAAATGTGACAATTGTAAATCAAGATCCAGAAAACTCTTATTTATGACCAAATGAATTAATTGGCAGCAAAGCTAGATGAAAAACAGATTTTCTTAGGCTGTTCTAATGATTTATTTTAAAATTTAATTAGGGATGTACATCAATGTATCGACCATTGTTTTATCCCTTAAGATCCTTGCAAAATAACTGTCAAGGAGAAGGGAGAAGACAATAGACAGTAAATTAATTTGTACCCAAAGTTTTATAACCACGTTATCTTTCCCACTAAACTCATTAAATTTGGGTACTTTTATTGAGTTTTGTTAAGTTGAATCTTAACTTGTAGTTTTTAAATTTTTAAACCAATAATTTAAATCCACACAGGGAAAGGAATAATTTTATTTAATGTAATTTGGACCATACAAAAATTTATAGTTCAATGTTTTATCACTCTCTTCTGGTCTATTATTATTTAAGGATAAAGTCTTTGGCACTGAAACAGTTGAAAATTATTTAATGTATATTCTGAACTTTCTGAAAAATGCAATGAAAGAACTTGTTGTATTATATGAACAACCTATATAAATATAGTTTATAACTCTGGATCACTTTAGAGAAACTTATGAGCAGGTGTTGATATTATTCTTTTTAATATTTATAATAGGCTAGTTCATTGGTAATTCATTTACTGCTTTCATCAAGTTTTTAAATTGCTTCTAAACCCTCTCTAAGTTAAAAAATTTCAATTGATTTCTTGCGTATTCCCTATAAGTGTCTTGTGGAAAACTGAACCCACCCCTTATTTTTAAGATAAATTTAAAATGGGGGGGGGGGGCGTTTGTTTGTTTATTTTTTGGTCAAGTTAGGTTGGGTAAGGCCCCTCCACAGGGGATAGGCTTAGACAAAAACTAACCCCTAATTTTCAATTTATTTCAAAAATAAGAGGGGGGGAGGGCATATTGTGGGTATATAATAAAGCCTTTATGGTTTAATTAAAGTGATTTAGGTTATGAAAAAAACAATGTTCTAATGAACTAGCCACAAATAACAATAATTCACAGCTATTTCCAACTGATTAACTCCACCAGTATTCTGTGAAGAGTATCTATTGTGAAAAATTGTCAGCATACCAGGATTTATGATGTGATAAATCAAGTCCAAATATATTATGCCGCGGCATTCATGAGCACCCCGCCAAAAACATCCACACAAGGCTTTTTGTAAAAACATAATTTTTGGCAATTATTGAAATTGTTTATTATATTTTCTAATGTTTACATGTACTGGAAAAATCTTGAATTGTGTTAAATAAGTTCTCAGGAAAAAATATCTTGAGGAATAGCCTGAAAACTGCCTGGGACCAATATTAAGCTTTCTAAGAAAAATGAAATGCAGTTAAGTTTAGCTTTTCGGGAAAATATAAACAACTTTTTGGATAATTTAGGGAAACTTTTTAACCGACTTTAAGCCACTGTGTGTCATATGAAAAATACCAATAAATCTTCACTACAATGGTAGAGTGTCTATGACCCAGAGTTATGTTTGTCTTTGTCATCATAACATTTTATTTTATCCCTTTTTTATCAAAAAAATGTTTTTTTATGGGGGGGGGGTATGTTTGTCTTCTTATCATTGGATAAATCCAGAGAGGAAGGGTACATTGGACTATAAATTGCACTGGTAGCCAAAGTTTTATAATCAAGTTATCTTATTTTTTTGGACCAAAGACTTTGGTAACTTTTATTGAACAATTGTTGGTTGATTCCCAACTTTTCAACCGATAATTCTAATTTATATAATGGGCAATTTTGTTCATCATCGTTGGGGATGAAAACCAATTTATAATCCATTGTCTTATCCCTTAAGATCTCTGCCAAAATAGGTCCACTCCTCAATCCTCATGTGATATGTTATTCTAGCACTTTTTTTCACATGAAACAGAAGCTAAAATAAAACAAAAACTCAGGGAGGGAGGAGACTTTGGGCTGTTTATTACAGCAGTCCCCAAAGTTTTATAATAAAATTTTCTTATTCGTTGGCTAAACAACTTTAAGGACTTTTATTGAATTTTGATTGGTTTGCTCATTAAGTTGAGTATTCAACCACTAATTGTAATCTACTGAGGTGGTAATTTTATGTATTATTATTAGGGATGTACAACATTTGATCGACCATTGTCTTATCCTTTTAAATCCCTGCAAAAACCCCATGAAGTATTTATTGTTTTAATGTAAGAGTGTTAAAAATATTAAAAAGCAATTATGCTCGACATTTGGTGGGAATATCTATTCATGGGGTAGGACAAGGATATATCACCTGAAACTGCCTCCTTTCCCGTTTGAGAAAAGCCTTAAAATCAAACGGTAGGACAAAAGAACATTAGCACTGAACTTAATGAGCAGAATATTGATTTATAAGTTTTAACAAATAATATAATATATCTAATTATAATGTTATATTATAATTTAAATTGTACGTAAGGACTTTCTGATGGCAACTATAGAGAAGCTTCGCTAACTATTACAGGAAACAGTATTCAAAGTTAGAAATTGATACTATAAAAAATGTAATGTATAATTTCATTTTTCCCCTCTCTTGTTAATGATATCATAATGGCCGACATGATTTTTGTATAAATGTACCATTCCACTTTCAAAAGAGGCGAAACTTGAATGGTACATTCAAGTTTACATACCAGTGTATTCATAAACATTCATATCCTTTATTAAATAGTATTGTATATAATAGTTATTTTTTTAATTTTACATAAAATTTTATAATTATACTTAATACCTTATGCATTTTTACAACTAACATAATTTAAAATATTATGTATGATTTCTATTATGTCAATGTCAAAAGAGTAAACCACTCGCCTCTTTTAAAAGTGGAAAGGTACATTACAAAATTATTGTTGTGTAAATTAATTTAACTATAGGCATTAATAGTTATAAGTTATTACAACTTGGTTAAAATACTTATAATAATGTAAAAATATTTATGTGTATTTTTGTCATCAAAACTGTGAATTTGACAGCTCATTGAATTTCATGGGTGTGAAAATGACAGTAAAACTGTGTTTATGACAGTAGTAAAGGTGTAATTTTGACAGTGGAAAAAAAAATCTTGCCAAAAACACAGCTAAAAACGAAATTGACAAAAACACACCCAATTTTTATCAAAAACACAGTGGTTGTATTTTTGCTAGTGGTAAAAGTGGCAGCACCCCATTCTAACCCTCCTTTAATTAACGACAAAAGCTAACCTTTACGAACGGATAGACAGACCGACCCTAGTTATAGAAAATCTTTGCTTTTATATGGGTATATGTATACTGTATAGTCTTTGTCCTACTACATACTTTTGATGACCAATATGAAGCCTTTTGAAAAGACACATCTTCAAGATTTCACTAGACACGAAAACGCACACAGACAAACATCCATATTCTTTACAATTATGGTTATTTTGTATAAATACTTTTTTTTCTAAAAATAATAAGCAGCAGATGCAATTATTTTGGCCTATTTACATATTTTTAAATAGAAAACAACTTTTTTGTTATATTTTTTGTAACATTAAAAATTATAATATATTAGGGAAAATTAAATCACCTGTAAAAATCATTTGAATTATTCAGCAAAAAAAGTATTCTATACTGTAAGTACTCAGAGATGGGGCAATAGGATATAATTTTTCCTCTCCCCCAAAGTTGTAAACAAATATAAGTTTTTAAAGTGTTTTGTTCATTATGTAGCTTACTTGCAAGCAGTTTTAGAGATTTTCAGAAAAAGAAACATTGAAACTATTTTGAGCACCATATAGATTATATTTTCAGAATTTAACAATGTTAAAATAAAATAAGTTAATTTTTAATTTAGATACTACTTAAACATCCATTAATTACTAGGGATTATAACTTTTTAACAAAAGCATTTAAATTACTGTAATAGTGTGGATTATAAATAGCCTATTGTGCACTTGAGTGGCTAGTAGTACAATACTTTAATTGATAGTTTTTTGTTTTGTAAATTAAATAGAAGATAATAATTTCTCGTATTCATTCGAATCCGGTGGATAGGAACCGGTTCTCATCCATACGAAAAAACTATGTTTAGTATCGTATTATATCCAGCTTTCTACGAATATAGAAATGTACAATCATAAGATTAAAACCAGTTTTTTTAGCCCGTGCTTTTTCAACCTTCCTCATTAAAGTGTCAAAATATTATTTTTAATAGTTTTCTTTCAGCTTTGGTGAAGTTGCGATTTTTTTCTTCAAATTAGTCAAATTAGTGAACAAAAATCCACTTAAATTCCATACCAAAAGAAAGGGGAACAATTTAAAACAGTAAATTAATGAGAGTTAATTCATATTCAAATTAAACAATTATATCAGGATTTCAAAATATTCCCCTGTCAAATTTATAGATCGAAAAGGGTCTAATGATTTCTATTTAAAAGAGGTTAATAAGTGTTTGTTAGAGAGAAAATCAAACAGACAAAAGATAGACAACAGACTTACTAACAGGGAGACAGAAATAAAGACAAATATACAGACAAACAGACAGACGAACATACAGACAAACAAACATACAGACAAACATACAGACAAACATACAGACAAACATACAGACAAACATACAGACAAACATACAGACAGCCACACAGACAGACAGACGAACCAACATGCAGACGAACAGACAGACAGAAAAACATACAGATAAACAGACAGACGAGCTAACAGGCAGACAGACATACAGACAGACACGCAGACAGACAAACACACAGACACAGACAGAAAACTACATTACATGCATACATTGACAAAAAGATATAATGACATCTGAATAAACGAAACAAAAAAACAGCTCATCAAAAAACTGACATACATAAAAGTTAAATGGTTCAAAAGTTGTTTATCATATTAATATTAATAGTTTTGTAAAGTTTTTATTTTATGCAAATTGAGTTAGAATGATACATCAACAGGAAGCAAAGTAATAAATATAGAAAATTAAATAAATTGTATAGAGTAGTAGAGTTGGATCATGGCAGGGTTCGGAAGCCGCAGCCGCAGCCTCAGCCTCAGCCACCATCAGCCGCGCGGCTTACGAGAAGCCTCAAAATCAGCCGCGCGGCTTCCTCAGCCACCCAATAAGTCTCAGCCTTAGTCGCAGCCGCGCGGCTTAAAGAAAACATAAGCCACTGTAAGCCTCAGCCGCATTCAGCCACTGTAAGCCTCAGCCACTGTAAGCCTCAGCCACAAAACTCCAATTCAGCCACATTAAGCCTCAGCCGCACTGAGCCTCATTCAGCCAACGCCCCTCTAAGCCTCAGCCGCAATCAGCCGCGCGGCTTTTAGTTGGGGAAGCCTCAGCCACACTCAGCCGCGCGGCTGTTAATAATTTGAAGCCGCAGCCAAACTCAGCCGCGCGGCTTCAAGAAAGCCTCAGCCGCAGCTGCAAAGTTATGATTATGCCGCAGCCGCAGCCGTGCGGCTTGATATTTGTAAGCCGCAGCCTCAGCCGCAGCTTTGACACAGCCGCGCGGCTGAGATATTGTAAGCCCCAGCCGCAGCCGCAGGTGCTAAATTAGTACAAGCCTCAGCCGTCAATTCAGCCGCGGGGCTTAATTTTCATTTAATTTTGTCTGTCTGAAGCTTAAGATCTCAGCAACCACTGAACTGACAATGTTGTCCTTCTCAGGAATCCTTTTACTACAGTAACAGGATGTCTATGTGTCTGTGTATCTGTGTGTCTGTACCGAAGGATCTCTCTAACCGCTGAATCGATCGGGTTCTCCTTAACAGGGTAGCTTCTCATAGGTCCTGGGAAGGTTTATAACTATTTTTTTGGGGGTGGGACACCCCCAACCCCCCCAAAAAATTAAAAATCCCCCCCCCTCAAATAAAGAAAAGATTTTTTAAATTTTTTAAACTTAAATTAAAAATTAGGGGGGAGGCCCCCCCCCCTAAAAAAAAAATTCCCCCCCCCAAAAAAAAATTTTTTGTTTACTTTTCTTTAAAAATTTAAAATAAGAAATTGGGTTATTAAATTTGACTCTCTCTCTTCCTCAAGTGCCCCCTAGAGGCCTCTAGGGGCATAGCCGCTAGTTATATATATATTGACATTGGATGGTTTTGAGCTAATTTTGGGGTGGGGGTCAGACATTTCCATCGCCCAAAAATAATTTTTTTATATTCTTTTATAAAAATTTTATCTTAAGTTTTTTTTAAAATTACAACATAGAAACTACCATCTCGAACAACTACAAAAAGTTTGAACCTGTAATGTAAGAGCTCCAGTAGCGCAATCAGTTAGCGCACGGTTCTTCTACACTGTTATGCCGGGGTTATAAGTTCGAATTTCACCAGGAGCAATACGTTTTTGAACGTTGATACTTATGAATATTATTGAATACTATTTATAGGGTAACTGCCCTACTGACGTTTGCCTAATTTTATTGTTTTTAAAAGATACAAATTTTTCAGAATTTACTTAATATTTACTATGAATTTGTATTATCTTAAATTTTTTTTCTTGTACAAGTGGCCTATTTAGCTCAATGGTAGAGCACTCGTCTTGTAAACTAGGGACCGTGAGTTCAAACCTCACAGGGGGCAATCAATTTTTGTGATACTCAAGTTATATAGTAGCTTCTCTATTATTTTTCCGTTTAGGTACGCAATACTTGTTATATATAATTAAGCTTCTCCTACTTAGATATTTCTTCAATTTAAATGTATTTAATACGTTGTGGTTGATGAGAGACACTGAAAAAGTTATGCAAAAAAAAGATTTGTATGGAGAGTTATTTTGTCTGTAGATTAAGAATTCGATAACTACTGAACTAATGAAAACTTTTTAAATTGCCTTTTCCAAGTTTTTGAATTTTTAAAAAAACTAAAATTAAAACTGGTGGGTGCTCAACCAAACTCCCCCCTATTTTCCCATAAAAAAATAATAAAAGTCACCCTTCATCCCCCCAAATTTTTTTTTCTTCTGGGATTCGAACCCGGATGATAGATGGTTCAAAGCTGTTACCGTACCAAAAAGCTATCAGAGCTCCAATATTTCAAAATGAAAATTTGTCTTATTTTTAGATCATTAAGTATTATGATGTCTGTTTGTTTGTCTGTCTTTATGTTTGTACTATAGGATCTCGCTAACTACTAAACCGATATGGTGCTCCTATTCAAGGTAGTTTCTTATAGGTACTGGGAAGGTTTACAACTATTTTGGGGGAGGGTACCATCACACTACCAGAAAAAAATTGCCTTAGAAAAAAAATTAAACATCACCCCAAAATTAAAAATGGGATTTACTCGCCCTGGCCCTCCCCACCCAATAAAAATCACCCTACCCCCCAAAAAATTATTTTAATTCAGTTCTTCTTTTTCCAGTACCTATTGTTTAGTATTTTTTGTAATAACTTCATAATTACATTGTCATTAAGATTATGTGACATAAAAAGTTAGTCATAAAAATTATACCCATGAATAATTGTAATAAAAACACTTTTGTAAAAAAAACATTTTTCATAAGAGGTAAGTTTTTATGACAAATACATTTATTGCAAGTGTACATATGATAAGCATTTTAAAGACGATTATTTTTAA
Source organism: Acartia tonsa (assembly GCF_053477335.1). Classification (NCBI taxonomy): domain Eukaryota; kingdom Metazoa; phylum Arthropoda; class Copepoda; order Calanoida; family Acartiidae; genus Acartia; species Acartia tonsa. The sequence goes on from NC_137272.1 coordinate 42,444,285, forward strand.
GACAAATTTAACCTGCGTACCATGGCTCAACATGTAGAGCATCTGCTTGTCATCATGGAGGTAATAGGTTCGAATCTTGGCCAGACACTGCGTGAAAACTGAAGACGTTAAATGGTTCCTACTGCAGCTATGCCAGGTATGCAACATGTAAAGTTAGAGTATGAGGATTTCCTTGGCTCGTAAACAGGCGTAACTCATTACCATAGGACTTTCTGGCAGGTAGTTGGTTGCTGGATAGATGTCACTTAAATTGGAAAGAATTGGTTCCCCTTAATTATCCAAGGTTCAACAAGAAGCGCATCTGCTTGTCATCAGGGAGGTAATAGGTTCGAATCTCGGCCAGACACTGCGTTATAACTGAAGACATTAAATGGTTCCTACTGCTGCTATAGCAGGTGTGCAACATGTAAAGTTAGAGTAGGAGGATTTCCTTGGCTCATAAACAGGCGTAACTCATTACCATAAAACTTTCAGGCAGGTAGTTCAATAAAAAAAGTTGGTTGCTGGATAGATGTCACTTAAACTAATACAGAAAAGGAAAGAATTGGTTCCCCAAGGTTCAACAAGTAGTGCATCTGCTTGTCATCAGGGATGAAATAGGTTCGAATCTCGCGCAGACACTGCGTTATAACTGAAGACATTAAATGGTTCCTAGGTGCTTGGTGTGCAACATGAACAGGCGCAAAGGAAAGATATAATTCCCCTTAGTTATCCAGGGTTGTTGGACCTTGAGTTAATGTCATAGAAACCCTCGACCGTGGCTAAACATGTAGCGCATCGGCTCGTCGTCTGGGAGTTGATAGGCTTTGTACTGCATCATAACTAAAGATGTTGAAATAAATTCCTACTGCTAAAAAACTTGTATAAAACTTTGGGTACCAGTATAAAACTTTAGGTATCAGAATAAATTTTTGTCTATTAGTATAAAACTTTGGGTACCAGTATAAAACTTTGGGTACCAGAATAAATTTTTGGCTATTAGTATAAAATTTTGGGTACCAGTATAAAACTTTGGGTACCAGTATAAAACTTTGGGTACCAATATAAAATTTGGGTACCAGTATAAAACTTTGGGTACTCGTATAAAACTTAAGGTACCAGTATAAAACTTTGGGTACCAATATTAAAACAAAATTTTAGGTATTAGTATAAAATTTTGGGTACCAGTATAAAACTTTGGGTACCAGTACCAGTATAAAACTTTGGGTACCAGTATAAAATTTGGGTACCAGTATAAAATTTGGGTAACTGTATAAAACTTTGGGTACTAGTATAAAACTTTGGGTACCAGTATAAAATTTGGGTACCTGTATAAAACTTTGGGTACCAGTATAAATTTTTAGTACCAGTATAAAACTTTTGGTACCAGTATAAAACTTTGGGTACCAGTATAAAACTTTGGGTTCTAGTATAAAACTTTGGGTACCAGTAAAAAACTTTGGGTACCAGTATACATTTTTAGTACCAGTATAAAACTTTGGGTACCTGTATAAAAACTTTGGGTACCAGTATAAAACTTTGAGTACTAGTATAAAACTTTGGGTACTAGAATAAAACTTTGGATACCAGAATAAAATTTGAGTACTAGTATATAATTTTGGGTACTAGTATAAAACTTTGGGTACCAGTATAAAACTTTGGGTACCAGTATAAAATTTTGGGTACCAGTATAAAACTTTGGGTACCAGTATAAAACTTTGGGTACCAGAATAAAACTTTGGGTACCAGTATAAAATTTTGGGTACCAGTAAAATTTGGGTACCAGTATAAAACTTTGTGTACCAGTCTAAAACTTTGGTTACCAGTAAAATTTGGGTACCAGTATAAAACTTTGGGTTCTAGTCTAAAACTTTGGGTACCATTATAAAACTTTGGGTACCAGACTAAAACTTTGGGTACCAGTATAAAACTTTGAGTACCAGTATAAAACTTTGGGTACTAGAATAAAACTTTGGGTACCAGAATAAAATTTGAGTACTAGTATATAATTTTGGGTACCAGTATAAAACTTTGGGTACTAGAATAAAACTTTGGGTACCAGAATAAACTCTGGGTACCAGTATAAAACTTTGGGTACCAGTATAAAATTTGGGTACTAATTCTGAATCAAACATTTGAAAAAATCCTGCTGTCCTCCCCCCTCTTCCCTCCACTCTTATTCTCACAACCCCTAACCATCCTCAACTCTCCAAAAAATGTCCTAGAATGCATTTAAAAAATCCAATTTAGCCGAAGCCTCAGCTGCAAAGCTTATTTTATAATCAGCCATAAGATCAGCCGCAAGGCTTAATATTGTATTCAGCCGCAGCCGCATTCAGCTGTGCGGCTGAATTTAATTCAGCCACAGCCTCAGCCGCACGGCTTTCAGTAAGCCGCAGCCTCAGAATCAGCCGCGAGGCTTAATTATGTTATCAGCCACTCTCAGCCTCAGCCTCACTCAGCCGCGCGGCTTAATTTTCCAATCAGCCACTGTAAGCCGCAGCCGCTATGAGCCGCGCGGCTTTCAGTAAGCCGCAGCCTCAGCCACAAATCCTTCAGCCACTGTAAGCCTCAGCCACCCTCAGCCACTGTAAGCCTCAGCCGCTCGAAGCCTCAGCCACAAAATTCCAATTCAGCCACTGTAAGCCTCAGCCACCCCAATTCTTATTAAGCCTCAGCCGCATTCAGCCGCAGCCACTCTCAGCCGCACTAAGCCTCAGCCACTCTCAGCCTCAGCCACTTCTATAACTTTAAGCAGCCGCAGCCGCAGCCACAGCCGCAAATTAGGATTCAGCCGCAGCCGCAGCCGCGCGGCTGATAGCGCGGCTTCCGAACCCTGGATCATGGAAAGAAAACGAAGTAGCGGGTTTCGTCGTATTTTATAGTAGCTTATGACAGGTTATTTTAGGTAAGGTTAGGTAAATATTAATGATTGTCCCGCAGGGTTAGAAAATTGGTCTAGTAGGGTTAGAGCCCCCGCAGGGGCTAGAAATAGGAGATAAGCTACTGTGAAAATACGACGAACCATTACATCTTTTCTTTCCATGACCCGTAAAGTTTTATTTGTGAAGCATATGATTTCAGTAACGTCATAACTAAATGAGTTCATTTTTAGGGAAGCTTCTCATAGGTCCGGGATTTTTTAAGCCTTGAGATGGTTTCATGCTTTTTTTCTAATAATAATGAAACATTTTAGATTTTTTTAGGATCAATAAATAATCTTTTAACCTATCCCCATATTCCACAAATATATTTGCATGCCCCCTGAAAAAAGCGTAGCCTATTAACTCTGTTTGAAATCTATTACTATATGGTCTTGTTCATAGCTTCAATAGATAGAGTTTCTTCAATCAAGTAAAGGGTTAGGTCACCGCATTTATAGGCCACGCAGGGTTAGGGACCCCTCAGGGGGTAGGGGGAGTTAATATTAAAACAACCCCCTCCCTTAGTTGCAATTTATTTTAAAATAGAGGGGGGGGGGGTTATGGCTCACCAGGCTTAGTAAGATGTTTGCCTGTTTATACGTCAAAGCATTCCCATGACTCCTAGTATAAAATCAATTTTGTTAATTGTAACTAGTATACGATATTATATACGGTATTGTATAAACGGCCAATACACTTTTTCATGTCATGAATAGAAATTAGAATTCTATATAGTGGTGTCAAAAAAAATTTAGTGCCCTTCCGTAATATACACTTATGATGAAAGGAAGTAGTCATCGGTTGAATTAAGTAATCAACAATTACTTTTATTTAGTATCTTAAATAATTTACGGAAAATATATGAAAAAGTTACGGCACCCGTACGGAATGGTTAAAGTGTTTATATTTGAATATAGAATATGGATGATTGGCGTAAGTAATCCTGAATATTAAGTAGCTACGATACTTGGGCAGTGTTCATGCATAGTAGAGAAAAATTATAATTTTTCTCGTATTTATTCGAATCCGGTGGATAGGAACCGGTTCTCATCCATACGAAAAAAACTATGTCTAGCATCGAATTATAACTCGGGGCTAAATTATGGTTTTAATCTTATAATTGTACATTTTATATCCGAGGAAAACTGTTCAGAATACGATGCGAGAAATAACTATTAAATTACTAGCAGATAAGACCGTACTACAGGCCTCGAAGGGCACTCAAGGGGAGTTGACCCACCCCCTTCTTAATTTTACTTTTAGAAAGAAAAAGAAAAACAAGATTTTTTTCAGGGGCGATTTTTCTTAGGAGGATGGTGTAACCCTCTCCTAAAATAGTAAGAAAACTTCCTAGGACCTATTAGAAGTTTTACAGTAAAGGGGGATCATACCAGTCCAGCGGTAAATTATGCTGGTACCCAAAGTTTTATAAACTAGTTTCTGTAAATTAAAAAATGTCGGTACTTTAGTTGAATCCTTATTGGTTGGTTGTATCTAGTCGTGTCCAATCCTTTAAACCAATACTATTATCTACAGAAAGTCTAATTTTGTTTATCATCATGGAGTATTAGGTCTTCTAGACATTAAAGTAAAACACTAGAGGGAGAAAGGGTTAAATAACTGTATCTCCCCATCGCATCAAACTTGTGCAACCTTTCTATTGGGTCATTGAAAATCAACCAATGGTGTCACTTATATTAACACAGCCAAGTAGCAGAAAATAATTTAGATGTAGACAAAAAAGGTCTTTGAAAAATGAAGGGAGGTAGTTGTCTGATTATACATCTTTACTATAGATATGTTGTTAAAACTTCTGTGTAGAGCTTCGCTTTTATAAATGATGTTCCCCTTGTTTTAAAAGTAAGTAATTCAGCACAGTAGTGAGAATACAATAGATATATAATCTAGATACTCATTCTCTAACTCAGCCTATAGGAAAACAGTGGAAGAACAAACCAGCCATATTGTCAATTCGAAAGTGTACAGATTTTTTTTCAGAAAAGGCGCAGTATTTTTTCCATTTTATACGCATAATAATTGTCATCTGTAAATAGTTGAATTTCTTGAGAAAAGTTTACTTTTGGGAACTTGCATACATTGTAAAAAATTGGGTCGCTTGTATTCTTACACGAGATTTTCATGTTATGTAAAAAAGTAAACTCTGTAGCGGGCTACGCTAACGATCTCCCCCATTCTCCCTCTTTACCCCATCCCTTCCTTTCCTATTGAATAAACTTCCCAACCAATGATTGTGATGAAAATTGCAACCTAAATGGACGACAACTTTTCTCCTGTCATAATATCCACGTATATTCTACATCTATTTGTATAAAACAATAAATATTTATTCTAGATGCTGGCGGAATATGACCATCTAGATCTCCTATATCTATTGCAAATACATAAAAAAGCGCCTATTGCATATTATAAATTTAAATTCGCCTCTTTTTAGAAGCAAAGTTTTATATAATTTGGGGCGGTACATCCGTACGTCCGTAACAGATAGCTCTGATAGTTAATTTGACATGTTATAATCATCCTACGAATTCCAAACTGTGTATGTCGATTTCTAGAACAATTAGGTACAATTTTGAAAGCGTAACAACTTTATAATCTTTACTAAATAGAAAAAGAGTTGACTTGTATTAATAAAAAGGTATGAAAGAAAATTAGTAATCTAAAATACAAAAAAGAAAAAAAAGTTATGTCTGTTTGTCTGAATCTAAAGATCATGATAACCGTCGAATGGCCCTGTTGTCGTTTTAAGCTATTTTTTAAGGGGTGGGACAACTCCACCCCTAGAAGGCTGAAGCCATTTGTGTATAACAAAGTTTAAGACAAGAAATCAACGATTACAGAAGTACATACTGACAAACGGACCTAAACTAAATGCCTAAAAGCTTTGCTTTAAAAATGATATCTCAGACAGATATACACTTGACACAAAGCAAAAATGAATGGCCCATATTTATCAATATGTCGCAACGTAGCACAGGTCTCCTTAGCAAAACCTTAGATTAAAAAAATCTCGAAAGAAACGGACAACAGGGCCTTCAAATAGGGTACAGTGGTGGTCAGAATCCGTTGGAGATTAAATCTTAGCTGCTCCTTCTTGCCAGATATTGCAATTTGAAGTTTTGTGGTAAAAATGCCTAAAATAACAAGAATTCCAAGGATATATGCATAAGTGAACACCTTAATTCATCAAATAAAAAGGGCGAGTCTAACATTTGAGAAGTTTAGATATCTCTTCATTAGTAAACTACACACTTCATCCCCATTTAGAACAATTTTTACTATTATAAGTGATGTTTTTAACTTTAAAGAGGTTTGCCCAATTTACAACTTTATCCTAAAGGCTGTTTCCCTGGAAAAAACTTCAGTTTAAGTTTACATATGGCCCAATTTACTTTTAGTTATTTTGCTTCCCCCCCCCCCCATACTCTCACAACCTACAAACTTTAGGTTGGAGGGAGGGGGGGGGGGGGGGAACATAGTAATACTATTTGTTTCTCAAAAACTAATTGAAGTATGGTAGGAAAAATTATTATGTAAGGTTTTTAGGCCAAAATTTTGTAGAAATTATGTTGACCACCTTCTCTCCCCCTCCCCCTCGTATTGTAGCAGCAAAGCAAATATGCTTTGGTAGGTCAAAAGTAATTTTAACAAATTTTGCTGAAACCTCCTTTCAAGCCCCCTTTCCCTCCCTATTGCTTTACAATCTCCCCCCCCCCCTCCCTCCAAATAAGTAATAGAAGGGAGTATAGCAATACCCTTCTGATTTACTTTAAGATTACTCAAGATATAGAGTACTTTTGGATTTAAACTTTAGTAGGTCCATAATTACTTCATAATTGAACAAATATTGCTGACCTTTCCCCAACCTCAACCAACCCCATCCAGAAAAATTATATTGCTGCGCAATTTCCTCCACCCCCATAAAAATAATATTAAAATATTGCTTGCCCTCCCTCTCCAGCTACTACCTCACCACCTGTGTTTACTCAGAAACCACTATAGCAATAAGGAGCAAACATTGGAATAAAACTTTTAGATTTAAAATTGCTTTATATGTATTGCCTATTCAATGTTGACAATAATTTTTTTTAGTCCAATAGGCTGGAGGAGATTATATAGCAAAATAATTGTACTAGATTAGGAGGGTTGTAGTTGAAATAGATATTTATAAAATTAAATATAGCCTAATAAGTTAAAAGATTAACCCTGAATATCTCCAGAGGTTTCTAAATAATATACAATATTATTTACTTATGCCACTAGCCACTACTTCCAACAGATGGTGAGGGTGGGGGGGGTGGGTGAATTCAGCAATATTTGTAAAAGTAACTAATATCCTAAAAAAGCTTAAATCCAAAGTTTGCTTAATATAATTCAGTGATTTCAAAGTAAAACAAGAATATTTTCCATATCCACTGCCCCCCTCCTAATAATTTGTGGTCTAAGAAAGAGGGAGCGGGTTGGTTGAAGCAATATTTGCAAGAAATTTTGATGCCTACTAAAGTTTAAGTACTAAAGCTTATATACAGCATGACCCTCAAAAAAGTATTTTTAAGCATCTGCAGCCCTTATTTCTCAATGAATTGTTAAAAAATGCATATGTCCTTGTTCTCCATAGTATTCCACGTAAGTAGATATAAAAATATTTTTTTTACCTCCATTAACACCGGAGATTTTTAGAGCTAAAGTTTTGAAAAAGTGACTGAGAAAAAGAATTTTTTTTTGTTTCTCTTATTTTTTGTATGGTTATATTATGTTTTTCTGGAAATTGAATAATGAGACACAAAGAAAAACAAGTTAACTAAATATTTCTTTTTTATTCCACCAAAAATATAAATTTTTAATGGCAAAAAATACTACTGAATGAATTGATTATTTGCAAATTTTAGGTTATTTATTAACCCTTATTTATAGAAAAGGATTAATTATGGCAGTTGCTCCGCCTACTTTTCTGACATCTCAATTATTTAATAAGGGGTAAATTAAGCTTTTTAGACTAAAAAATCATTATGTTTTATTTTTATTTTCTTTATAACTTTTTTGTTATTAAAGTTAGGATTGTGAAACAAAAACAATTTTCCTGCTATATTCATAGAGATTTATTATGCTTTTAATCTTAAACAATTTTGCCTAATAAGTAAGTTTTTCAAAATATCATTAAACTAAAAAGACTCAAAAAATATGTGTAAAAAAATGCTTTTTACTCAAAAACTAAATTTTTTATTTCATTTTTGTATAAAGTTTCTGCTAGTAACAAAAATAAAAGGATTTCTAGCTTAATTTTGCTAAAAAAGTCGTATCATGTTAAAAGTTACTTTTTCCTCAGTCACTTTTTCAAAACTTTAGCACTAAAAATCTCCGGTGTTAATGGAGGTAAAAAAATATTTTTATAGCTACTTACGTGGAATACTATAGAGAACAAGGACATATGCATTTTTTAATAATTCATTGAGAAATAAGGGCTGCAGATGCTTAAAAATACTTTTTTGAGGGTCATGCTGTATATCTTTAGTGCTATCTAAAGAACTCTTCTGCCTCTTTACCCACTTCCAATTAGATTTTATTAGGGGTGGGGGGCCCGGGTGGGGGGGGAGGTGTAGTCAACAATATTTCCAGAAACTTTTGGCCTAAGAATCTTACATATATAATGTTTTCTTTCAATACTTCAGGTAGGTTGAGTAAAACATAATACTATTACTTTGCCCTCCCCCCTAAAATTTATGGGTTGCAAGAGGGGGGGGAGGTTGAGAGTATTTTAAATATTAACTTTAGCTATATGTAAACTAGAACTGAGGTTTCCTTTACTGGTTCCAGGGTAACAGCCTCTAGATTAAAGTTGTAAACAGAACAATGTACCCTTTTCATTAAATAATTTCTTTAAAGAAACAAAATTTTCTAAATGGGGAGGGACTGTGTAGTTTACATATGCAGAGACATATAAACTCCTCAAATGTTAAACTCACCCTTTTTATTTGATGTATTAAGGTGTTTACTTATGCAAATATCCTTGGAATTCTTGTAATTGTAGGCATTTTTACCACAAAACTTCAAATTGCAATATCTGGCAAGAAGGAGCAGCTAAGATTTAATCTCCAACGGATTCTGACCACCACTGTACCCTATTTGAAGGCCCTGTTGTCTGTTTCTTTCGAGATTTTTTAAAATCTAAGGTTTTGTTAAGGAGACCTGTGGTAGCTCAATACTTAAAAACGCATTCTATATACTTAAGAAGTTGGATGTTTAATTATGTATCAATTAAAGATATAAAAACGACTAGACTGTTATTTTTTTCTTTTGTAAGGTTTTAAACTATTTTCCAATGATTTATGATTGATGACGGTAGTAAGACATGTAGAGTGTCAGAACTTAATAAGCATTCTTGTTTATAGAGATCCTTCACATATAGTATTATACCCCGTTGTCCAGGAATCATTGATTTAGAATCAGATGAATAAGTTAATTATACAAAAAAAGTGTTGACAGGAATCATCTTACACAGTTTGAAATTAATAGGATAATTCTTAATTAAATATAAGAATCCTCTATATTCGGACAAACCGAACCTGTTTGTAGAGAATCTTTGCTTTTAAAACTATAAAACAAAACTATATCTCGGAAAAAGTTTGAATTAAAAAAATTTTGAATAGCATTTTTAGTTGTTAACAAATCCTAAATTTCAATTTTTTAAGGTCCCAACCTTTACCATTATTCATGACGACAAAGTCTTAATCAGAACATTTTATCTAAGCCACCAATTTGTTATTTTTTGTGTTAAAGCACTTTTTATGTACGCGGTATATACAATGATTTTTTCTCTTTGCAAGTTGATCCACTTTAAACAATAATTTTAAATAAAATGTATTTTTGTTTATGGCCAAAATATAAGAATTAACCTAACATAGTGTTATTTTTCATCTTTAACCTTTCTAAGGTTGTTTTATTACAAAGTCAAAAGCATTCCTTTGTTTTTAATTTATTTATTAAGCTACTTAATGTATGTTGTCATTCTTTTTTATTGCTTTTTTTAAAAGTGACTTTTTAGAATTATTTGATCTAATATTTTTGCAAGTATTTTTGAGGTGTGTTCTTAAAAAATCAAGCACCGCTGAATCGACTATGATAGCCAGATCACAATTTTTTTTTTACAATTTTAACTATAAAGAACGTGTCCTAACTTTTGTGATTTTGTTTTAACTCATTCGTGACAAGCTTCCAAAGTTCAAAGTTTTGATTCACCGGGCTTCAACAAAATAGATTTTTCAATAATTACTCAACAGAATTCAAGAAGTAGGGTGTCAAATTAAAGATCTTATTATTTTGTTCATAATGGCAATTTCTTTCTTTTTTTGTTGCGTTTTAGTACCTTAAAACCAACTTATTTTTTTTAAAACCTAAATTACTTCAAAAATAAGAGGTCTACAAAAAACGATTGCATATCTAAATTCAATGGATCATTTTACATCTACTACTTACTAAAAGCACCAACTACCTATTTAAAAAAAACACAAAAGTTAGGACACGTTCTTTAAAGAAAAGTGTTCTAAAAGAAAAAAGGTTCATTAAGATTTTGATTAATTTTTGTAGATTTTTTATATAATTTTTGAGGATTTTCTTACAAAAAAAAAACAATTTTGGTGATCTTGCGACCATTGCCGATTCAGCAATCCTAATTATTAAAAAAAATCAACCTCTGTTTTTTTTCAGTTAATTTAATTTTTCCCATTTCCCATGATAGCTACTGTATGCTAAATTACAATTGAAAAGCTGAAACATTTTTCTTACCAAATATTTTCTGTCAAAATTTGAGCACCCAGAAAATTTTAAATAAAGTGCTACAAAGAAATAAAAATTGCAATTACATCCATAAGTAACGCAGCATTTACAAGTTAGTGACATGTTATAAAAAAGAAAAGATGATTCTATGAATAATTATGTAAAAGTAATGCATAAATATTGATAGGATAAATCTTTAAAAATAATACTAATAGATAATATATGCCAATTAAGATATTTAACAAAAATTTCTAAATATCTAAAAAATGGTATGTCATTACGATGGGATGTATAAAGTTAAGTATGCTAAAAAAAGAGTAAGGTGAGGGGAGAGAGTCGCTCAAAAAAAAATTCTAAGGTCATAAAAATAAGTATGAGGAGATGAGGAGTGGGAAAAGAAAACTCCTAAAAATGATGGATAATCCCTCATTTTTATGACGTCTCATCTTAAGTTTTAGAGCGACTTTCTCTCTCTCACAAGAGTAAGTAAAGAATGGTTCCTTTTAATTTACATTTATAAATAATCAAAAAGGTCACTCCCCTAATCAATTTAGATCTTGGGAACTTTTTTTGCAAAACTTGAAGCACCACTTTTTGTCTTCTTAAACTGTAATGAAGCGTTTTCACCTTTAGTTTTTCCTTTTTGCCGTCTGTCTTTAACTATTTTTTTTATAACTTTAGGGAAACAATACATGACAGGGCACATTTTTCATATTATTTGCATTTTTTACAGCTTAGCGATCTCTATGATTGTATTATGTATGTTCGGTACAGTTTTTAAGAGTTCCATTTTAATTATTTTACGGATATTTTATATAATAATTTGTAAGCTTGTACCATACACTTTTAAGTATCGAATTTACTATAAATTCACTTTGACTGTCCGTCAGTCAGTAAGTCAGTATCGCTATGGGCAAATTTTGATTTTAACGGCTGCTGTTGAAGATAGACAGCTGAAATTTTAAGTAAAAATTCCTATGATATATGCGCATCTATTCAATACATTGAGTTGTCCGTCTGTCTGTTGCTCATGCTTTAAGTCACATAAACCTCTATGTAATAATAATTATATTTGTTTGTTCATTCTATGAGTTTATGGGCTCCGTTACTTCTGGACATTGTCACTCTTGTTGTGTTGTGTATATTGTCCACTTTAAATGTTACATTACAGCTCTACTATTGGAAATATTATTTCTTGTTATGTTTTTGGGAAGTTTACATTCTTGTTTTGTTAAAACAACACTAAAAAATATCTATTTATGAATATAATAACAAAAGATTGTTTTTAAAAATTTAGAAAACTAAATAAATATTTTGCTTAAGTCAAAAAGACTTAAAATCCAAAAACAAAGATTAAACACATCAATAAAAGTGTAACCCGCTTTTTATATTAATATTAATTTAGACTTTAAATAATTATTTTGATAGATCTAGCGTAAAATTGTCTAAAAATTAGATAAAATTTTACTTATTTATAACTTATAAATTTTTAAAAATATTGCGTATAGAATATAGTGCCTTCAATTTGAGCAATCTGTAAACGCACGGACTATACTTAAGGACGGACCGACCAGAAGTAAAGAAGAGCATCGGATTGAAAAAGGGGAAAAAATAATTGTTTATATGATTTTACCAATATTTTTACAATTTAATAATTTAACAAATACATAAATGTACCATAAGCGTACCTAATTATATAAATATTGAAAAAATCCCCAAAACATTTGATAGATTTTTTTTACTAAAAGTTAGAAAATTTTGGAAACTGATTAAATTCCCTCAACAGATTATGACGTCATACGATAAAATAACCAATGGGAGGCCAGCATAAATTTTACAATTGGTCAATTACAGTGTATGCTGGCCTCTCATTGGTTATTCTATCGTATGACGTCATAATCTGTTGAGGGACTTTAAACATCTTCAAATTTTGAGTACTAATTCAACATTGAAAAGATCTTTTGGTTCTATTTAATGTAAAATTTTACAAAAGTTTCGAAATCGAAATTTTGATTTAAAATATTTGTCTGAAAGTCCATTCTTAAAAATATAATACAGGAATTCATTGTCACACACTTGACATAGCAGCATTAGATCCAAAAACTCTATTAAAACAAACTGATTTCTATTGAAATTTTGTATCTACTATATGAAATTGTATAAAAGTACTTGTAGCTGACATAATATCGATAAAAAGTTATTCTAATGACATTATAAATACATACTTATTTTTAGATATTATAGGGAAGATACATAACCAGTTAAAAAATGTTGTTTTATAACCTTTATGTATTAAATAACACGCGCTACCCCTTTCAAACTTATGATCAATTATAATAAGTAATATCTAGGAAAAGAGATGAATTTTCTCAAAAAATAAGCTAGCTATCATATGATTTTTAATAAAAAGGCAATATTATTGGAATACTTTTTATGGTAGTTAACTTGCAACGGACGATACAAGGTTAAAATATTTTTATCTTCAGGTTATCAGTCCCTGTCTGCCAGGGATCTTAAGGGATAAGACAATGGACGCCCCCAATTTCGATAAACATACTTAATTATTCCAAAATAAAAAAATTGTTAGAAAATTCTGGATACTGTAGACTTTCACTTCCGAATTAAGTACCAAAGTTTACAGTCAATCTACCAGAAAACTTTAAAAATACTTTGAGTACCTGTGAAATTTACAGTCCAATGTCCCCTCCCTGCCCTGGATATTGATGTAGTAAAAAGGAATTATATGTTAGGTGTCAAAATAATATTTGGATATGAGCGATGCATAATTAATAACATGGAATAATTCCGGCAATTCAACCACACACAAATGTTACATTCTTGGCTGTATGGCGGGTTTGTGCCTCACTTATTTTAAAAGCAAAGCTTTTCTATAATTAGGGTAGTTCCGTCCGTACGTTATATAGTATAGTACAATATTTTAAGCGAAGCAACTCTATAATAAAGTCCTAAAAAAGTAAATATGTCCATAAACATTATCATGTATCAAGCAGTTTTTCAACATATTTACTAACAATTTTGCTTCGACTCCTAAGCTCAACAGTTTTTTTGTTTCTGTTGATATATTTTCTCATAATTAACCAAAACAAACCCATAAAAACAAGATTACATTTTTAATTTTACGAGTTTAGCTGAATAATTGCACATACATTTATATTCTGATTATTCAGTTCTGGCACTATACAAGTGTCCGTTTGTCCTACCATTTCAGAGCTTCGCTTGTATGGATGTTGTCATCCTTGTTTTATCTATGTGTAAATGATTGTTAAAATTAAGACAAAATTACAACCAAAATTTGAGCAACTTTTGACTTTTTAGTGCATCATTTTGTGCTTAGTATACGAGAATAATTCGCATAATTAGATTTTTTATTTATTTTGGAAAATTCTCATAACAAGACATACATTAAGCTTTGTCAATTTGACAATCCCATTATACAAATAAGTAAGGTTTATTTGTCTGAAGGTTCAGATTTTAATAAAGGGCGAACCGATTGAGTTCTCATTTTTTGGAGAAGCATGTCATAAAGGGTAACCGGACAAAGTGTCTCAAAAATCAGCCATGTGACGTCATAAAAATGAGGGATTATCCATATCTTTTTTAGGGGTTTTCTTTCCTACTTCTTCTCTAATCTCCCTCATTTTTATGACGTCACATGGCTGATTTTTAGACACTTTGTCCGGCTACGTCATAGGTCCTAGAATAACTTGAACTATTATCTTCATGTTCTTTAATTTTTTGCAGATTTATTAAAAATTAATTTTTTTTGATAATTGCAATTTTTCCGTCGCCCCTTCAAGATGTGAAGGGATTATTGGCAGGAATTTAGTGGGAATATGTCAGTAGGCCGAAAGTACAATGGATTGATACAAATATTATTGATTTTTATACACACCCACACACACACGCACGCACACATGCACAGGAGTAAGGATAGTTATTCTAAAATTACAAGGAATTATCATATTAAAATCATTTACAAAATATATCCTTTAATTCTTATGTATTTCAGAAATTGTATTAGTCATTTTATGTTTATTATTTAGGCTGATGTTCAGAACTAACCCTTCATATAAGAGTCACCCTTACTTTCAATTCTATTTTTAAAAAGAAAAGGAAAGCCTTTTTTTTTTGGGGGGGGGGAGGTAAGTTTTACCAGGGATTATATCTCTTGGGAGGGTGGGCTATCTTCCTCCCAAATAGTTATAAACTTTCAATTGAACTATGAGAAGGCTCACTGCAAAAGATTACCATAACAGTCCGGAAAAAGCTACACACAGACAGACACAGAGATAGACATCCTATTACTTTCACATTAGGATTGCATAATACATACTATTGTACAATAACATACTACTTGGTTCCAATCTAATCTAATTAGTTTGAATAATAAAGCATATAGTGTGTTTTTTTTATGCTTTTACACTGTAAAAATGATGGCTAAAATTTTGTGTATAAGAATTGTCCATTTGGTAGCTGACACACACTCAGACACATCATAAGTCTATCCTTGATATTAGACAATTTATACTTAGACCAAACTATTCAACTTAGAATTACTTCTTTTAATAGATCTTATATAGATATTTATAGAGGCCTCTTGGGGCTCGTTGGGAAAAAATTGGAACAGTTTTGAATGTCAAAGACAAACCCCCACTTTCAATTTTAAAAAGCAAATTTTTTGGAGTGGAGGAGCTATTTTTCCAGGGGTAATTTTCTTGGGAGGGTGGCAGTACCCTCCCCCCAAACATCCTACTACTTTAAATAAGAAAAATTGTTTTAATTATTTGCGAGTATCTCTGATAATGCTTGTAATAAAGTAACAGGATGTATATCTGTTTGTCAATGTGTTTGTATGTTTGTACTGAAGGAGCTTGCTAACCGCTTAACCGATTGGGATCTCCTTAACAGAGTAGCTTCTCATAGGTCCCGGGAAGGTTTATAATTATTTTGGGGGAGGGTACCACCCCCCATCCAAGAGAAATCACAAAAAAATAGAATATTTACGAAGACCTTTAAACACAACATAGAATGTTATTTTCTCAAAAACACTAGAGGCCTCTAGGGGGCGTAGCCGCTAAAAGAGTTTAAAGTCATCCATAAATTTCTACAAACTTACCGAATTTATTTTTCTAAATTCAGTAATTCTATACTCTAAGTTTTGTCTAATGTATTTGTCCATCCTTGATATTTAGAATTGATAGTGTTAATATACTTTATGGATCTTATCAATTACATATTTGATTTTTTTCTTTTTAAAGGAAATAAATCAATCTCTTTTTGGATTTTAGGATATTAAAATACTATTTATTGGTTTCACCTCTAGTCTCTAGGGGCTTTGCCCAAAGAGGTAATTTAAAAAAAATAATTACCTCAACCACTGATATTAACTGCCAAAAAAACAAAACAAAAAAATGGAGGAGGGGGATTTTTATTTTTTAGGGGGTTAGAGGTGTTCCACGCCCCAAGAAAATAGCCCTAAACCACCATAGGACCTGTATATTCCCTGAAGAGTAGAATCCGATTGGTTCAGTGGTTATCGAAATCTTATGGATTGAACAGACAGACGGACGGACAGACAGACAGACGGACAGACAGATAGACGGACGGACAGACATCATTATACTTTGTAGTATAGATATTCTATTGTTATTTTTTCTCTTGCGACTAAAACATAAAAAGTAGTGTATCTTCATGTTGTTGAATAAGTGATGGTTTAGAATCTTAGCCGAAGCCATGGTATATCAATACATAAAGATGTTAAATGTTTAAAAAGTCAGAGATTGAATATAATAAGTAGAATAGGGAAAATGCCTTGGCCTAAAAGCTACTGCAATTCATAAGCCTGCAAAATTGTAACTTTCAGACAAAGGACGTGCAATAAAAGTGTTGTTTGGTTGCAATATTAGTGTCTACAGAAAACAATTACATATTTCTCAAAGGCTTATAATATAAAGAAAATCACCGCTAATTTTCTCAGGCTTCTCATAGTTCCCGGGATGTTTGATGCTTGTTAACTTTTAGCTATTTATGGTTTTAGGTTATTTTATGTCTCCTCCCTACCCCTTCGAACCCCTAGTTAGTATGTATTAATCGATCAAAAACTACCTTTTTCCCTTTGCCTCACTCCCATTTTAGCGAAACTTTGCTGATTTATAATTTGTGCAAATGAACGCACACTGAAAAGTAGACCTATATAATTATGCTAAATGTATAAAAAGGTTTCTGATTCAAAAAATCACGCAATTCTCTTTATCTATCTACGTTTTTTTCAGTAGCAAAGATATTACAAGAAAAACTTTGTTGGTTGGTCTGTAAGTCTGTCTGAAAGAAGAATTTAAAAAAAGGAATATTCTAAAATGGACATACAAAACGTCGATATATACTGTTGCTCCCAGCTGGCTAATATAATGATACCCCCCATACCCCAACCCCCTACCCTGACCATGTAGGAACGTGCTGACCAATATCCGAGGACTATTTTAGCAACTTAAACTGACGACAAAAAATCTCACTATTAATTAATTAATGCAAGAAAACGCATATTATTAAAAACTGGCTTTATAAGTTTGAAACAGAATTCTGTAAAATATTAATATTTTTAAAAGCTTCGCTACCTTATGAAGTATTCAATATTGTCTATTTATCTAATTCGTTCACTTTTTTTGTATTACTGAAATTAAAGTAAAAGAATAGAGGTGGTATGATCTATATGTAACTATGTCCAGATTTATAGGTCCTTGAAATCAGCTAATGGCGTCGAACATATAAAAACAGCCGAGACCCCACAAAAGAAATTTGCAATTTGCTAGCAGACTGAAAAAATCCCCACCACTTGGAGCAGGTATTTGTCTGGAATATACATCTATACTTTTACATTTACTATACATTTAATTTACTGAATACTGTCTCTTTTTGTGACAAGTCTTTTCCGGCTTACAAAATTTAAATGTGCATGTAATTATAATATTTTAATGTACTTTTAATAAAAAGCTGTGCTAAATTATTTTCAAATTTGCGTTTTGCTGGAAGCGCAGCTTTTCTATAAATGTTTCAGTACGTAAACAGCCAGTGATGAAGGTTTAGGTTAGAATTTTATCGTAAAAGATTTTATCAGATTTGCAACTACTTGCATAGTACAACATGCGTCGCAACACTAAAACATTTTAGATAAGTAAAACCAAAATATCAATAAAGCCATAAACATATAATAGTAATTCCTAGAGTGATAGGGTATGAAATATTGAATCCCAAAACTGTAAAGTACATTCATTCAGCGGTTATCGAGATCTTTCGGTAAAAAAGATAGACATCCCTCCTGCTACTTTAAGATAAGAATTTTCTATCCTTTTAAAAGTGAAGCTTATCTATAATTAGGGTCGTTCCGACCGTCCGCCCGTCCGTACGTCCGAGAAGGATAGCCTTTTTAGTTTATTTACGCATGTTACAATTGTCCTATCGATTTCAAATTTTGCATGGTGATTCCTGTAGTAGTTAGGTACGATTTAGAAAGCGTAGCAACTCTATAATCATTACTACAATGTCCATACGTCCATTTTAAACATGTTGATTGTTTACTTTTTTAATAACAAATTTTTGTGTGATCTAATTATCCGAATGTTCTGAGTTTTGGTATAATGATTCCTGGGACAACAAAGTACAATATTATGAGCAAAGCAACTCTATAATCAAGTCCTAAAAATGTTTTGCTTTGACTCTTATTTATTTATATTCTGATTATTCAGTTCTGACAGTATACAAGTGTTAATGTCCGTTTGTCCTACCGTTTCAGAACTTCGCTTTTATAGATGTTGTCGTCATTGTTTATATAAAAATAATGTAAAAATTTTTTTATTATTTTTACTCAAACACAAGTGTATGAGAACAAAAAAAAGCTTTTTCAAGGATTATTGATCGCCCTAACACATTGGTATAATATTAAAATATTTTCTATAAAAAAAATTCCAAAAGACATTCATAGAGGCTAATCAAAGTTTTTCTGATAAGTTAATGTCAAGTAAGTTAATGTCATATATTTATTAATATCAAAGTAAAAGGATGTTTGTCTGTGTGTGTGTATGGCGAAGGATCTCGTAACCCATAAACCTATATGGTTCTTCTTTCTAGTGAAGCTTTTTATAGGTCCATGGAAAGTTTATAACTATTTTTAAGGAGGGTAAATATTGCCTTACAAGAGAAATTGAATCAGGAAAAAAATTAAACCCCCTCAAAAAATTTCCCTTTTTCTAATTTCAGATAATTATTTTAGCCTAAAGAAAACACTATGCGGGGTTGATAATATGCAAAAGTAAATTTTTACCCCAAACTGGAACATAGTGCACCATTTAGTGGATTATGACTCTTTGGCTCAACTTTTATCCTAAACTGGAACATAGTGCAACATTTAGTGGATTATGACTCTCTGGCCCAACTTTTATCATAAACTAGACCATAGTGCACTATTTAGTGGATCATGACTCTCTGGCCCAACTTTTATCCTAAACTGGACCATAGTGGACCATTTAGTGGATTATGACTCCCTGGCCCAATTTTTATCCTAAACTGGACCATAGTGGACCATTTAGTGGATTATGAATCTCTGGCCCAACTTTTATCCTAAACTGGACCATAGTGTACCATTTAGTGGATTATGACTCTCTCTGGCCCAACTTTTATCCTAAACTAGACCATAGTGCACCATTTAGTGGATTATGACTCTCTGGCCCAACTTTTTTTCCTAAACTAGACCATAGTGCACTATTTAGTGGATGATGACTCTCTGGCCCAACTTTTTTCCTAAACTAGACCATAGTGCACCATTTAGTGCATTATGACTCTCTCTGGCCCAACTTTTACCCCAAACTAGACCATAGTGCACCATTTAGTGGATTATGACTCTCTCTGGCCCAACTTTTATCTTAAACTAGACCATAGTGCACCATTTAGTGGATTATGACTCTCTGGCCCAACTTTTATCTTAAACTAGACCATAGTGCACCATTTAGTGGATTATGACTCTCTGGCACAACTTTTATCCCATTCGTCTTCATTTCCTCAGAAAATGTTGAAGTGGTATCAATCATGGCAAATATAAAGTAAAATTTTTTTTATAATGGCTGTAAGACACATTACAAATAGCGACGCTAACGTATAATTATCGCTTATAAACATGTAAAGAGCTTCTTCTTTCTCTATAAAATGGCTGTAAGATAACTGATTGACATCTCCTTTTGAATGAAGCCTCACATATGTCCTGGGATGATTTTTAGCTATATAATTTTTTTGTTCATTTATGTCTTGGTGTGGTTTTAGACTATATTTTATTCCCTTTTCATTCTTTGGATACAAAGCCCCTAGATTCAAGGGCTGTTACAGCCTTACCTCTAGTATTGTGAACAGTAAAGAAATATGTATGATGTCTGAAGCTGTTAACCACTCCTTTCTTTCCTTATTCACCTTTAGACACATTTAGAGTTGAAAGGAGTAGGGAGGAGGTTGCCTGTTTAACTTAATTATATCATTCATTCTAAGATTTAAATAAAGAAAATCATTAACGTATTATTATTGCTTCGCTACAAATGAATGAAATTGTAATTTCAAAAATATTTTATTTAGTAAATATTTAAGATGCGGGTACTTTTTATGTAGAATAAAAAATATTATTATCACAATAATATTTTACCACGATCTAAACAAAAAAAAGTCTTAGGCAAATACAGAGGAATTTTCTGTTAAACTAGAGCCCCTCCCTCTCTCTCTCTCTTTATTTTTTAGCTCTTTTCTTTTTTAAACAGGTTAGAATAGTCCATAAGATTTCAAACTTTGCATGATAATTCCTATAACAGTAAGGTGCGATTTAGAAAGCGCAGCAACTTTATAATCGTTACCAAAAAGCCCGTACGTCCATATAAAACCTGTTGATTTTTTTACTTTTTTTGACAACAAATTATTGTATGTTAAAATTATCCTATTCATCTTTGAATATTATTCAAAAAAGATGTAATGGTGACATTAGAAAATACTTTTTTAGTATGTAAGTTGTTCCAAAATGGAACAGTTTACCAACTGATGTTAAAAATTCTGGAACTGTTGCTGTTTTTAAATCTAATTATGACCGGCTTCATCGGCTAGACTAATTATTGTGAAATTAGTGAAAATGGATTGAAGCAGACTAAAAGACATTCTCCTCGATATTCTCACACGAGAATCCTGAGAATTATTCAATACAATACAATACAATACAATACAATCTTATTTTTTTAATACTTATTCCTATTACAACAAGGTACAATGTTATAAGCGAAGCATCTCTATAAACAAGTCCTAAAAATGTAAGAATGTCCTTAAACAGTATCATCGATTTATGCAGTTTTACAACAAATTTACTTATACTATTGTTTGTACTTATGCATTAATATTCTGCTTATTCAGTTCTGACAATCTACAAGTGTAATGTTCATTTGTCCTTCCTTTTCAGAGCTTTGTTTTTTATGGATGTTGTCATCCTTGTTTTTTTACAATCCTACGTCCCCTTTGCACCCTTTCACTTTAAAAAAAAACTACTGAATATCTGACTGTGTACTTCACCGAAAGATCCCTCGCTTGTTAAAGGTACCTGCAAATTTCCTTAATTTCATTTCGGGGGAGAATAAGAAAAATAAAAATCCCACCCCCTCCCCCTTCTGCTATAAAAATTACCTTTTATTTGTAAGATTATGTTCAGATCAATATAGAAGACATAGTAGTATCAATAACTCCAAGATTTTATTTTGGGTCAGGTTGATGATTTTTGAATCTCATGTATTTCTAAAAACTTAATTTAAAAGGGGGGGGGGGGGAACTTCCCTAACCCCCCTGGACATTTTTGTTTGGTATGATGACCAGTGGCCATGACTAAAGTATTATAAAGTTTACCAAATTGGGTGGTTCTGAAATTTATGATCAAGTGTTTTTACAAATAATTGGACAAATAAGATTAAATTTATTTACCAAATTCAAACTATCAGTTAAAAAGTTTGGACACTGTAAATTTTACAACTCAACTAAGAACGAATATTTTCCGTAATCGTTTAAGCTAACCAATGACAGAACTAGTTTAAACGCTTTGGGGAAAGTATATTTTGCATTATTGTACCCTCCCTCCTTTGGTATTCAAATATATTATGATGAACAATAACAGTAAAGAGTGGCCTCTCTGTTTTAGAATTGCTAGGTTATGATTTAATTATTATTGGACTGTTTTATTTAATTGCTAAAATGCGTTAACACTTCTTTTGTAAGTAATATTGTTTCAAAATCTATGTGCTATCTCTTTCACCTGATATCTAAATTTTAAAAAAGCGCAAAAAATACAATAACAAATAAATTTAGGAAAGTGTTATGAGATTGAATCTAAGGGAATGGGACAGTCTGTTGTAATAATTCGCGATATTATTGGCGATGTGTTATCTGTTACATTTTTGCGGAATTTAGTGGACACCTTGTTGCAGATTGATTTTATAATTTCTATTAACTTCATACAGCGACATTGATATATAGGTGTAAACATCAAGTACTTGAATTCAATTCAGAAGTATGTTTTAAGCCAGGGATCTAAATGGATGAGACAATAAATTGATGTACATCCCCAATAATTATACACAAAATTACCCCTTCTGTAAATTAAATTAGTGGTTGTAACGTTTGAACAATCAACTAAACACACCAACCAATCATATTCACTAAAGTCCCAAAGCTGTTAGAACCAACGAATAAGGAAACGTTTTTATAAAACTTACCAGTGCAGTACAATAAACAGTCCATTGTCCCCTCTCTCTGGTTTTAAGCTTTGCAACTTTACATATAGTTTATCTTGTTGGTTATTCTTAATTTTTCAAGTTATCCTTAAACTAAAGTAACAGGATATCTGTTTGTTTGTGTGTTTGTCTATCTGTTTGTACCGAAGGATCTCGCTAACCGCAGAACCGATCGGGTTCTCCTTAACAGGGTAGATTCTCATAGGTACCGGGAAGGTTTATAACTATTTTGGGGGAGGGTACCACCAATAAACCAACGAAACATAAACGTCAAATGCAACATAAACATATTTAAATATAAAAAAAAACATTTAAAGTGCAACTAGAGGCCTTTAGGGGCGTAGCCGCTAGTAAATAATAAATGGTCTAATCAATTTTAAGTGGTTATGTAAGTGTCTGTTGAACAAAATGTCATCTTCGAAAAAAAGTAGCTTACTAAAGACAGAAAATTTTAAGAAAAAATTCGTTTTCCTGAAGAAAATTAAATTTATTAGGACTAAATACAACCTAAAGGATTTATATGTTCAAATAAAACGTTGCTAATAATGTTTTTCTCCATAAAAAATAAGATGTTTTTAAATTAATGCAAATAATCTTTTTTTTTAATTTCAGTCTGATCAAAGTTGAGATGAACAACTTTGTATGAACAACTCTGTAATAATATCAAGTGTAGGGAGGTGAGATGAACAACTTTGTATGAACAACTCTGTAGTAATATCAAGTGTAGGGAGGTGAGATGAACAACTTTGTATGAACAACTCTGTAGTAATATCAAGTGAAGGGAGGTGAGATGAACAACTTTGTAAGAACAACTCTGTAGTAATATCAAGTAATGGGAGGAGGTGAGATGAACAACTTTGTATGAACAACTCTGTAGTAATATCAAGTGGTTGGGAGGTAAGATGAACAACTTTGTATGAACAACTCTGTAGTAATATCAAGTGGTTGGGAGGTGAGATAAACAACTTTGTATGAACAACTCTGTAGTAATATCAAGTAATGGGAGGAGGTGAGATGAACAACTTTGTATGAACAACTCTGTAGTAATATCAAGTGGTTGGGAGGTAAGATGAACAACTTTGTATGAACAACTCTGTAGTAATATCAAGTGGTTGGGAGGTGAGATAAACAACTTTGTATGAACAACTCTGTAGTAATATCAAGTGTAGGGAGGTGAGATGAACAACTTTGTATGAACAACTCTGTAGTAATATCAAGTGTAGGGAGGTGAGATGAACAACTTTGTATGAACAACTCTGTAGTAATATCAAGTGAAGGGAGGTGAGATGAACAACTTTGTAAGAACAACTCTGTAGTAATATCAAGTAATGGGAGGAGGTGAGATGAACAACTTTGTATGAACAACTCTGTAGTAATATCAAGTGGTTGGGAGGTAAGATGAACAACTTTGTATGAACAACTCTGTAGTAATATCAAGTGGTTGGGAGGTGAGATGAACAACTTTGTAGTAATATCAAGTGGTTGGGAGGTGAGATGAACAACTTTGTATGAACAACTCTGTAGTAATATCAAGTGGCTGGGAGGTGAGATGAACAACTTAGATAAGAACAAATTAGAAGGTGAACCAAGACAGATAAAATGGCTAAAAGATTCCTACAAAACAACAAACTTTTATATCTTAAATTTGTAACTGGAAAAAGTGTCTTAAAAATCAGCCATGTGAGGTCATAAAATGAGGGTTTATCCATCTCTTTTTTAGGGGTTTTCTTACTCATTTCTCCTCTTATATCCATTATTTTTATGGCGTCACATGGCTGATTTTTTATACACTTTGTTCAGTTACCCTTAAATTTCCAATGAAAAAACTTAAATTCTTTCAAGTCATCTCTATCAGATAATAAGATCTTACATGACATACGGACACACATACATCCAATTACTTAAGTTTAACAAATAAAATTGGTTGAAATGTATGAACACACGCATAAACAGAATTAAACATTATGCAAAATCTTATCTCTACTTAAAATATTAGCAAAAATTATATATATAGTTTCTTCAGGAGGCCTTTTATAGCAAATCTACTCTATAGATTTAATTGGTAAAATGGGTATGAATACAACGGGTAAGCAAAGGAAGCAAAATATGACTTTTGTCCTTTTTCTTTTAACAGCAAAGTTTTAACTAATAGAGTAGCTTTTTGAACAATTAACAACACATAATTGATGATATCTTCTTTGTTTTACCAAAGATGATTCAAACAGTTTTTGTCTAAAAAAATACATATAATTAAAAAAATAACATAATCATAAAAATACTTAAATGTTACATAATATTGTATAAAAAAAAATATGTTTATTTTACTGTGTAATAAACGGGAATTTAGTACTTTCCCACAAAATGTCTGTCGTGCACTTTTTGGAAATTTAAATGTTCATACGTATATTTAGAGGGCATATACCTGCGGTGCCCTATCTCTGCAGCGCTACCCAGTACCAACTATATTTAACCTAACCTATCTACAGACAAATGACCCTCCCCCCCACCCTATATTTAGTCAGAGCTCAACAAGGTTCCTTGAGGGATAATGCCGTGAATTATTTACCAAAAAAGGCAACTACACCAAAAAATCTTAGATCTTTACCTTTATCAGAAGCTGAGATAATGATCTGGAAGAGGGCCTGGATAATAGGTGACTAAGTCTTTTGCTTTGCACCTGAAGGATATTATCATCCTTGTTTCTACAAATTAGCTTTTTTTCCCATCTTATTTAGATAAATTTCATTTAATGGTTTTTTTAGCTGCAAAGCATTTCTACACGTGATCAGTGTACGTATGTCAATTTTCCATGTCCACCACTAGAAGCAAGATTCACTTTTTGGTTGGAAATTTGTGTGCTTTCCCTCAAAGAACCTAGCGACCAAAGCGCCACCCTCACCCTTTCTTCTTGTTTTAAAAGATAAGGAAAGTGGTTATTATTTTATTCTTTACTAGCGGCGGCGCCCCTAAGGCTCCATATTCGAAAGGATAAGAAAAGACAGACAAATAGCCTAAAACCATCTAAGGACCAATAAGAAGCTGTACTGTAAAGGAGAACCCAATCGGTTCGGTGCTTAGCGAGATCCTTCGATACAAACAAACAGACAGACAAACACACATCCTGTTGCCTCATTATAAGGGTACAATTCTTTTTATATTGACACTTTAAAAGAAAACAATCAAAGACCGTTTTTTATTTCTAAAGTTTTGATGGCCCTATTCATTGCTTTTGCAAATTTAGGGAAAGTCAGTTTTTCTTCAACCCCATATGGACCAGGTTTTTTTTTTTGAAAACTTTTCCCCTGCTAAGTTATATGCTACAACGCGTCCGATTAATTTAAGATAAAGGATATGTTTCATATTAATGTTCCAACAAAACTAAAGATTTCACAAAACTTTCATATAATTAGGGTCGGTGCGTCCGTACGTTCGTCTGGAATGGATAGCTATTTTCGTTAATTTAGGCATGTTAGAATTGTCTTATCGATTTTAAACTTTGTATTGTGATTCCTGTAGTAGTTAGGTATGATTTAGAAAGCGTAGCAACTCTATAATCATTACCACAAAGTCCGTACGTCCATTTTAAACATGATGATTCTTAACTGTTTTAATAACAAATTTTTATGTGATTCAATTATCCGATTGATCTGATATTTTGAATACTGATTCTTAAGACAACAAAGTACAATGGTATAAGCGAAGCATCTCAATAATCAAGACCTAAAAATGAGAGTATGTCCGTAAACATTATCCTGTATTTAATCAATTTTCAATGAATTTACTTACAATTTTGTTTCGATAATACATTTATATTCTGACTGTTCAGTTATGACGAACATTGTCATTTGTCCTGACGTTTCATAGCTTCGCCTAATGGATGTTGTCATCCTTGTTTTAGTAAGAAATATGGCTATTCATGCATAATCCTATTACTACTTAGTTAACAAGGACTTTCAGACAAATGTAGATGAATAAAGATGTGGATTATCTAAAGTAAGTTTTTCTTTGGTATCATTAAATTAAAATACTAGAGGGGGAAAGGGTTAAATAACTGTATCTTCCCGTCGCACAGACCTTGTGCCGACTCTAAATCAGGTCATTAAAAATCAACCAGTGTGGTGTGTATTTACACAGCCAAGTAGCAGAGAACAATTTAGAAGCAGACAAATAAGGTCATTGAAAAAGAAAGGGTGGTAGTTATCTGTATACATCTATACTATAGATCTGTTTTGGTATCACATATAGACAGCTATGAACTTTATTTTGTTGTTTTGAGAAAACACCACCAAATAATCCTTATTAGTATGTATACAAAAGAAAATTATAAAGTCTAATAGAAGCTATTACTACACATACACACACTGTCTCAACCATGACACTTTGGTTGAGCTTGACTTCCGAATTAGCGGGAAGTTCACGAGATCAGTTGGCGAACATACAAACCCCCAATACCAGGAACCATCAAGTTTCAACAGCAGGTTTGAATATAGATTTATTGATGAAATTATTTCAAAGACCTGAAATTACAAGATCAATTAATAAACAGAATAAAATATTATTCGTTATCTTAAAACTTTGAGCACTAAAAAAATCTTTTTCTTTTCTTATGGTTAAAGAATCTTTGGAAACTTTGGCTTTAAAGGAAAATTATTTGGTTTAATAAATCATTGTTAAATGCAACAATAAGGCACATAAAAATTACTAAAACATATATTAATCATAATTAAGTTTCATGCTTAGCTGGCTAAAGCCTTTTTAAAACTACATATAATCGTCCTATACACCATACTTCTTAATCAAATTAACAAATTCTACCTGAAGCTCTTATGGTTTCAAATCCCTGATATACTAGGGTCGTTCACACTCAATGAGACCAATGATAGGCCCAATTTTGTTCTCCGAAATCTTCACACTCTCATATCTCATTCAAAAGTAAAGAACGTGCGCTTCAAAATAAACAAACACTCTATGCCGCGCCACATTATGAAAGGAAAGCCCTAAAAGACGACATTTGCGCTTTGTTTTTGGTTTAATGATAAGGAATTTAATTTCGAACTTGATAAACACAAAGCTTCCTCGAAAAGAGGTTAAGACACACCCCCCGTTTGAAAGTCAAATTAACTTCCTTAACGAGATTCAAGGTTTTTTTCGCGCTGAGCACTAGCAACATTTCTCACTAAACTCAACTCACCATAATCACATGAGAATGGCCACATCCCGAAAACGTGACAATTTTGCTCCTAACTAAATGAAACCCCGTGAAATGCATACACAATATTATACTCCTCACTAGGACTCATAATACCTCACATTTTAGGATAGAAGGATGGGGATTGGTTTGTACCATACAACATTCCATGCACATGACAATCACAAGATCACATACACAATCCTAAAATGGATGATCCTATTAATCATGATGTTGTAATATAACAACTATACTAAATAATAATCATTTCATAATCAATAGGTAATAAATCATTATTAATAAATCAATAAGTACCTACGAAATCAGGTTGAAATGTAAATGTAAACAAATAATGTAAAAATAAAACGAAATAAATCTTAGACAAGAAAATTAAGATTTATAGGTACTTAAAACTAAATTTGTTAAGCATCAAAAAGAGTAGTAAGAAAAAATTTTTCAAAATCCTTGGGCAGAAAGTTTTTCAAACCTAATGAATAAGAACTGTAATATCTTAATCAACAATAAAACTTTTTAATACTTAAAGAATAGCAAAATAATATCTTCATTAGAATTTTCATTGAAATTATGAAAAAAATACCAATTTTTCTTTATAAAAAAATATGAGACTTTAAATATGAATTTTCAATCATTCCTTGATCTAAATAAAAATGTTTTACTTGATTGAAATTCATATATAATTTTAAAAATCTGCTAAAAAAATACTTGATTTTTTCTTAGAATAAATATCGAATCACGCAACCTCGACGCATTTATTCCTTTTTGTTAAACTTTTCAGGTAAGTTTTAAAATGAATTGTACTTTTGAAAAGAAATTAAACTCAATAAAATTAAATTTGAGCATATGAAATAGAAGAATATTTAATCGCATTTCATTTGATTCTTATTTTAGGCATACAAATAGGCATATGAAAAATGTGGCTTTTTTACTAAAAAAATCTCAATTTCCATAAAATAAGAATCAATTATTAATCATAATTTTTAACAACTGCCTGACTGATACAGCATGTTCTTCTAGGGGAGATTTATCTGTCAGTCTGAACAAGACTCTTGCAGTCTTTCTTCCATCCTCAATTCTCGTCACTCGGCCCATCCTCAAACATCTCATCAGTGGATTGGTACTCGTAACCAGAACTATATCTCCGTCAGCTAGTGGCTCCGCCATCTCATCCTTCCACTTGGACATCCGTAATATCTTCGGTAGGATCTCCTGGCGGTAGGCAGTCCAAAACTGGGCAGATAAATCTTCCAACAACTTCAACCTGGAGGAAATTTGGTCCTCCGGTTTCATCGCCACATTGCACAACGGCTGGCGGTCAACATTTCCCAGCAGCTGGCCAGGGGTAATCAGCCGCCAATTCTCCACGTCGTTTGCAGCTTCAATCGTCAGTGGTCTGCTATTCATAATTTTGCTGACCTCCGCCAACAGCACCAGGAGCTCGTTGAAATTAACAGAACTATTCACCAACTTCTTGGACAGCAATCTCTTGGTTAATCCCACCATTTTCTCAGCCTGCCCAATATAATGGTGGGCTCGGGCCGGGATCTGAGACCAAGAAAACTCTACCTGGCTGCCCAACTTCTGCTCTAAAACCTTGCGAGCACCGGATAATTGTGTGCCCATGTCGCTTACTATGATCTTCGGCAGACAATGAACAGCTTCCAACTTGCGCAGGGACAACAGGATACTGCTGGTATCATACTTTTCCAAGGCATCTAACCACAACGCCCCTGAGAATCTGCAGACCACCACGAACACCCACACCTTCTTCGTTGCTGTCTGACTCCTCGTTTTGGCGGCAGCTCTCCTCGTAACCAGCGGACCCATCAGGTCGACTTGCACAGCTTCAAAAGGCCTGCTCGGGACCAACTTGTCAGGTAACACCTCCTTCATGGTAGCACGACATTCCTTAGCCCTCTCAACACTGCAGGGCCAACATTTCTTCACTTCCATGATGGCCAACCTCCTTGCCTTCACAATCCAGCACCAACGGCGGCTCTCAGCTAAAGTTCCACGGACACCAGAGTGAAGCTCAACATGCGCTTCTCTCATAAAAACAGCAGCTAACCAATTACCAGGCTCCAAAATTATTAAACCTGGCATGTCTTCAAATATCATTTTACGGCCGCCAGTAATGGCGTCAATGACTGGCTGTCCACGACCAACCATTTTAAGAATCCTCATCTCCCTGGTCACATAATTTCCTCCAGGACCAACGACAGGCCAGGTCAATGATACTTCATGCACTAATGGATTTAATGACGCATAATTGCCTTTAGCGTCATTTATCCACTCATCCTCTTGGCTTCGTGACACAATGAAAAGTTCCGCCGCCGCCATAAAATTGTACAAAGACGGCTTGTACACAGAATCTGCGGCAGCTACATGACTACCAGCGGCTGTAGTCTTACCTTCTTGTCTGCTCTTTAGCTTCTTCAACCAGGTGTTCGCAACTTGCAGGACAGCTGCCATAATACGTTTGGCCTGTCCAAATGATCTCCTGTGCTTAAACCTAAAGACATCTTCAGCGGCTTCTCCGGCAACTTTCATTGAACATAACTTAACCATCTTGGTATTCAACTCCTCTGGGGGTAAAACCTGCTTGACTTCTTCGGCAGTTTTCACCGGCCACGCACTTTCATCCTGGCGCAACCATTCTGGGCCCAATCTGTACCTTGAACCTGGTCCCAAATCTGATACCTTGCAGGTGCTTCTGGTGCCCAAATCTGCAACGTTTTGCGTCCCCGGGACCCACCTCCAGTCATCCTTGTTGGTCGCAGATTGAATTTCTCCAATACGATGAGAATTAAATGTGTTCAACATAGCACTGTTGGAAACTATTTGTGATAAAACACACGAAGAATCAGTAAAGTACATTACTCTGATAACATCAAAGGGCAGGGCATCTCTGACGGACTTTGCCAACCTTGTGGACATTTGGCATCCCATCAACTCAAGGCGTGGAATTGACTCACACTTGACCGGCGCAACTCTTGACTTAGTGGCTAGCAGAAACGTTTCAAAACCTTGTCTAGTTGGCCACCTCAAATATGCATTAGATGCATAAGCCTCTGATGACCCATCCGAAAACATCATCAAGGATGGAAGGCCAGTTGGTTCATCCGGGACCACACAACGGTCAAACTCCAATTTAGCGACCTCAGCTCTGTCCTCCAGCGACTGAACAAGTTCATCCCGTAGACTTTTTGGAATGAAATCTTGCCAGCCCAAATTCAGCAAACATGTTTTCCGCAGGACAAGTTTAATTCTCAACAGAATAGGGCTGCAAAGCCCGATCGGGTCGAAGGTTTGGGCGGCGAACCTGTGGACCATCTTCTTCGTCAGATTCTCGTCCAAGGCGTCCTGGAGGTTGTACAAATCAGCATCCTCTTTCACCTTCCTTCCCTTGACTTTACCATCTTGGTTGACTCTTGTGGCGATGGACAACACATCGGTGGCTGGCTTCCATATCAGCCCGAGAACCTTGGTAGGCTGGCAATCATCTCCAGAATAAATGACTTGTTTGAAGGAAAAACTACCTTTGCCGATAATCCTGTCGGCCTCTTTCATCATCTCCTTGGCTTCTGGCTTCGATCCTGCTCCCGAAATGACGTCATCTATGAAACTGTGCTTTTCAAGCTTGACTGCAACTGGAATCTGAGGTAACTTGAATTCCTCATCAGGGTAGGTAGGTATTTGTGGCTCCTTCCATAATTCAGGTTTGGCAACAATTTCACTACCGTTTATCTGTCCCTCTCCATACATCTCCTTGACCTCTGCTTCACTCTTTCCGCCGAACAGGCGGGACGTCAACTTCAGGGCTGTAACTGCCAAATTTCCCGCAGCTAACTCGCCGAAATTCACAACTTTGGTCAGGTAAATTTCAAGTGGACCATCTGGCGTCGGGGAAAATAAAACTCTCTTCATCTGGCTGTCGAACTCTGTGGCCAGGATGGAGTTATAAAACTTGGAGATATCCGCGGTTATACCAACCTTGTAACCGCGGAAAAGCATCAAATGATAAAATATCTTCTGCATTGGCGGCGGGCCTCCCAGCATTATGTTATTAAAACTGGTACCCTTGAACGTCAGAGAACTATTTGCACACAATCGCATGGGTGTGGAACTTGAATCCTCCTTGAAAGCAACCACTATTGATGAACAAGACTTAGGTCCTTCATACTGCAATTCTTCAGGCGTGGCTTTTTGAAAAACGCCTCTTCTTATGGCGTCGTTGAATACCTCCACATACATTCCATAGGTACCTTCCTTGACCATCCTGGCACGATCCTTTTCAGCAATTTTGCGGGCTAAACTCTCATTGTAGGGTAAAGTGTGAGGATCTTCAATATAAGCATATTGACCTGTCCACTTGTTGGACTGCAAGTCTAGTGTTAAACCTGCCTCAATTATCCTCTGCCTCTCACGCTGGTCCCAGGTAGTGCCGTCGGCCATAGCCTTGCACTCTTGACAAGCAGTACATCCTGGACAAAGTGCCTGCGGCTGTACGCCAAACGATTCAGACGTCAGAAAGTCTGGCAAAGTGCCTCCACTGACACTGACAGCCTTATAAGCCGACTTTTGATCTCCAGCTCCACCGTCAGCACTCGTACAGATAAAACCACTACCAAAAATGGTTCGCCACAACATAGACTGGCCCACTTTCTGGTAGGTTGAAGGAAACACGTCAGGATGTGTATTTCCAATGATGATATCTAAGCCTCCACTAATATATGTAAACCTTTCTGGCGGCATTTTAAATATCTCGGCGGCAGTTTCGGGGTGGACCGAGCGCATCTCGTTGGCCCCGCCGAGGGTAGGCATGACAGCTGCCTCAAACTCCCTCAGATTGCCGTCCCTATCCTTCAAATAAAACACAACGTTGCGGCAGGAAGACTCACTACCATCAGCTACAGAAATAGTTGTATATCTGCCGGTAGATTTCAGCTTCAACTTGTTGGATAACTTCTCAGACACAAGTGGCAAATTTGCCCCGGAGTCAAACATTACCGTGGCATGGCAGGTGCCGCCGCCAGGTGCTACAACAGGAACTAACTGCAGTAAGAAAGTACAGGGGCTGGGTGCAGAACTTGACTTGTAAACTGTATTCACACCAGCACTAGCCTCATGGAGTAACCTGGAATGGTATCTGTCGCAATTATTAGTACCACAAACACCAAGCTTATCAGACTTATTACACTTGTCAGCAGTATGGCCGTCACATAGGCAAAGTTCACATAATTTCTTCTGCTGGACAACTTTCTTTCGGTCAACCACGTCCATCTTCTTAAACGTGAGGCAACGGAAAATCGGGTGTTTCTCCTTGCAGCTCTCCACAGGACATGCACTGTTCCACTTGGAAGCCTTGTCCTTTCCAGCCTTTCCATTCTTATTGTCGTTGCGGCCAGATACTTGCGCGGCGGCAGCTCTGTCACGATTTCTCTTGCCGGCGCCATTGTCATAGGACATATCACCAGCCAACATGGCACCCCTGGTCCTCTCCAGCAGTTCAACAATCTTCGGGATGTTGGGTTGATTCATGCTACCTAGCTCCATCATAATTTTGTCTCTCAAATTTTCAGGGCACTTGTCTTTAAAAATATGAATAAGAGTTAGGTGGTTGTAATCCTTAGCTGCAGAACCAACGATGGCTTCTACCTCCTGCATCATGCTCTTGAAGGTAGCAATTGCGCTAACCACGTCCACAGGTTTATCCACAGGTTTCATCTTGTTCAACTTAGTTAAAATCCTCATGAACCGGCGAGTGTTTGATAAAAACATCTGATCAAGAAACGCCCATTGTTCATTATGATCTCTAATCGCTGACACTTGCTTGCGTAGTTCCGGGTTGGTTATCACCTTCTCCATACACAACATCAGACTTAACCTCTGGTCAGCAAATCCATAACCAGAACATAGATCTTTAAAGACCTGTTTAAAGTTTGGGTAATCCGTGTCAGTACCGTCGAACGACGGCAACAAACTGTTGTCCCAGCGCCCATACTGCGGGTTGGAACTCCGAATATCCACGGCAGACATACTTCTGGAGAGCATGGCAGGTGTCCCACTCTCATCCAGGTTAGATGAACGACGTTCCATCTCTCTAAGCCTTCGGTACATATCACGTACTTCTTGGCGCAACTCCACGGAAATTTTAAGCACTCCCATGTCCATCTTCACCTTCTCAATGACGTCGAGGTTCCTGGCGACAGTGCTTGACCTCGCGTCATCTGAATCATTGTCAAGCCAGTACAGAATTTTTGTACACTGCTCCAACGACGCATAAACTTTATCTGCAACAGTTTTCTGCTCACTAGCTTCATCCAAATCACGCTTAAACTCGCGCAGCTCACTAGTCTCCACGGCAGGTTTTAGACTTTTTATTAGGTCAGATTGGTCCTTGACCTCACTAAAAATGTCACGAATTGATTTTACAGTCACATTTTCACATGAACTAAAACTTTGGCAGGCTTTTAGATTGTCATAAAACACTTTTAACTGTTCATCAAAAACTTCTAGCCTTTCACTGCCAATAGCGATAGCTCGCTCAATTTTCTGCTTTTTGGTTAGTGGCATATTGATTCACTAGGTACTTATTTCACAGAAAAATTGTCACAGTTTATTGCATCAATAATTCACTAGATGCTATTGATCTCTTGATGAATGCTAACGCCTATTCATCAGATACTTTGAAATTGTCTCAACCATGACACTTTGGTTGAGCTTGACTTCCGAATTAGCGGGAAGTTCACGAGATCAGTTGGCGAACATACAAACCCCCAATACCAGGAACCATCAAGTTTCAACAGCAGGTTTGAATATAGATTTATTGATGAAATTATTTCAAAGACCTGAAATTACAAGATCAATTAATAAACAGAATAAAATATTATTCGTTATCTTAAAACTTTGAGCACTAAAAAAAATCTTTTTCTTTTCTTATGGTTAAAGAATCTTTGGAAACTTTGGCTTTAAAGGAAAATTATTTGGTTTAATAAATCATTGTTAAATGCAACAATAAGGCACATAAAAATTACTAAAACATATATTAATCATAATTAAGTTTCATGCTTAGCTGGCTAAAGCCTTTTTAAAACTACATATAATCGTCCTATACACCATACTTCTTAATCAAATTAACAAATTCTACCTGAAGCTCTTATGGTTTCAAATCCCTGATATACTAGGGTCGTTCACACTCAATGAGACCAATGATAGGCCCAATTTTGTTCTCCGAAATCTTCACACTCTCATATCTCATTCAAAAGTAAAGAACGTGCGCTTCAAAATAAACAAACACTCTATGCCGCGCCACATTATGAAAGGAAAGCCCTAAAAGACGACATTTGCGCTTTGTTTTTGGTTTAATGATAAGGAATTTAATTTCGAACTTGATAAACACAAAGCTTCCTCGAAAAGAGGTTAAGACACACACACACACACATACACATACACATACACACACAAGCAACCTATTACTTTTTATGTTATGCATACTTAGGATATAAATTTATGTAAAATATAATAAGCGAATATTTAGATAAAATCAGTTAATAGATAAGAAATTTAATATCTTTTAAAGTGTTATCAAAGTCATATAAGTAGGTAGGGTTCTTTTTTCAAAGCAAAACTTAATATAATTAAAGTCAGTATGTATAATACAGATACCTCTTTTAGGCATGTTAGAATTGTCCTATTAATTTCAAACTTTGCATGATGATTTTTCTAACTGTTTAATATCTATGAAACATATTTTTACCCTCCCCTTTTTTTGAAATAGATTAAAAATGAAATAGGATGCTTGTCTGTTGAAGAATCTTGCTCACCGATGGACCAATTTGATTCTCCTTTACAGTGCAGCTTCTCATGGGTCCTGGAAAGGTTTATACGTATTTTTGAGAAGGGTACCAACAACCTCAAAAGGAAAATCGTCCCTAGAAAAAAATTAACTACGCCACATTTCACATTTTTATTACGGGGGGGGGGGGCGGTCAACTGCAAAACACAATTCAAGATACTTGTAATCTTAAATGTAAATGTAACAGGATGTTTGTCTATACCGAAGGATCTCGTGTACAGTATGACCGACAAGACGTACGTACAGATGGCCAGATGGACTTTCAGACATACAGACGGACATTTCAAATTATAGAATAGCTTTGCTACTAAAAAAGTTAAACGTGTGCGATCTTGATTTTTAAAAGATTTCTCTACTATTATTTATTCTGACCATTGACTCGAGCTAATAATATTTATATTACATTTACGATTTGTAGGTATATAAAGACAATTCAGAGGTGGATTTAAAAAAAAAATTGCCACACTACTCGCTAGTGAGGCAAAATTTGTTTTTGGGAAAAATCCTCCAAAATCGCATTAAAAATCTACAAAAATTAGATAAATCATAAAATGGTTATTAACATAAGATTTAAAATAAAATTTTATGTGATTTTGGAGGATTTTTTATAAAAACAATTTTGCCTCACTAATTGACCCTATTTTTTTTTAAACCACCTCGTGTTACTTATTTAAATAAAATTAACTAGGAGTGACAAGACTCTACGGGTACTTGAGGTTGGGGGCGGGGGGGGGGGAGGTTGGTGGGAAGTCGACTCCCGCCCATTTCAATTTTAGTTTGAGAAGAGAAGTTTTAAAGTTGTGGGGGAATTTTATTATAGGGGTGATATCTTTTGGGAGGGTAGAACCATATCGGTTCAGTGGTAACCTTAATTCCTGAGGATTAGGACATATTTGACTAAATAATTTTTAAATGACCCTCTATTCCATTGAACTGCACTGTCCAAAATAATGTGGACCCAAAAGTTGTGATGACCATTTTTAGATTATTGGTTGGGTACCAAATATAGTCTATAAAGTACCACATAATATATTTTAGGACAGGGATACACCATCTGAAGATTTTTTTTGTAATTTATCTCAAATGTATTTCTTGACCATCTAGATCCCCTCCACTGCTTGCTTACTTATATAAATTACTAGCAGCTACGCCCCTTGAGGCTTCTAGGGGCACTTGAGGAGGGGGAGTTGAAATCAAAAACCCAATTTTTATTTGAATTTAAAAAGAAAAAATATTATTATAGGGTTGATTTCTCTTAGGAGGGTGGTGGTACCTTTCCCCAAAATAGTTATAAACCTTCCTAGGACCTATGAGAAGATACCCTGTAATGAATGTAATATTGTGACAAAATATATTGATTTATCTTTTATGAAATCAAATTCCCAATAACATTATAAATAACATTATAATAAACAATTACTAAGAATGAAAAAAATGGAGACAAAACATTTTTTTCATTTGCAATATTCCTATCAATGATCTCAGTAGATTTATGAAATATGGCTCACCATAATTCTATTATTGAGTGCTTATACATACCACGCAGAAAAACAGCAAAGAAAACTTTTTTTATGAAAAAAGTACCTTTTAAGTGGGTTAAGCTATGTTTTTTTACCGTAAAAAAGAAGATTTCTTTGAACCCAGTAATAGTGTCGGACTGATTATGACGTAACAAAAAAAATTAGCCAATGAGAGGACATTATTGACCAATGGTAAAATTTATAGTGGCCTCTCATTGGCTAATTTTTTTGTTACGTCATAATCAGTCCGACACTAATACCGGGTTCGATTTCTTTTTAAAAAAATAGTTAATATTTTGAAAATCATTGAGTTGCTATGCTTAAAATATTATGCTGATTTAGAGTGTAACCAAAAATTTATAACATGGGCCTCAGCTATCAACATAAAGCTAAAATAGGCAATATTTATCATTTATTATAGAAATCAATTTCAGCCTTCAGACGCAACTTATCCTTTTTAAAAGGCTTAAATTGATTTTTTAAAACATTTCTATTTTTTGGGGGGTCGGTCAACCCTTAACGGATAGCTCTTAACGTGAATTTAGTTTAGACATGATAGAATTGTCCCATCGATTTCAAACGCTAACTGCTGTAACAGCACAATATAGAATGAGTAGCAACTTTATATTCATCTATCTATCCATCCATCCATCCTTTCATTCATCCATACATCCATCTATTTATCCATCCTTTTATCTGTCCATCTATCAATCCATCTATCCATTAATCTATTCATCCATCTGTCCATCCATCCATCCATCCATCTATCTATCCATCCATCCATTTATCCATCCATATATTTATCTCTTCATCTATATGTTCATCTATTCATCCATCCATCTATATATCTATCTATCCATCTATCTATCACCCATCCATCTATCTATCTATCCATCCATCTATCCCTCCCTCTATATATTATCCATCTATCTATCCATCTGTTCATTCATCTATCTATCTATCTAAACATAGATCCATATATCCATCAAGCCATTCATCTACATTTCCATCCATCTATATATCCAATTATCTATCTATCTAATTAATAATATCCTGATATAGAAATATTGTAATATCATGGCTTGAAATATAAAATTAATGGTTGAAAATATAAATTAGACACATTAGAGGTCCTAGATAAAAATATGTTTATTCAAACTGAATAATAAAGCATGTTTTGCTTGTCTGCCTGTTGAACTTTTAATCATTTTTAGTATTAATGACGAAGACTAAACTGCATTACTGTTGCACCACTTTTGACGTAATATTCTCCATCTTTACTTTTGCACCACTTTTGACGTCATATTCTCCATCTCGTTTTTAGGGGTTTTCTTTCCCACTTCTCCTCTCATCTTCCTCATTTTATGACGTCACAGGAATGAAAAGTGACACAAAAGTAATGCAGTTTGGTCTTCGTCGAATTAATAACAGATAAAACAATGAAAAGTTGTTTCTATTATCGTTTGTTATTTTAGATCTTTAAACCATACATATACTAAAACCAAAACTAATAAATATCTTTCGAGGACCTATAAAAGGCTTTGTTTTGAGCTAAATCGGTTGAGAGGTTAGCGAGATCCTTTAATACAAACATACAGACAGACAGACAGACACCTATTCTGTGTATATTAAACAAGGATGATAATTTTCTTGGTTAATGTGGGAACACTTGCTACTGCACCCCTGCTTACCATGTAATTAAATACCCCTAGGAGGCCCCTAAAAAAGGATGTTATACAGTGTAGTAGATAAAAAGTATTTTCCTACAAATGAAAACTTTATTTTCTTATAGTTCATTTTGATAATCCTTTAAATTTGCAACTTTTATCAAAGGTTCCTGCTGCTGGTATGTCAAGTGCGCAAAATGTATAGTTAGAGGGGAAATGCCTTGGCCCAAAACACGTGGAACTCATTATCATGTACAGCTAAGACTTATCAGACAAAGGTCGTGCAATCAAAGTGTTGGTTGTCTGAAGGACGTATGACCACATAACAGCATTAAGCAAGGTTTGATTCAAAGATACATTAAAAGAAGATCTTGTTGTGAAACCAACAGATCTATAGTATAGATGTATATACAGACGACTTGGCTGTGTAAATATAAGCGACACCATTGGTTGATTTTCAATGACCCAATAGAAAGATTGCACAAGGGTGATGCGATGGGGAGATACAGTTATTCAAATTGTCTCCCTCTAGTGTTTTACTCTAATGTGAAACCCATCATCAAGGCTATCCGAGGCTTTTAGACACTTTTGACTAAACATCTACTAAGGCCTTCTGTAAAGTTTATAAATGAGGCGAAGGGTCAAAAGAGAAAAGAAATGGGATGCAAATTAATTTCAAACTTTAATAATCAATTTATCTCAGGAAGTGAGGGGGACATTGGGCTGTTTATTACACTAGTCCCCAAAGTTTTGTAACAACTTTTTCTTAATCATTTGATTTTAATTGTTTGGTTCATTGGTTAAGTGTACATACGTTCCTACCACTAATTGTGATCTACAGAAGGGGTTATTTTGTGTATCCTCATTCCTTATTGGGGATGTAAATCAATTAATCGGCCATTATCTTATCCCTTAGATCCCTGACTTATCTCCATATTAGCTACCTAGCATGATGATTTGTTATTTTAAACACTATTGATTGATTTTTCATGGTTATCTTGTAGCAAATCTACTATACAATATAATGTTGTTTTATAAATTGAGAAGAAACAGCCTCAAAACACCCCAAGACATTTATAAAGCTTTCCTTAAAAGTACAACCTATTAATACCACAATTTTTTTAGATCTTTAGCTTAAGACAAAACAAACTTCTACTAATTTATATCAAAAATCCAAAAAATGTTTTAACATAAAAAAAACTTCGTCGATTAAAACATTGAAGTTTTTTATATCATATACTTTAAAATGAGATAATTATAATTTTAGATACAAATATTTAGATGCTTCTGTATTTGTATTGTGTCTGATTGTTCTAGAAATTTTCTTTTTAAAAACGAGTTAGGATAATATTTTCAATAAATCTAAAAATCGAAGCTTTTTATAGTGCCTATAAAAATAACGTTATATTGGCCTACCATTGGTCAATTAAAATTGGCCTGCCATAGGTAATTTAGTCTGCGTATTGGCCTATCATTGGTCATTTGTATTGTATGGAGTCATTTTTATTGGCAATATATAGAGCTTCTAAATAAAAAAGACAGACGTTTAGACTTTCTATTTTTTATTCCAAATCAGAAGAAGAATCTTATGCAATGTTTGAACTCGATAGGACGATTCTAACAAGCCTAAATAAAAAACCTCCGTTCTGGAATTACAAGGCATTATATAGATAAGATAAAGAAAATTAAACTAGACTATTAAATTTAGCATGAAACTATAAACACTATGCGAAACAAGGGTATACATGGAAAATCATGAGATAAAGGAAAACATTAATGATATGTAAAAAAGTTTAGATGTTTACCTTTCTATATTATATTTTATTTAAAAGACTTTAAATGAAAAATCCTTAAACACCTATGGTAAAAGATTTTTATATAACTAATATATTTACTGTTTTTTTGATATTTCACTAATTTTGAACTCCTATATATTTTTTTACATGTAATATTTTTATATTACTTAAATATTTCTTTTTCCTAAAAAAAATATAGAATACATCTTTCATAAATAATTAGTATAATTTACTAGCTTTAGTTGTTACCAAGTATTTAGGACAACTTTAGTAACTTGTGTCTGCTTGTAATAAATGCAATACTCTAACGCCTCCTTTAGGATCTAACGCCTCTTTTCAAAGTTTCGTTGTGTTTTCACAGTAACTTTTGATTAGGTTATTTTAGGTTAGGTTAGATGATTGCCCCGCTGGTTTAGGTAATTGGTCCCGCAGGGTTAGAGCACGCAGGGGCTAGAAATAGGGGAAAAGTTACTGAGAAAAACGATACAACGCCTCTTAGGAGGCGTTGCCACGAAGGGGACTACACCCTGATATTGGGTTAAGTAATATCCAACAGACAACCAATCCTTTGGTTGCATGATCTTTGTCTGAAAGTCCTTGCTGTGCTTGTTGCGCATGTTTAATAGTTTATGGACCAAGACTTTCCCCCAATATTAATAGTACGTGCCTAACATAGCAGCAGCAGGTTTAATTTTTAACGTCTCCAGTATGACACGAAGCAGACCTGACTCGATCTAAACATCTTCCCGACAGCAAGCAGGCACGATAGTTGCATAAACATATATTAAATTTAAGTAAAACACTAGAGAGAGAAAGGGTTAATTAATTGTATCTCCCCATCGCAACCGTCTTGTGCAACCCTTTTATTGGGTCATTGAAAATCAACCAATGGTATCACCTATATTAACACAGCCAAGTAGCAGAAAATAATTTAGAAGCAGACGAAAGAGGTCTTTGAAAAATGAAGGGAGGTAGTTGTCTGTATATACATACATCTATACTATAGATCTGTTTATATTTTCTCAAACTAGGGAAGAAAAAAAGATTTAAGTTAAATGGTAGTTTGACAGAGTGTCTCAAAATCAGCCATGTGACGTCATAAAAATTAGGGAGATGTGAGGAGAAGTGGCAAAGAAAGAAAGAGATAGATAAGTCACAAGGCTAATTTTTAGACATTTTGTCCGGGTACGGAAAAATGTGTCTGACTAACGGTCGGACGGAAATCAGCTGTATTGTCCTAAATGACCCCCCAACTAAAATATACATTACACAAAGGAGGTAATTATAAAATGTTTTAAAGTGATATTTTTAAGCAATAAATAATGGCAGATATATTATTAGGAACAATAAATATCAAGGTTGCCTGTATAGAGGGTTAGTTCTAACATGTTTTGTCTTTTCTTTTTTTTTAATGTAAGTGCTCTTTCGTTATAGGGGGAGGGAATTTCAGTGTTCGACTAGACAC
The DNA here is from genome assembly GCF_053477335.1 of Acartia tonsa. Taxonomy (NCBI): domain Eukaryota; kingdom Metazoa; phylum Arthropoda; class Copepoda; order Calanoida; family Acartiidae; genus Acartia; species Acartia tonsa. Next base: position 42,486,304 of record NC_137272.1, read on the forward strand.
TTTGAGGGAAACCGACATATCTTCTTTATTTATCGAAAAATCTTGTTAAATATCTAATAAATTTGTTAGGCCTTAAGTCGATGTCTCTAAGTGTTTTACTTATTATCTGTAAAACAGTCCAATTGAAAAAAGTTGAATTATTTGGTGTTGCTTTATAAGACCTATATTCATAAGACATTAGAGTAAAACACTGCACTAGAGGGAGAAAGGGTTAAATAACTTTAATATAAAACAAGATCTACACTCAAAAGAACTAATATGACATAAGACCTACACTCATAAGAACTAATATGACATAAGACCTACACTCATAAGACCTATATGACATAAGACCTACACTCATAAGACCTTTATGACATAAGACCTACACTAATAAGAACTAATATGACATAAGACCTACACTCATAAGAACTAATATGACATAAGACCTACACTCATAACACCTAATATGACATAAAACCTACACTCATAAGAACTAATATGACATAAGACCTACACTCATAAGACCTATATGACATAAGACCTACACTCATAAGAGCTTTATGACATAAGACCTACACTAATAAGAACTAATATGACATAAGACCTACACTCATAAGAACTAATATGACATAAGACCTACACTCATAAGACCTATATGACATAAGACCTACACTCATAAGACCTTTATGACATAAGACCTACACTAATAAGAACTAATATGAAATAAGACCTACACTCATAAGAACTAATATGACATAAGACCTACACACATAACACCTAATATGACATAAGACCTACACTCATAAGACCTATATGACATAAGACCTATATGACATAAGACCTACACTCATAAGACCTTTATGACATAAGACCTACACTCATAAGAACTAATATGACATAAGGCCTACACTCATATGAACTAATATGACATAAGACCTACACTCATAAGAACTAATATGACATAAGACCTACACTCATAAGAACTAATATGACATAAGACCTACATTCATTAGAACTAATTTGACATAAGACTTACACTCATAAGACCTAAATACCGAATTATTTAACTCTAAATCTAAACTTGCCTTAATACTTTTTAAATGTTGCAAAGCTTGTTATTAACCCTATAATTATGCCTAAAAAGGTATTGTGTTTTTTTTTCAACCCATTTCAGGATTCATTACAAAAAGGTTTGTTTATTAGTTCATTTATTCTCAAAGAATTTGGAAATTATCTACAATACAAAGTAGAATGATGTCTGTCCGTCTGTCCGTCCGTCCGTCTATCCGTCGGTCTGTCTGTCCCTCTGTCCGTCCGTCTGTCCCCTAAGTTCTCGGTAATTACTGCACCGATTGGGTTCTACTCTTCAGGGAATATACCAACTGGTCCTGTTGTGGTTTTAGGCTATTTTCTTCTAGAGTGGGGCGAAACCGCTTGTGTATTAAAAAGTAATAGGACATATGTCTGTCTGTATAAAGGAGAATCTGCAAAATTAAAAAAAAATATCTTATTTCTTTAACTCATTGATGCCTTGAGGTATATACTTTTTTCACCTAATTCTAAGAGTCCAAATTGATCCTGTATTTCGCAACCTTTAAATTCACGATCCTGATGGGGTAAAAAAAAAGATGAAACGCCCTACTTTATGTTTTAACAGGGGGGGAGGAGCTATAACAATAATTCAACATCAAATCTAAGAATAACGAGCAATTTTACACAGCAATAATTTACTAAGTATATTTGCGATAACTTTTATTTAATGAAATCTTCCAATTTTTAACATGTACAAAACGGCCTGCTTAATTGCTTCAAGATCCATGTCAGATCTATATAGGAAATAAATGTCTATAAACGAGCTCAAGTTTTCCAAGGAATATTTGTTTAAAACTCATAGTGATCCAATAATCCATAATAAACTCTCATTGCCCAGAACGATAAGACCCATAATTTTACTTTATTAAAAATAAATTCCTTTTTTTAATTTCATGTTGCTATTTACCTTATATCAATGTATTTAATTTCTAATCATAAAAAAGAAAATTTAAATTTATAATATAATAAATTTAAGAAAACTTTACTTTGTGTGTTCAAATATTAAACTAAAATTGTAATCATCATCATTAACCCTTTGGTGATTGTAATGTAAAGAAAAAAATATAATTTAAAAAATCTTTTTAAAATCATTTAGATTATTAAATATTTACTTTCTTTTAGATAGTGATGCCAGGTGAGGAAAATAGATTTATTGAAAAAATAGATATGCATATAGAAAACTAGCCAATAGGGAGATAATTATATCGAGCCAACTCTAGTATTTTTATATTTACTATGTTTATGTCAGTCTGTCTCCCTGTCTGTGCGAACGTTAACTGAATTATGTTAGAATCTTCCAACCTAAATTTTGCAAGTTGATACCTTAAAGCAACATTACGACTAATAATATAGGATTTTTTTTACTTTAATATGATATTTTGTAAATTTATTAAAGAGCGTTGTAGCTCTATATTCCAATGTCAAGCGTACGTCTTTATGATCAGGATGGATGGACAGACTTATTGAAACATAGTGTAGTTTTGCTACTAAAAACATTGTGCTATCCGTTAATATATGATCTATATATCTAGGGAGAAGTGGGCAATGGGCTGTTTATTATACTAGTCCTCAAAGTTTTATAATAATTCAATATAATTATTTGTTGGCTTAACAACTTCGGGGTCTTTAATTAAATTTTGTTTGGTTGGTTCATTAACTTGCGTGTCCAAACGTTTCAATCACATATATAGAAAGGGATACTTTGTTCATTATCATCAACTTAAAGGCCATTGTCTTATCCCTTTAGATCCCTGGTAAAAATACATATAATGTTATATATATTGATCTAATAAATCCATTAATTGAATTAGCATTATCAAGGTAATGGCATAATTAATCAACTCAGGGAGCAAACCCTTTACTTTGATGTATTGAATTTTGGTTTCCGAAAGTGTACCTAGCTTCCGCGTCCTATCTCAATATTTACTAGTAGCTAAAAAAGCGCCAAACTTCCAAAAAAATCTAAATTTGAAAAATTTAAATTTTGAATGTATAATGTATGAATCGTTAATACATTATATCGCTTTTCCTTTTGACCGGAGTAGCTGAAAATAGCGTTTTATAATTAGGTTATCTGCTGTACAACTTTGGAAATTAGGAAGAAATAGGAAATCCATTTTCAGCATATCTTCACTTTAATATACATCAGGGATCTTAATGGATAAGACAATGGATAAATTAATATGAATCCCAAATGATTAGTTACAAAATTACCCCTACTGTTGATTAAATTCATTGGTTGAAAAGTCAAAACACTACAAGTTTGAACCCAAAGTTTATGAACTAACTAATAAGGTAACGTAATTTTAAAACTTTGGGTACCAGTGTTAATTACAGTCAAATATCCCCTCCTTCCCTGAATTATACAAAGACAATTATGATTATTATTAGGTAGCATAAAAAAACATATCCTTATACTAAAGTAACAGGATGTCTGTTTGAGTGTTTGTATGTTTGTACCGAAGGATCTCGCTAACCGCTTAACCGATCGGGTTCTCCTTAACAGGGTAGCTTCTCCTAGGTCCCGGGAAGGTTTATAACCATTTTGGTAGAAGGTACCACCACCCTCCCAAGATAAATCACAAAAAAATATAATTTTCTTTTTTACGTATAGACACGAACGCAACATAGATAGGTAACATATTATTTAAAAAAAAAAACTTTAAAGTGCCACTAGAGGCCTCTAGGGGCGTAACAGCTTGTGTATATATAAATTGATAAATATAAAACCAATAATTAATGAGATTTTATCTTCTCATCTCATATTGTCATTATTTAATGTTTTTTCTCTTTTTAATTTAACACATTTTCCCTTTTTACCCATCATTATATAACCTTTTTGGTTGGGCTAATAAAATGCTTATGTTGTAATAAAGTGGATAATGTTTTATTCTAGTATTGGATGTATAATTACTTGGATTCTACGCCAGATTTTCATGTTCTATATTAAAGTGTACTCTGTAGCAGGCTAAAATAGCAATCTCCTCAATCCCCCTCCTTTACTCCATCCTATTTCCTCCTAATGGAGAAACGACCCGACCAATAAATGCGGGGGGAAATTGCAACCTAAATTGACGACAATTTTTCTCCTGTTATATCATCCACGTATATTCTACATCCATTATTCTAGTTTAGATTTTTGATATGATATTATATATTTTTAGATACAGAGCACCTATATGAGTGGCCTTCTCCCTCACTGACTGGCTGATGGACTAACCGACTGAATCACTTTTACACTCTGCTTCTAGTACTTAAAAAGGAAAGTATATGCTTTTTTATATCAGTTTGGTTTAAATAAACCACTTATAAAAAATCAACTATGTTTTTTTAATTTAACAGGAATCTTCATTTTAAATTTATGTACATTCTCGATCTTCATTATGAAATTATTGGTTCAAAAGTTTAGACACTTAAATTAATCTCTTATATGACCCTTACTTTAACTGCTCTATTTTTTATAAAATCCTATCAAAGGCCCCACTGGTTTTAGTATAAGGTAATGAATTCAAATAACTTTTATTCCCCTAAAATAAACCAATTCAATTTTAGGTGTTTTTGCATTATTGTAAAAAAGTATATTCCAAAATAAAGTTTTAATGCATAAAACCTCAGAAAAGATTGTTTAAAATAACATTATAGCCCATCCTCATATAAAAAAAAACAGGGTTATTTCTTTCTGTAATGAAAGATCCCACTTAACATTGAGCCGATATGGTTCTCCTTTACAATGTAACTTCTCATAGTTCCAGGGAAGGTTTATAACTTTTATTGGGGAGGTTACCACCACCCTCCCAAGAAAATGAAAAACTCAAAAAAAGTTTACTTTTTCTTTTACAACTAATATTGAAATTGGGTAGTGGTCGACTTCCCCCCCTATAAAACCTCAAATACCCCTAGAAGCCTCCATGGACGTAACCGTTATGTATCATGACTATGCATCATGAAATTAAAGTGGTCATAATTGACATATCAACGTCACAACAATATTCTAATAATGCCATTATGACCACATACCAATGTTATATAACAATAAAACAGATTTAAGGTATGCTAATATTTACTCATTTCATTGTAAATACATCCAACACATCTAAATAATTAAATTTGCTGGCTAATTTAAGATTCAATTGCATCATTTTTCACCGATGGTTGAATCGCTTATTTCACAATTTTATCCAAAAGTTTATTCCTTCTACCCCAAACCCTTATTATAAATATTTGATTACTATTTGATTTGATCATTTTCGGTCTTGTCAATATGAGCTATGTTTTCTGTTTGTCTTATCATTGAAAAAAAACTTGAGATAAAACAAGTTGCTTCTCTATCCCTTGCAAGGAGTTTTAAACAATGTGGGAGTCACTAACCCTGTTGACGAATATCCATGTTAAACATTCAGGTCGATTTCAAAGCTTTACCACACAATGTCGATGAAATGTCAGTTATAACAATTTTAACACTTTGGTTTAGATATGACAACACTCAGGGATCTTAAGAGATAAGACAATGGTCGATGAATTTTTTGTATAATGTCAATGATGATAAAAAATGTCCAGCTTTATTGAAGGCATTGGTCAAAAGTATACTTAAAATCAGTGTTCTGGAGCCGGAGCCGGGAGCCGGGAGCAGCAACATTTTTGGTGAAGCCGGAGCCGGATCCGGAGCCGTATTTTTCGTTAAAAACGGCTCCGGCTCCGGACTAGCTAAAAATGATTTTTTAAAGTAATATTATAATTTGGCAACGGACTATTTCCATATAACAAACTGAAAAACTATTGTTACTTAACAAATAGACACACATCCTTCTACTTTTATATAGCTTTAATCAAATTAAAGCAAAATATTTTATATTATTTATTTTATTTTATCAAATTCAATAATGAAAAAAAATTGATATATTAATTTTAAGGTAGGAGCCGGAGCCGGAGCTGGAGCCGGAGCCGCATCAAAATGATACGGCTCCGGCACCCTGCTTAAAAGTACACTTCTAACTTTGTAACAAGAAATCAAGATTTAGTATAAAAAAATTTTACCTTACAATTGTGAAAACAAGCACATAAACATTGGGTACCAGTATAATTTTTAGTCAAATATACCCTCACTCCCTGCTAAATACTACTAAACCTAACCTTACACTTTTTTCGTAAAATTTGCATAAATTGGGAACTGGCCAATTTAAGGTTGTTCCACTATCGAAAAAAAAGGAATGTTACCTCACTAATGATTCTACACAACATTGTTCTTTGTTTAGAATAGAAAAGGTAATTTATTTTACATATTCAATTATTTTTCGTTGTAGCGCAGCCAATCTGCAAATAACTTCTTGGCTATCATTATTAAATATGATATAAAACTAACGTAAGACCGTTAATTCTCATGGAGAAAGGGAGCGTTGTCTCAAAATCTATGATTACTTTTAAAATCTCAATTGGATGATTTATCAACTAGCACCTGTGTCCAATCGTTCCAACCAATAATTGTCTAACTTTCTAACTAGTTAATATGGTAATCTACTAAAGGGGTAATATTCTTATTGTACATTGTTTTATCCATTAGGTCCCTGTTAATTCTCTATCTGTTAGACATTATCCTTTGATAAATTAAAAAAAAACAAGGATGACAACATCCACGATAGAGAAGCTCAATAAATTAGTCAGTCAGACAAACAAACATCAACTAATATAGAACTTAAAGAAACAAATTAAAACTCTAGGTTGAAAATTGATAGGACAATTCTGAAAAGCTTAAATATCACTAATAAAAAAATGATCAGCAAAAACAGTATTTAAAAGAGTAGCATCGCAGCGGAAATATTACTATGCACACGAAATGCAAATAAAAGAGAAAATAAAAAATGTTACACTGTAAAAAAAAATTCCATATATTTACATGTATTACAATTCTTCTTTTTTCCCTCTGTTAATATAAAATATTAAATGAATTCATCTCTAAGAGGTTTTAAGCACTTAACATAAAAAATGTTAAGAAATAAGTAAATGTATTGGTTATTTTTGTCTCCATAAGTACAGCGAAATTAATTAGAAAAAAAAATCACGAAATCATTTTCAGCTGTCGTTAGGGGTCAACACATAGTAGAATTGACGACCTTTACATCTGCTCCCCAAATATAGTTTTGGAGTTATTTTACTTGTTGGTTATATCTATTCCTGGGGGGGGGGGGTGGAGAAAATAGCTTAAAACCACCACAGGACCAGTAGGTATATTCGCTGAAGAGTAGAATCCGAGCGGTTCATTGGTTACCGTGATCTTAAAGGACAGACGGACGGACATCATTCTACTTTGTATTATAGACAGACATTATTCTACTTTGTATTATAGATGAACATTTTTTAGAAATTTTTAACAGTATACCATTATTCCCAGTTCAGTATTAATAATTTAAACTTACATTACGAGCTTGCATTTACTATGGGAGAGGCTTTCAAAGGAAACTACTTATCTTTTTTTTTCTTAGAATTTTAACATGGGTCTTTAACTATTTCCCTTCTATTTAGTTTTAATTTGAAAATTATAAAAAATATGTTAAAAAGCCCTTAATCTTAACGAAATTGCAATAAATGTTAGAGTAAAACACTAGAGGGAGAAAAGATTGATAAATAACTGTATCTCCCCATCTCAACCACCTTGTGCAACCTTTTTATTGGGTCATTGAAAATCAACCAATGGTGTCGCTTAGATTAACACAGCCAAGTAGCAGAAAATAATTTAGAAGCAGACGAAAGAGGTCTCTGGAAAAGGAAGGAATGTAGTTGTCTGTATATACATCTCTACTATAGATCTGTTCAATAAATCATAAACATTGACTTTCCCTTGAATGCAGTAATTAAAAATAATGAAAGCAAATGATTATAATAGAAGTAAGAATTATAGACCAAACAAATTTCCTCATATTGTAATTTTGGACCAAAATCAAAGTTTATTAGGAAAAAGTGTCTTTTGTTCCTAATGTTAGGTTATGTAAAGGTAATTTAGCAGGCATAAACATCCCAGCTAGAGCCTCCAGAGGGGATAGAAATGAAAAAGAAAAAAACGAAGGAGACATAGGAAGGGTTTTGGTGGTCAAGAAATAGGTTTAAGTGAAGGCGAAGCACCAATTTATTTTTGCTTTTATAAGCATATTAAAAATAAACACAAATTAATCATAAAAATAAGTTATTTTTTATAAAAATTCTTTAAATGCCAGCCGTTGAAAAGAAAGATGTATGATTACTTTAAATGTTTTATCTCTATGTAATACAAGGGTTCGTATTCGCATGTCTAGATATTGTTTCTGTGGATATTAAAAAAAGAATTGTTGTTCGACTATGAATGTGGATTGTTGGGCTTCTGAAGGTTTGCTAAATGTATTTTTATCCGCCAATTTTGGCATTTGTGTCTACATGTTGGGATTACCTTGATTTTGCGGGCACTGCGGCTTGTTATTAAGTCTTCAGCGGATGGCAAGCCCTGTGTTATCATTTGAATAAAATGGAACCACAAAACAAACTGAAGCTATAATAACCATAAATTCAGTGTGAATATAAAACAGCAAAAAAATATCTAAATAAGATAATTGAAGAATGATAAAGTGCACCTTCTTATAGCACAAGACATTCTCTTTACTGTATTCTTCTGCCACAAATGTTTTAGGAATCGTCTTAACTTCTTGATATATTACTCGGTTTGAGTCCAAAAATACATCTACCTAACAATCTCTTTTATCAAATTATCTTTTTTTGACGTTTTAGAGCTCTTAATATACACATACAAATATCTACAGTTTATATTAACTTTCATTAAATTAACATACTTAAATTGTATACGTAAAATACACACATAAAATACTCGTAATATTATAATAATGTTTATTTAAAGGGGAAATAAAGGAAGTTTCATTATTATTCAAATGTTTTGGTTAGCTTGAGCTTTCATTAATATTGTATAAAGATTTTAAAAGCAATTAAATTTTGATTCGCCCCCCCCACCCACCACCTCCTCTAGGGGCGAAGTCGCTAGTTATGATATAAAAGTAACCGGCTGTCTGTGACGAAGCCCACCAGCTGTGACGTCATAAAAATGAGGGATTTAACATCTCTTTTTTAAGGTTTTTCTTTCCCACTTCTCCTCTTATCTCCCTCATTTTTATGACGTCACAGGAATCAAAAGTGGTACAAAAGTAGTGAAGGGCTTCGTCCTGTCTGTCTGTCAATATAAAAGGATCTCGCTAACCGCTGAACCGATGTTATTCCCCTTTACAATATAGCTTTTCATAGGCCAAGGAGAGGTTCATAACTATTTTTGGGGAAGGTAAAACACCCCCTCCCTACAAGAAAAATCACCGCTACTTATGGATGTTGTCATTCTTGTTTATTGTTTTGTTTCAGTAGCAGTTTGTGCATGAGGCAGAAATGTATAATTTTATCAGTAATCCTTATAAAAATGTAACAGGATGTCTGTCTGTTTGTTTGTCTGTTTGTCTGTTTGTCTGTTTGTCTGTTTGTCTATATCAAATGATCTCGCTAACCGCTAAACCGATGTTGTTCCCCTTTACAATATAGCTTTTCATAGGCCCAGGGAAGGTTTAAAACTATTTTTGGGAGGGTAACACACCCCTCCCCACAAGAAAAATAACCGTTACTTATGGATGATGTCATCCTTATTTTTTTGTTTTGTTTCAGTAGCGCCTAGTATTGATTTATACATGGGACAGAAATGTGTGATATGGCAGTAATACTTATAATAAAGTAACAGGATGTCTCTCTGTTGGTGTGTTTGTCTGTTTATCTGTTTATTTGTTTGTCTGTTTGTTTGTCTATATCAAAGGAACTAGCTAACCGCTGAACCGAAGTGATTCTTATTTTCAATGTAGCTTCTTATAGGTCCAGACAGGTTCATAACTATTTTTGGGAGAGTAAAACACCCCCTCCACACAAGAAAAATCAATTATGGATGTTGTCATCCTTGTTTTTGTTTTGTCTTAGTAGCGCCTAGTACTGATTTGTGCATGGGGCAGAAATGTGTAATTTGGCAATATTCCCTATAATAAAGTAACAGGATGTCTATCTGTTTGTCTGTCTGTATCAAAGGAACTCGCTAACCGCTGAACCGAAGTGGTTCCCCTTACCAATAGGCCCAGGGGAGGTTCATAACTATTTTTTGGGAGGGTAACACATTCCCTGAACACAAGAAAATCAATTATGGATGTTGTCATCCTTGTTTTTTGTTTTGTTTCAGTATTGATTTGTGCATGGGGCAGAAATGTGTAATTTTGTCCGTAATGAGGGTGTAATTAAAGTAATCTTAAGAGTAATACAATGGATACAAAATAAAACAGTATATAAATTATTTTTCTACAATTGCAATAAAATAGAAAAATCAAAAGGCAAAAAAAGTCTTAGAAAGAGGCCTTTTTTATGAAACTTGATAGACAAGGTAATATTAATTGGAGGCAAGGAAAAAATGTTTTAACTTATTTTATATGAAGTAGGTTTTTTTGGGGGGCAGTTTAAATAAATTTATATTTTTTTTTGGGGGGGGGGGGGATTTTTATCTATGGGCGATAACACTTGGGAGGGTGGAAGTACTCTCCCCCAAAATAATTATAAACCTTCCCGGGACCTGTGAGAAGCTACCCTATTAAGGCGAACCCTATCGGTTCAGCGGTTAGCGAGATCCTTTTCTGTTGTATTGTAAAAACATACCTCCCAAAATAATCTCAGAAGTCTAATGATCACCAGGGAAGAAGGGAAATTAAATGTTGAATAAATCTACAAACTTTTCTTTACCAATCTTTATTTTAAAGTAATAGGATATCTATCTGTCTATATATGTGTACAGAAGTATCTCGTTAACCTTTTAATTAAATGGTTCTCCTTTACAGTAAAGCTTCTCATATGTGCAGGGAAGTTTTACAACTAAGTGAGGAGAGGGTACAATGACCCTCTCAAGAGAAATTGTCCCTAGAAGGAAATAACCCCCTCAAAGTTTTTTTGCTTTTAAAAAAAAGTAAAATTGAACAGGGGTGCTAAATTAGCCCCCTCCCCAAACATAATGTGCCCCTAGAGGCCCCTAGAGTGTATTCGGTATTATTTATTATAGTAACAAAGAGAGAATTTATTAAATTGGGAAAGACTAATTTATCATCTATTGTGGTATCTCTGATTCCCTGCAGTTGTGTGTGTAATGATTACTTTTATCATGACATCAAATAATTTATTTAGAGCACAAAGGTAAAACAAATTATTCAATAGACTGGGTCAAATATCTAATATTTAATAGACTGGGTCAAATATCTAATATTTAATAGACTGGATCAAATATCTAATATTTAATAGACTGGGTCAAATATCTAATATTTAATAGACTAAGTCAAATATCTAATATTTAATAGACTGGGTCAAATATCTAATATTTAATAGACTGAGTCATATCCTTATACTAAAGTAAGAGGATGTTTGTCTGTTTGTGTGTCTGTACCGAAGGATCTCGCTAACCGCTGAACCGATCGGGTCTCCTTAACAGGGTAGATTCTCATGGGTCCCGGAAAGGTTTATAACTATTTTGGGGGATGGTAATACCACCCTCCCAAGAGAAATGACAAAAAAATAAAAAATAAATTTAATATCTGGGAGACTTCAACGTAACATACAGAGGTACCTATCGTAACATAAAGAATTATCGTAGAGACTTTAACAAACAAAAACATTAAGAGTGCCACTGGAGGCCTCTAGGGGCGTAGCCGCTAGTATCTAATATGAACCTAACCTAAACTCTTATCTAAAATCCAACCTTTTTAAACTAAAGGGAGCTTAAGAGAAAAGATATTGAACGATAATTTTAATGTATATCCAAAATGATGATAATAGTTATTTCTCGCATCGTATTATAAACATCTTTCCGCGGATATAGAATGTACAATTTTTCGTAGAAAGCTGGATATAATACGATGCTAGACATAGTTTTTTCGTATGGATGAGAATCATTTCTTATCCACCGGATTCTAATGAATACGAGAAACAAAATTATCGCTATTGTAAATCCTTGTTGCAAAAATATGGGTTCTATCATAAAAATTTATGCCAAAAAAGTTAAAATTCAGCATTTTTTATATGGACGTACTGACCATCTTGCTACGCTTTCTGAATAATACTTAACTGGTACAGGAATCAACATGCCAAGTATGGACCGACCTTAATAAGAAAAGCTTCGCTTTAATCAAAGCAAACAGTCTAATATTAATCAGTAAATGGCTTTACTGATTAATAATGAGCAGTTTAGAAAATTTAAAATTGACCCAAAAAAGTAAAAGTTAACCTCTGTATGTTTTATAGAATATTAATTAGGCGATTTTCTTCATTCTTATGGATTCATAAAATGTTTTTTAGACAACAGATTACAATTATATAGAATCAGAATAAACCCTTTTTTTGATAATTACACATAAGCCAAAAGGGTAAAGTATAAAATTTTGGTGTATAGATGACCGGTCTTTTCAAAAATAGGTTAAAACCAACCAAATACATAAAGAAAGCTTCAATAAAAAAGAAATCCCTTACCAGTTCTTCAGATTTTTTCGTACATTCATACAAACAGACACAATACAGGATTGCCATGATGATGCTATAAATACTTTAATCTTTTATTCTTGTTTCTTACATTATTAAACAATTATCAATATTCTATTTTATCAATTTAACAAATCTTGTAATTGCTACGCAATTTTTGGATATTATTGTCATTGTTTTATTTCACTCTTTTTTCAACAACTAGTAGCTGCGCCCATGTTTTCAAGAACTAATTTAAGACATGAATTAAAGAAGAAAAATCCTAAAACCATCATGAGACCTTGAAAAGATGCCCTAAAATTATGTTAAGAAATATGGTTGCCCTTTTTCTGATTAAAATTGTTTATCTCTATGTATTTTCCTAAACTTTATATCAAGTTTTTTTTTATATTTATGAGATAGGATGCATAAAGTTTAATTCTATACCATTTTATTATCATATGCTAATGCGAAAATCCCCCCAAAAATAATATGACCCCCCCCCCCCTCCGCACTCTAGTATTGTATATTTATCGCATAAAGGATCTTAAAGAATAAGACAATGGACGATAATTTAATGTACACTCTCAAAGATGATAAACAAAATTACCCCTGCTATAGATTTGAATTATTTGTTGAAAAATCAACCAATCAAGATTTGATTAAAGTAGCCAACTAATGAGTAAATGTGTTTACAAAACCTTGAGTACCATTATAATTTACAAAAAGAATTTAAAATGCTTAATAATGTCAACGTAAATATTGTTAAAATTACAATTGTTATTCTTGTATAGAAGTAACAGGATTTCTGTAAGTCTGTCTGTCTCTGTGTAACGAAGCGTAGGAACTTTTTTTGTGGAGAACTCGAACTAAGAAAATATTACCCTTCCTAAATTTTTTTGTATCTGTCTTTTAAAACTAAAATTGAAAGTGAAGGGGAAATGGGAGGGGGTGGGTTCCCTCAAGTGGACAAAGACCAAATTGTGTCAAAAATGTTCTATGTGACGTCATAAAAATGAGGGATTATCGATCTCATTTTAGAGATTTTGTTTCTCTTTTCTCTTCTCATCTCCCTCATTTTTATGACGTCACATGGATTAGTTTTAACACAATTTGGTCTTTGTCCCTCAAGTGCTACTAGATGCTAGTTTAGAGAAAACAGGGCTTTAACAAATGTGGGTGGGGGGGGGGGGAGGGATAATGGGTCACAATATAAATAAAAAGGAAATTGTTGGTAATGTTTATAATATATTATCAACATTACATGTTGGAAATTTCATAAATTCATGGAGATAATAATGCGAAAATGTCCTGCAAAACAACATATAATGTCCCAAAAATCAGCCATGTGACGTCATAAAAATGAGGGAGATGAGAGGAGAAGTGGGAAAGAAAACCCTTAAAAAAGAGATAATCCTAATTTTTATGACTTCACATGGTTGATTTTTTGAGGCACTTTGTCTACCAAATAATTAGCTTTTATATTTATATTTTTATATTGATATTGGAATGGCTCCAATTATTAAGAGTCTGTTATACTAGAGACGTTAAATAGGTTTTTTTGGAGGGAGAAATCCTAAAGTGTTATATGTGACGTCATAAAAATCCATATCTTTTTGGGGGGCTTCTTTTCCCACTTCTCATCTTATCCTTCCTTTTTAGACGTATTTTTTTGACGTCACACATGACACTTTAGACTTTCTCGATTGGGGTCTTAGATAAAAATGTAATAGTAGAATATTATGGCATATTTTATTATCCCTTGTATAATCCCTAAAATCTATATTTTTTATAGCTTTAAGATTAGAGTAAAACATCGCAATCGTCTTTTGCAACTTCCCTATTGGGCCATTGAAAATCAACCAATGGTGTCGCTTACATTAACACAACCATGCAGCAGACAGTAATTTAAAAGCAGACAAAAGAGGTCTTTGAAAAATGAAGGGAGGTAGTTGTCTGTATATACATCTCTATAGATTTGTTGCTTTAAGTTGGGATAAATTTTCAATTGTTTTGAAAAAGCTCTGTTTTAATGCGGTCCTGTAAAAGTGTACTATCACATCCTCAAAAGTGTAATTTCTCTTAATTAGTGTATGTATATTCCAATTTATGATAAACAATAATATATAGAATGCAAATATTTTTGAAAAAGTTTATAAAACATTAGTTTGTACCAACCCATCAAAATCCAATTAAAGTCCCATACGCTTTTAAAGGAACAAATGTGATATGGTGCTTTTAAAACTTTGGATACCAGTGTAATTTAGAATCTATCGTCCCAAGGATTTAATTAAACAAGGAAGACAACATCCATAAAAGCGAAGCATTGAAACGGTATAACAAACGGACATTAACACTTATAAAGTGTCAGAACTGAATAATCAGAATATAAATGTATAAGAGTCGAAGGAAGCAAAATTGTAAGTAGATTTGTTGAAAAACTGCTTAGTATAATGTATATGGACATACTTACATTTTTAGGACTTGATTATAGAGTTGCTTCGCTTATAACATTATACTTTGTTGTCCCAGGAATCAACATACCAAAAATCAGATCAATCGGATGATTAGATCACATAAAAATTTGTTGTTAAAAAAGTAAAAAAATCAACATGTTTAAAATAGACGTACGGACATTCTTGTAATGATTATAGAGTTGCTACGCTTTCTAAATCGTACCTAACTACTAAAGGAATCACCATGCAAAGATTGAAATCGCTTTTCAAAATAAAATGTCGGTAATACGCATAAAAATTGAAGGGGAGGGGGGGGGGGTGATTGGACACCCCTCTCTCTCTCTGTAGAACGGGCAATACAACTCATAATGGACTTTATATTCAAATTTCAACAGATATTCATCTACACTACACAATAAGTAAGAAAATTTTTACGGGGCCAACTAAAAGAAAATGGCGTCCAATTATGGATTAATAATATCTCTAACCGTATAATACGTGTTTGAAGTTTTTATGTTATTTTAGGTTAGGTAAGTCATAGGAGAGCCCTGTGTGATTAGGTCCCTAAAGGAATCGAGCTCAAAGCACTTCAAATCAAATCAGAAAAAAATTGTAAAAAAATTATGATTAAAGAAATAATAGGTATTAATAGGCCTAAACCTTAGATTAAATATGTAAAATGTTATTAAATTAGTTTTTAAATTATTTACCAGAAAAAAGGAAATATTTTCTACCTTATTTTACAAGAGATCTAAAAATTTTAAGGTCCCAAGAAAACTTTTGGTCACCCTGTCAGATTTCATCGGAAATTTTGGGGTTAACAATGGGGTTAACAAATCATCCTTGTGAAATATCTTTAAAACAATCTCTGTGTTAAAACCCAGGGATTTAAAGGATAAGACAATGGACGATGTATTAATCTTTCTGTTATAAATACTATTGGTTGAAAAGTTTGGACACTACTAGTTTGGAACCGACCAATAAAAATTTTAAGATAGTACCCAAAGAATTTTGGCCAACAAAGTACATAATTTGCTTATAAAACTTTGGGTACCCGTGTAATTTACAGTCCAATGTCCCCTCCCTCCCTGGTTTTAGCCACAATTTTATGATGCACAAAATCCACGGTCAAAAAGAGCTAGAGAGATATTGCAATTGAAAAAAAATAATAATTTGCATCCAATTTTTCATATATAAATAGGTATACAATCCTTAAGGGTTACTGTTTCTATTGACTAGAAAAACTTAATGCAAAATATTTATCTAGCAAATTTGCAATTTGATTAATTCCATTTCTCTAAGACCAATATTTATATATTGATTGCAATTTATTAAGGTAAAACTTTTTTAGTTCATATACGGCCCGAAAATTGGCTGTGTATTCACTTCCGCACATGATTACACACGCAAACTGTTTAATAATCGCAGTTAGATAAAATGGCAAATACACTTCAAAGGATTGTTTCTTGCTTTGCCTCAAAAACACCTTCAAGAATAACCCCCCCCCACTCCCACTTTACCTTTCTTGAAAATAAGAGGGGGAAGTTTTTTTTTCTTGCCTAATCCCTTCGGAGGCAAATAACCCTGTAAGGCTAATACCTACGTTGCCCTTATCCTACGGGGCTTCCCTATACTTAATATAACCTAAATCTAAAACAAAAACACACGTAAAACTACCACCCACCAACCTTTCAACTTATTTTCTATTCATTTCAAAATAAGTGAGGAGGGTTCTCTGCTTAAAAGGGTACTTTAAGGAAAACTGCCAGTTCGTTAATTATGAGAGTGAAGTTAAGTGGTAGATGCAATAACAAATGTACAATTCTGATGATTATTAAGGTGATACACGTTGGAAATGAAGAAACACCCAAGAGTTTTACATAAAAATCTATATAGTAAAAAAATGTTTTTGTAATACTGTCAAAAAGATTGTTTTAACTTTGTTCTACAAATATTTTGATCCTTAATAATTTGGTTAAGATAAAATCGCACTGATATCCAGAATTGGTTCAAATTCATTAAACTAGGGGCTACGTCTCTAGAAGCCTCTAGGGACAGATAAAGTGAAATCAAATCATTCGATCATTCCCATTTTTGGGAGGGGGTTCATCATTTAATGGGAGGATTAAGATATCCTCCCCGTAAGTTAAAAACCTTTCCTGGACCTATTAGAAGCTTTACTGTAAGGAGAACCATACCGGTTCAGCGGTTAACAAGACCCTTCGCTACAGACAAAAAATGCTTACTACTTTATATTATAGGATAGAGTCGATTAAAGTGAGAGCAAAGAAATTTAACTGTTACTTGTTTATACAATTAGCTATTTTTGATTTACAAAAAAATAACATTTTTATATGAACATATTCTAGATATTAATAGGTGTGTTAAACCTGATTTTAAAAGTGGTAAAGGCCAATCAGAAAACAATTTATAGACCCGACCTAGCGATAAAATGAAATCAGCACACAATATTTTTAGGAGGCCTCAACTTTTTTAAAACAAGGAGAAAATTTTTACCCTTGCTTATAGCTACAAAAGTTCCACTTTGAAAATTGTTATTTTCTAAATTATAGTAGGAATCTTAATGGATAAGACAACGGGCATAGATAACACCCCTAATAAACAAAATTACCCTTACTGTAGATTGTAATAAATTGACGTACAGGACAAATTAAGATGGCGGGATTATTAGTGTGGGTAGATGAATCAGACTCAGTTGGAGAGCTACATATAATACAGGACAGGGATATATATATTCAGGTTAAGTGGAGAAGGCTCGATTTCTCCACAAAATAGTTGATTAGCTTGTACACTGCATAGTTATGTACCAAGTAACAAGACTTAATAAAAGTTCCAAATGAATGCTAGAAGTGTTTTAAAACTTTGAGTAGCACTATGAATAACATTCCAATTTCCCAACCCTTTCTGGATTTGAAGATCTTCGCGCTTATAAAGATCAACATACTTGTTTTCCCTAACACTATTATGCTGACTCTATATATGGATATAGAATATGTGGATATTGTGAGAGATTCTTGTATACTCTGATAAAATATTTCTCCTAGCTGCCCTTCTTTACCACCCTCCTCACCCTTATGACTCTATCCCATCCCCTCTTGACCATGGAGGAATATGTTTACCAATACCTAAGGACTTTATTAGCAACCTAAATTGGCGACAACAATCACAATATCCTTGTATTGTATATATCCATTGTTATAATTGTAGGTATCCATGGGAATGATACCTACAATTATCCATGGATATTCCCCTGTCACAATATCCACGTATTGTATATATCCATTGTTATAATTGTAGGTATCCATGGGAATGATACCTACAATTATCCATGGATATTCCCCTGTCACAATATCCACGTATTTCTATATCCATTGTTATAATTGTAGGTATCCATGGGAATGATACCTACAATTATCCATGGATATTCCCCTGTCACAATATCCACGTATTTCTATATCCATTGTTATAATTGTAGGTATCCATGGGAATGATACCTACAAATATCCATGGATATTCCCCTGTCACAATATCCATGTATTGTATATCCATTGTTATAATTGTAGGTATCCATGGGAATGATACCTACAATTATCCATGGATATTCCCCTGTCACAATATCCACGTATTGAATATATCCATTGTTATAATTGTATGTATCCATGGGAATGATACCCACAATCATCCATGGATATTCCCCTGTCACAATATCCACGTATTGAATATATCCATTGTTATAATTGTAGGTATGTATCCATGGGAATGATACCTACAATTATCCATGGATATTCCCCTGTCACAATATCCACGTATTGAATATATCCATTGTTATAATTGTAGGTATCCATGGGAATGATACCTACAATTATCCATGGATATTCCCCTGTCACAATATCCATGTATTGTATATCCATTGTTATAATTGTATGTATCCATGGGAATGATACCTACAATTATCCATGGATATTCCCCTGTCACAATATCCATGTATAGTATATCCATTGGTATAATTGTAGGTATCCATGGGAATGACCGGATGTAGGCCTGTCATTAAAATGAAGATTGAAGGCTTTATTGCAAAATTACCCTTTGAGAGATAGATGGATAGGTAAATAGGAGAAAATAGGGACATGTAAGTAAAAGGAAAATCCTGCAATAAAAATATTAATCAAAGGCCTTATTACAAAATTACTCTCTCATGGATAAAGGAATAGGCGAATTGAAGAGAATTCGTGAAATTAACCTGAAGATTAAAGGCCTTATATAAGAAAATATTGTCATGATTATTTATCCTAAGAATAAATAACTAATGTTATACCTATTACTCCCTGAAAAACCAATTATAGAGAAGCTACGCTTTCAAAACAAACACAAATTTAGATAGATAATCCAAACTAAACTAAATACCTAGCTAAAATAAATCCAAACTGACTATCAACGTACAAACTTAATCCCACCATAACACCAAAACCCAAAAAACAGATTTACAGGGATAAATATACATAACACAAAAATATTAAAGGCTTTACAGGAATGTAAGGATGTGTAAGTAGAAGAAAAATCTTGTCATTAAAATGAAGATTAAAGGCTTTATTTCAAAGTACACTCACATGAATATAGGAAAATTTAAATATAAGAAAATAATATCATGAAAATTAAAAGCTTTACAGCTAGGAATGTAAAGATATGTAAGTAGACGACAATCTTGAAACTAAAATGAAGATTGATCGATTTATTGCAAAATTGCCATAACAGGGATGTAGAGATGGATAAGATGAAGATAAATTGTATTATTCTTATAATAGTTATTTATCGCATCGTATTATAGACCATTTCCCGCGGATATTAAAATGAAAAACTGGTTTTAATCTTATAATTTTTACTTCAAATTTCTGGTAAAAATTGTCTCGAATACGATGCTATACATGATTTTTCATTATGGCTTAGTACCTGTTCTAATCCAGCGGATATTAATCGGTTTCGAAGCCATTCTGAAGTTTTTTATATTCTTATTGTATTTCTACCTTCTTCTCTGTAAAGAATAATGTGCTTTAACTCTCATTTTAAAATTGAGGAAAATACAATTACCTTTTTTAAAAAGTCCCAAACTAAACCACTGTGTAGGGGTGATTAGTAGGTTGAGAGCTTTAACGGGGGGGGGGGGGGGGGCTTAACATATGCTTAATTTTCACCATTAATTAACTAACCAATATCTAAGCATACTTGCAAATAATAAGGCTACAGGAATGGGACAATGGATAAAACTCTATTCCTAATTGTTCAATTCTGACATTTAGGACCTGATAATAAGGAGAAAGTATAGGTTGACAATTGATTAAATGAACACTGTCATATTTCTAGAAACTGAGGTTTCATGTAATTTTTTAAGTATATTTTCTTTGAGCGGAAAGTTATACTACGTTTTTATCTTAAATTGACCTTTCCTTCTATAAGAAAGCTTTACATCCAGCTATTTATCTAATAAAACTTTTTAAAATTATCTTTTATGAAATGATTTCTTCATTATATTATTAGCGCCCCTAGCATCTAATAGGGGCTCTTTATTCAGAGGGATAAAAAAGAAGACAGTTTAAATCTAAATATAAAGTAACCCAAACCCAATTAGTTCAGTGCTTATTGAAATATTAATCTTTAAACAAAAACTTGCTACTTTATATTATCTTACTATCTATTTATCTTTCTATCTGCATATCTATCTATTGATCTATCCATCTATTGATCTATCTATCTATTGATCTATCTATCTATCTATCTATCTATCTATCTATCTATCTATCTATCTATCTATCTATCTATCTATCTATCTATCTATCTATCTATCTATCTATCTATCTATCTATCTATCCCTCCCCCTCCCCCTCTCCTCCCAGCCCCACCCAACAAATTCGACAATCCACCAGAGAAAGACCACCGTTTTTTAGACCCAGGTAAGACCTAAAGGGATAAGACAATGGACGATTAAATTATGTAAATCACCAATGATACACAAAATCATCCCTTCTGTATATTACAATTCAATAAAAGTCCCCAAAGTTGTTCAGCCAACGTCATTATAAAATTTTGGGGACTGATACAAGATATTTTGTTGCTTTCACACAAAGTGGTTGTTGAGCACTGATATGTTTCAATATCTATATCTTAGTAGCATGACTGATAGACAGACGGACAAAAAATGTAGTTTCTGGATACCCGTTGCTATATGAAATCTTTACACACAATTTCATCCGTCTTTTTAGCCAGGAATAAGGTATAAACAACAAGCGAAATTAATCTTAAATAATATTTGGGGGACAAATGGAGAGGGCGTCAATTTTACGATGTGTTGACCCCCAACGACAGATGAAAAATACGTGTAGGTTTGGCGATTTTTCCCCGAATTAATTTCATTGTTGGTATAAGCTGCTTTTTAGCACTTTATCACATTTATTAGCAATTTATTACATTTCCTCCACAGACAGACACACAGACAAAATAGTTATAGCGTAGCTTCGCTACTAAAAAATTCCATTATTTTAGACGTCCTGCCCCCCTCCCCACCCAGCCCCCGCGTGCATCCAGTGCTGAAACAACCGAGACTGCCCCCGTCAAAGAAGCCTCTGCTGAAAAATTCAACTTTAGGTGACCTTTTATAAATCTACAAAATATTTTACTAGTCACATATCCTTTCTGATTTTGTTTTTGAGATCAAAAAACAATTTAATTAATCAACTGTTTTTGCAAAATTCAAGAACCTAGTAATAGTGTTTGACTGATTATGGCGTAAAAAAAATTATAGTGGTCTCTCATTAACTAATTATTTTTTTTACGTCATAATTAGTCCGACACTGTTACTAGGTTCAAATTCAAGCCAAAATGTCAAACCTAACTTTATTATAATTTCAACATAACTAAGTAGTTAAACACAGAATACCATTTTATAAAATATGAAAAAAAATCAAGTGGGTTCATAAAGCTAGTTATACACTTACTTATGCTTATTAATCAGGGAATGTATGTACCTCCTTGTCAAAGGAATCTTTCTAAAACTTTCAGAAAAATGGATATATAGGTTAGACGTGGATATAAATATTGACAGGGGGAAATTTGTCGTCAATTTTGCTAGTTTGGTCAGTTCGTTCAACCAGAAGGGGGGGGGGGACAGGATGGAGTAATAAGGTGGATGGTGGTGTTGTTGTTTAAGCCAGCTGCGATCATTACTATATCAGAGTACATGAAAATCTGGTGTAATATCCAAGTAATAATACATCAATTTTCAGCAGTGTCAAAAAGTATGCTGCCACCATTGTTGTGAAAACAGACACACAATCATATGAACTGACAAACATACTGACAGACAAAGGAACTATGCAGTAGCTTTGCTACTTAAATGAGTATTAGGATTTAAATGAGATCAAAATATATATTAATCTTAATATGGAAACTCCTTACAAATTTTAACAAATAATTGAAGTTTTTTCTTAGAATAATTTTAATATTTGAAATTATTAACAATGGTAAAATTGAAAAATTTAACAATCGAAGCAAATATAAAGTTATTCAACTATATCTACTTCATAATTGAGAAGTTTTGAAATAATTTTAAAAAAGGTATAGGCAACTGACAAAATTGTTGTTTTTCAAGAATGTCTTCAAAACCGAATATTACAACTGGTTCTGATAAATACTAAAAAATCATGTATCCGCAAAAATTGAAGTTTTATTGACCAAGGCATTCATCCGCAATAACAAAACTTGAATTAAACTTATTACTTTTATTTTTATATGATAATAGTTATTTCTCGCATCGTATTATAAACTAGCACCTCGGGGCTAAAAAAAACTAGTTTTAATCTTATAATTGTACATTTTGATATTCGTAGAAAGCTGGATATAATTCGGTTCTAGACATAGTTTTTTCGTATGGATGAGAACCGGTTCCTATCCACCGGATTCAAATGAATACGAGAAAAAACATTGCCATTAATACAAAATGACATTTGGCTAAGATGTGATTTTCCCCCAAAAAAGTCATAAATCATAATTGTCCAAAAATATTGCACAGCGAATTTTAAGATAGAGGGACTAATGAGAGAAATGAGATGGTTAATGATTACTGAGTACAATAGTCAAGTGATTCCTATGATTAATGTTGTAAAACTGGAAAGTTGGATAGTTCTATTACAAAGGCTTTAGCCTACGTCCTCATCTTTTTTTACAATAAATCTATTGTAAACCCAGACAACTACCTGGATCCAGTGTTGGGGACCTTTATTATAATTATTTATATACATAGTTTTATTACTGACAATTTTATATTCGATTCTTTTTCAACCCTCCATCAATATATCTATATATCTACCTATCTACCTATCTACCTATCTACCTATCTATCTACCTATCTACCTATCTACCTATCTACCTATCTACCTATCTATCTATCTATCTATCTATCTATCTATCTATCTATCTATCTATCTATCTATCTATCTATCTATCTATCTATCTATCTATCTATCTATCTATCTATCTATCTATCTATCTATCTATCTATCTATCTATCTATCTATCTATCTATCTATCTATCTATCTATCTATCTATCTATCTATCTATCTATCTATTTATCTATCTATCTATCTGTCTATCTATCTATCTATCTATCTATCTATCTATCTATCTATCTATCTATCTATCTATCTATCTATCTATCTATCTATCTATCTATCTATCTATCTATCTATCTATCTATCTATCTATCTATCTATCTATCTATCTATCTATCTATCTATCTATCTATCTATTTATCTATCTATCTATCTGTCTATCTATCTATCTATCTATCTATCTATCTATATATCTATCTATCTATCTATCTATCTATCTATCTATCTATCTATCTATCTATCTATCTATCTATCTATCTATCTATCTATCTATCTATCTATCTATCTATCTATCTATCTATCTATCTATCTATCTATCTATCTATCTATCTATCTATCTATCTATCTATCTATCTATCTATCTATCTATCTATCTATCTATCTATCTATCTATCTATTTATCTATCTATCTATCTGTCTATCTATCTATCTATCTATCTATCTATCTATATATCTATCTATCTATCTATCTATCTATCTATCTATCTATCTATCTATCTATCTATCTATCTATCTATCTATCTATCTATCTATCTATCTATCTATCTATCTATCTATCTATCTATCTATCTATCTATCTATCTATCTATCTATCTATCTATCTATCTATCTATCTATCTATCTATCTATCTATCTATCTATCTATCTATCTATCTATCTATCTATCTATCTATCTATTGATATATCTATCTATTAATCCATCTATCTATTGATCTATTTATCTATCTATCTATTGATCTATCTGTCTATCTTTTGATTTATCTAACTATCTATCTATGGGAAATTCATGTCAAAAATTGACATGTTAAAATTGGTCTTTACACCTTTCTAGTTATTGCTTCCACTAATTTTGATACCATGTCCAATAGATATACAAAGTATAGATCCTCAATGTTGATTGGACCAATAGGAGTATAGTGTAGGAATATTACAGCTACATTATGATAAGATGGGGCAGTTCTTTTTTCAGCTGCAAGACACAAAATTTAGATATATTGCTAAGAAGATGATTAAAGTCCCTCCACAGTTTATGACGTCATATGATATAATAACCAATGAGAGAAGAGGCCAGCATAAATTTTACCCTTGGGCAATTACAGTGTATACTGGTCTTTCATTGGCTATTATATCGTATAACGTCATAATCTGTGGAGGGACTTTAATCATCTTCTATGGCTAAAGATAAATTAAACAATTCCTAATCAAGTTGGATGGATTATTGTGTTTAATTGACCATTTAGAGTTGTAAATCTATGCTTGTCAAGTAGACACATCATATGACGACACAGTGATATATTGGTGCAGTCTTTAAAGGAAACTGTTTTCTTTTAAGCCTCTATCTATTTTTAACAGCCTTATTATTGGCAATTATGTTTCTTTTTTCTAACTATTTCCTTATTCGTTTTTCTCTTTCTCTCTGTCTCTGTCTGTCTGTCTGTTTGTCTGTTTGTCTGTTTGTCTGTTTGTCTGTTTGTCTGTTTGTCTGTTTGTCTGTTTGTCTGTTTGTCTGTTTGTCTGTTTGTCTGTTTGTCTGTCTGTCTGTCTGTCTGTCTGTCTGTCTGTCTGTCTGTCTGTCTGTCTCTGTCTGTCTGTCTGTCTGTCTGTCTGTCTGTCTGTATGTCTGTCTGTCTGTCTGTCTGTCTGTCTGTCTAAATCTCTCTCTGTCTCTCTCTCTTTCTTTCTTTCTCTCTCTATGTCTCTCTATCTATCTATCTATCTCAGATTTACTTTCTTTCTGTCTTTCTCTATCTCTGCTTATCTCTTTATCTACTTATCTCCATTTTTCTGCATTTAAAAAAATTGGTCTTTTATCTCATTATTTTCAAATAATTTTTTCTCATAGTGTATCCTCTTCTAGTAATTCCTAGATAGGTTCTGATGATTTGTAACAATTAAGTTGTCAAAACAGTGTTCGCGTGGTTTAGCAATCTAAGCATTTAGCTTAAACACCTAGTTAATTACTGGGTCGGGAATCTCCTTAGATTTTTAATCATCCGCTTGTAAATTCATGTTAAGTATCATCCAACAGATAACCAACAAGGTCCTGAATGTGCGTGGTAATAAGTTTCGTCTTTTTTATGGGCCAAGGTATTTCCCCTACTCTTACTATTGATGGCACATGGCTTTTGTACAAGTAACCTTGCCTGTTCTTCTATCTCTGTAATCCTATGTGCACTCTAATCCGTTTATTAAATTGGTAGAACTTTTTGTGTCTATCCATCTGCCTGCCTGTGTTTCTTATCCGCTGGACTAATATGACTCCCCTTTACAGCAAACTTCTTCTATGCCTTAAAAAGATTTTTATATAAATTTTTTAAGTGGTGAGTCGACGCCCCCTCCCCCTCCCACCCTCCCTGAAATTTGCTATTGGTTTTCTTTCTTTTTTACATAAATTATTTAGCAGTTTCTGAAATTTTACTTGTCAAATTAAGGTGATGCAAGTGTATTGTGTTGATTATTATGAATCACATCCTTGCTATAATTTATATCCGGCCATAGTAATTATTGACAGCGTAGCTATATTAATATTAGGATCTGTCAGTTTGTCCTACCATAAACTATAATAACGGTTGGCTAGCTAATTAGAATAGTTTAATATAAAATTTTATGTTGTAATTTACAAGTTATAGTACAGCTACTGCAAGCGTTCTTGAGCTTTCAGAAAAATTCTTGTGTTTAAACAAAGACGTTCAAAGTTAGGGGGTAAATGAGAGTTAACCAATCCCCCCCACAAAAAAAAATCTAGAATTTTGGAACTACATTAGATTATAACCCTCCCCCCCCCCCCTTCCAACATTTACCCCCCTCCCAAAAATAAAAGGCTTGGACGTCCTTGTGCCTAATTACTGAAACCACTCATCAATAAAAGGTGTAGGAAGTAGTCAGCTGTTAATTAGAGGAAATTTAAATTAATGTTGAGAATTAAAGCTGCAAGCATAAATTAGATAGATAGATATAGGTACAGTTAGATTAAGTGTAGATAAGGATAGACAGATAGATAGTCACTTAGATAGACAGATGAACTTGCATATGTATAGACACATATATAGTAAAATATAAACATGAGAGATTGATAAATAGATGGACACACACTGAGAAAGATAAACAGACATAAAGATAGATAGAAATACAAACAATATAGCTGACAGATATAAAGATATAAATAGATAGATATATTTACAATATACATCCCATGATATAAGATAATAAGTTTCTTTTGTCAACGAAAAGGTTGTAGTTTTCAGGGAAGCTTTTTTAATGCATTGTAATGGTCTAAGCATCTAGGCTATTTTCCTGACCTTATCCTCCCCTATCCTCCCTTAGAGGCCAGGGGAGAAGGAATATACAAATTTATATAAAGATAGATAGAGACAAAAATAGATAGATAGATAGCATACTGATTGGTTCTTATTACTGTAAAATACATCCATTGGCATTCTAAAATTAACAGAAACATACTATTTTGATAGAAAGATAGACAAATGTAGATATAGATAGATAGAGACACAGATAGATAGAGAGTACATTGAATTGCACTTTTTTAATGTGAAAAAAATTTATTATATAAAAAAAAATATTCTTTTATAAAATAGGATGACCCCATCCAAGGTTTTTTACTTTTTCTTTTTAAACTAAAATTTCAAGTTGGGGTTAGATTAATCTCCTTCCTCCATCAATTTCCTCTAGAGAACTTAAGGGGCAAAGCCACTAGATTAAATAAATAGATAGATAGATAGAACACTGATTGGCACTTATTACCGTGTAAAGATAACAGCACCATTTTAGCTAATTATGCCAAAGTCCATAGACTAAGAAAGCATGAAAATATATATACTTATTCTCAATAAACCGTCACTTACAAGAAATTTTTTTTCATGAATTTAACTAATAATTTATTTGTTAATTTGACATTTTTGCACTATGTTCTATGTCTATGTAAAGTTTAACTAAAATTGTATGTACTTAGTACCTTCTTGCTCTTCTACATATAACTATTCTATGTCAATATTATAGTTTCATGAGTTTAATCTAAAATTTGACTTACTTGCCTGCCTTTTGTCCTATTTACAAATATTCTATGTCCATCTATGTTTCCTAAATTTAATCTAGAAATTATTATACTTAGGGACTGCTAGCTATTCTATGTATCACTGTTCTATGTCTATATATGTAGTTTCTTAAGTTTAATCTAATATTTGAAATACTCAGTGCCTTGTGATATTCTAAATACAACCATTCTATGTCTATATATATATAGTTTCTTAAGTTTAATCTAAAAATTGAAATGCTTAGTTCCTGCTAGCTATTCTATGTATCACTGTTCTATGTCTATATATGTAGTTTCTTAAGTTTAATCTAATATTTGAAATACTCAGTGCCTTGTGATATTCTAAATACAACCAGTCTATGTCTATATATATATAGTTTCTTAAGTTTAATCTAAAAATTGAAATGCTTAGTTCCTGCTTGCTTTTTTATTTACAACTATTCTATGTCTATATATGTATATATATATAGTTTCTTAAGTTTCATCTAAAATTTTATGCACGCACCCAGTGCCTTATGCTATTCTATATACAATAATTATATTATATTAATAATAAGTTTAATATAAAATTTGAAATACTCAGTGCATTATGTTATTCTATATACAACTATTCTATGTTTATATATATAATTTTTCAAGTTTGATTTAAATTTGAAATGCCCAGTGCCTGCTTACTGTTCTACATAACACTTTTCTAAGTCTATATATATATAGTTTCTTAAGTTTAATCTAAAATTTGACATGTTTATTAGCTGCTTAAATACACCAAACTAATTAAAACATTTCAACATTTAAACTTCCCACTCTTTGCTTAAGGAATTGGGATAATAGTTCATAGAATAAATCAGTAGAAAACTTAGAGAAAAAAAAACAGAACAAATATGTCAACAAGTATCGCAGCAATGAAAATCAATACTTTTTTTGGAAGGTATTATAAGTAAATTACAGACTTTAGCATTTTTAATTCAAAAATTAATTTACGGTCATTATAGAAAGGCGTACTGATGGAAGGAGGGATTTTAAAAACTGTGTTGACTAATTATCTAAAAAGACTTATTATTATTTATTTGTAGTCAAAAAAAAGTAAAGAATTCCAGACGTTTTAAGTTTTTAACTAAAGAAAAGGAAATAAAAACCAAGGTTGATCAATTTATTATCCAACCAACAAACCACAAAAAAAATCTAACCCCTCAGAACCTGAGATAATGTACTGATAAAGGGCCCAACTGTTAAGGGTTAATACAACCCCATAAAAATACAATTTTATTAAGACCAGTATGAAGCTTCTCATGTATTCTTGGTGTATTAACACAAAATAGAAGAAATTTCACATTTCATGTACTCATTTTTATCTTTCTTTTTTTTATTATTCATATCCCTGTTCAAACTTTATCTCTCATTCTTTCTCATTCTCATTTTACATAGTAAAATAGATAAACCACTTACCAATTAGCTACAACAGTTTTTATTCTAATATATTGCTTCCTAGTTGATATACTAGATGGATGTGTTTTTTCTGTAGCTTAAAAAGTAGCTTAGAGAAATATTCATAATGGTTTTTGATAGATTTTAAACTGTTTTTTTTTTGGCATATTAGACACCATTTCGTGTCAAGGGTTGATTCATTGCTATTTTTAACGAATATATGGAAACAAACATCCTCTTAGAAATTTTTTTTCCAATTTTTTTCAATTTTGTACCTTCCCCCGACTACCGACGAACAACTATTTTAGGTTAGGTTAGGTTTTAGGCTAGGGAGCCGAGCGCTGCGGCTAGGCAGGTAAGGGGGCCGAGCGCTGCCGCTAGGCAGGCAAGGGGGCCGAGCGCTGCGGCTAGGCAGGCTAGGGAGCCGAGCGCTGCGGCCAGAGTTCATAGTTCGCTGTCTGGGGGGGGGGGGGGGGGGGTGTTACTCAAATTTTCAATATTGAAAAAAAATTTCTAAGAGGATAATACCTGAAATGTTTATTTTCTTTCGCTCTCCTTTTTTAGTTGCACAGCTACTCTATAAATAGGTTTGCCCGTCTATACATGAATAATTAACAAAAAGTATTACAGTTTTAAGACTAAACCCTTTTATAAAATACATTGCCAATTGTCAAATCCTCTTACCTTTCATGCAGAATTTTTCCTTTTAATATTTATTAATTAGTAAATTCTCTGTACTGATTAGATTTTGTTATGGTTATACTTATCCTTATAACCTAATAAATTCTTTAGTAAGTCCAAGATTAGAGTAAAACACTAGAGGGAGAATTGGTTAAATAACTGTATCTACCAATCGCAACCGCCTTTTGCAACCTTTCTATTGGGTCATTAAAAATCAACCAATGGTGTGGTGTGTATCAGCCAAGTTTCAGAAAACGATTTGGTAGCAGACGAATAAGGTCATTGAAAAAGGAAGGGAGGTATCTGTATGCATCTATACTATACATCTGTTTTCCAAAAATAAAAATTCTTTATTAAGTCCAACTATGTATTGTATAGGATTCTAAATCTTTTCATTGTGCATTAAATTCCGCAAAAGTAATATTTTTGTAACTGGACAAAGTGTCTTAAAAAATCAGCCATGTAATGTCATAAAAATGAGGGATTATCGATCTCTTTTTTAGGGGTTTCTCTTTCCTACTTCTCCTCTCATCTCCCTCATTTTTATGACGTCGCATGGCTGATTTTAGACCTTTTGTCCAGTTACCATATCTTCACATTAATTAGGAAGAGTTTCATACATATTATTACAACAGCACAATCTGCATCTTGTTTATCAGCTTATACTAATAACGAAATGAATTTGGAAAAAAATTCACGAAACCTATACGTGTTTTTCAGCTGTCGTTATTATTAAGATTTATTTTGCTTGTAGGTTATACCTTATTCTTGCTTGTTTGTTCGCTATTTTTTGGAGCTTATATAAATTCAAATGCCGAATCTGGTAAGTTTTTTATATGTTCGATATTATTGAAAAGAATCAAATCTAAAAAAAATAGAGAAAAGTTTTAAAAAGTGATTTTCTTTTGATTTTATGGTTCCCGTACATATGAAAACTTACACCCAAATTTTTTAGTATATTCATTAGTTTTCCAAGAAATAGAAAGAATTTTCAAAACTGATTACTTGGGCTTACAAATAAACTGTTTCAGTATCTTTAGTAGAAAAAGGCCTGTTTTTAAAAGCATTTTTGACTGAGTAATTGTCAATATTTGTAATGTTATGATCGAACATATAAAAAAAACTTACAGACTTTTTATGCGAAAGTGAAGGAACGCCTTAACTTTTCTTAACTTTATTATGAAATATAGATAACAAAGTGTCAACTTTTAGTAAGGAGAAGATAATTTTTGGGGTTTTCAAAATATTTTTAGGTATTTTTGGTTAATTAGTGAGGTATAGATTTTAAAAATAGGACAAGGATAATTAAAAAAAAACAATAAAAATGTATTAATTTGAGATTGAAACCACGTCAATTTCTGAATTTCAGCCAATTTTGAGGCGGAATAACAATAATGGCAGCCATTATTTATTAGGATTTGCTTTTATGGATTATGTAATCCCTGTTATTACAAAAGCATCGATTCAAATTCCCTAAAAACAAAAACCTTTATATTTAATTATAGTACATTCAGCATAACTTAAAGAAATGATAATCACAAATGAAATGTTTTTACTTTAACTTTCCAACTTTTAATAATAATAATAATGGTTAGCTAAAAAAACAGCATAGTAGGTTTGTTGCAGAAATTTGTGTATGAAAATCTCGTCGCTGTCTCATAAAGTACCATGTTTATTATGATGGTTGGGGGTAGCAGTGATCAACAGGCACTTTTTTTGAAAAGCGCCAAAATATCCATGTTTATAAGTAATGGAAATCTTCACAAGAAATTTCTTTTGCAAAAGCTCAATCAAGCAAATATAATAGGATATTCTTGACAAAATTTTAAAAAATTTGTAGACCATCTTCGACCACATTTAAAAATGTACCAAGTATATAATCAATCTAGACTTTGAAAGCTATCAATGATTTGTTGAATTTTGGGTGTCCAAATACAGACAAAGAGAGAAAAAAGTTTAATTTTAGAGCATATTCAACACCACAAAAATAAAACATAAAATTGGAGCCTACTCAAGTCTAAATTGTAATTACAAATGACACCATTATGTCATCAAAGGCGGAAAACTTTTAAAACTAAAGTGTGGGGGTAAAACAGCAAATAATTTTTATATTATTTTAATTCCTATAAAAATTGTTTATAACAATCTAAAGACATTATTTTTGTCTCCAAGGCAGTAATAAAATGTTTCTAGCAGACAATCAATCTTTTGATTCAGTTGCAAATGTTTTGAGCTAGTTTTTTCCCCTCATTTTAGTATTATTGTCACACGCTTAACAAAGCAGAATAAAAAACTGAAGACGAGTAGAATTATTAAATAATTTTAGCGGCTTATTCCCTTAAAGTGAGTAGTTGAGCACAAAAACTACCAAAATTGAAAATAAGGGGAGTGTTAGTTATCATTGGTTTTGATTTTTACTTTAGGTCAGGTTAGGTTATTATCTATTGGTTATTGGGTAGCCCCGCAGGGGTTAGGCAAAGGGTAAAAATCTACCCCCCTCCCCCTTTAATTTAAATTTTTATCAAAAATTAGTGAGATGTTGTGAGTGCTCTAACATAGCTGCAATATTCCCACACTAAAAGTAACAGGTTTAACTTTTGTGTTAAATCATTTCAAAGTCATTATTACAATTTTGTGCAGGAATATTTTATTAAAAATTCACTGAATGTTGTTATGATGTTCATTAAATCACCTGCTATAGTGGCTTAATTCGTAATCTGTGAGGTGGGGAGTTTGAATCGTGGCTCAACACCGTGTCAAAAGCTATAGACGCTAAAAATTATTCCCGCTGCTATGTCAGATGCGCTACATTACTAGTTAGAGTAGGGTGAATGTCTTAGCATAAAACAGGTGCAACAAGGGTCGTGCAATCAAAGAGTTGGTTGTCAGTTGGTTGTTAAATAATATCCTGGGTTTGGACAAAAAAATGAGAGATTGGCTCCCCTTGGTTATCCTTTGCTGGTGTACCTGATTTTATAGTCTCATGGATGATGTAATTGACGAGTTATATCAATCAAATTAGTTTATGTCATTAATAAGTCAACCATGGTCACTTTTAAATTGCATGACGAAAAAATGACAGTTTTACCATACCATAAAGTCAACTTAAACCATTCAAATTATATGTCGACTGAAGACGAAGAAAAAATTATGACGTCATAAAAATAAGGAATGAGGATAGGAGGAGTGGGAAAAACCCTTAAAAAGAGATGGATAATCCCTCATTTTTATGACGTCACATTGAGCGACTTTCTTCATCTTCTTGTCGACAAATTAAATCTAGAATAAACTAGATGTCCAATCCTCTACCTTCCTGGTTTTATTTCGTTTGTAGGCCAAACTTTTGCAATGAATAAAACTTTTTGATTATAATTCATTTTTGCATAATTGATGATAATCATAACTAAAGATAATAAAAACCTTTCTTCTGGTGTAACATAAAAGTTGGAACAAGAAGAATGCATTGGCAATAAACAGGAGCAACTAATTACTAAGGACTTACAGTAAAATGTCGAACAATTTAAGTGTCTTTTTAATGTAAGACATTGGTAAACCTAAACTACAAAAAATTAGGAAAGGAGGAGAAATAGGAATGTGTATTTAACTGAAATCAAAGGTTTTAAAAAAACTTTGTTATTCATTGCCTTAAAAACTTTTTAAAAATATGAATTGACTGGTTTAAAATAATACAATTTCAACCAAACAAAAGGTCAATTTAGCTTTTCATATATGATGATCTACATTTATATATCATCAATTGCCTTATCCCAAAAGACCTCTGGCAAAATTAGACTTTAAGGTGTACAAATCCCCTCTAGAGGTTAATATTCTTATAATTTAATTTTTATTAATTGTTTCTGCAATCATACTACTGCCAAAAAAGTGTCTTTTGTTACATCCACTTCAGATATGCTATAATAATCTGCCAATTCGTATACCTGTATATTGTCATTTGCATATTTCCCCAAGGGGATTTGATTTTTCTTCCAGAATTTATACACTGATATTTTGATATTTGTAGTTAAATCTTGCATTACCAAAGGGGTCATTTTGTTTATCATACCTATAGAGGACGAAGAAATGAATTATCATTCATTGTCTTATCCTTGTACCTCTGAAGTTTTCCCTTTGTCCTGTGATACCATTTTTAGTGTGCCAAACAGTTTTGTAATAATTTCTCTTTTCTTGGCTACCCATGTAAATACATGGTAAAAGATTATTTGGGAATAAATGCAATAGATATAATTCCAACCTAGATGTCCTATCCTTATTTAAAAGTAACACAAAGTATATCTGTTTGTGTATGTGTCTGTTCTGAAGGATTTCATTGACAGCTTGACCTAACTGATTCTCCTTTACATTGAAGCATCTTATAGGTCTAGGGAGATTTTTTGGGGTGTGTACTTCTATCCTTCCTTCGCCCCTGGAAAAAATAGATACTAAAACATACAATATACAAAAACTATGCTTACCATTTCAAAATAATATTACATTGAGCTTTCTAAAGTGTACTACTCTATTACCATATTGACTATCCATGCATGTCTTCTGTCGATTAATTATAAATCACATAATGTAAATTTACAAAACATACTATTTATAAAAACTAAGCTTACCATTCCAAAATATTAATACAATGTTATAGCAGGACAAAGTGCCTCAAAAATCAGCCATTTGACATCATAAAAATTAGGGAGATGAGAAGAGAAGTGGGAAAGAAAACCCCTAGAAAAAAGATGGATAATCCCTCATTTTTATGACATCACATGTCTCATTTTTAAACTACTTTGTCCCGCTACTAAAATGTACTCTACTACCACATTGACTATCAATGCATGTTTTCTGTCAAGTAAATAAACCTCACATAAACTAAATTTCCCAAACATACAACATACAAAAACTATGCTCACCATTCCAAAATATTAATACAATGAGCTTTCTAAAATGTACTCTATTTTTGCATTGACCACCCATGCATGTCACCTCTGATACTCATAATGTAGATGGCAATACAGAAATTTTTCTAAAATATAGGATATACAGAA
This sequence comes from Acartia tonsa, assembly GCF_053477335.1. Taxonomy (NCBI): domain Eukaryota; kingdom Metazoa; phylum Arthropoda; class Copepoda; order Calanoida; family Acartiidae; genus Acartia; species Acartia tonsa. The sequence continues at coordinate 42,521,256 of NC_137272.1, forward strand.
ACTTTGCTTACCCTTTCAAAATATTATAACAATAAGCTTTCCAAAGTACTATATTGACCATCTATGCAAGTTTCTTGTCAAGTATATAAAGCTCTGATACACATAATGTGGATGGGAATATAGAACTATTGCCAAAAGTCAAAAGCAACACTATGCATCTATTTATCTCTGTTCTAACCTACATATATGTGTATCAGCTTATTTACATATTTATAGCAAACTTTTGAATATGTATACCAAGATTTGGTGGAAGGTTCCCCCCACCCCACCCAAGAATATATATTTAAAAAAGCTACAAATTTTTACTTTTTTTCTGCCTCCAATAAGCTAGAAATTCGTTTTCTATTGTTGCTTGTGCTACTTATTAAATTAATTTTAAATTTAATCCTAAGTACATAAAGAAGAAATGTATTTTTGTGTGAAGCTTAAGATTTCAATAAATATTGAACTGATTGAGTTTTCCTTATTAGGTAAGCTTCACATAGGTCCATTGATGGTTTTAGGCTATTTCATTTTCAGATTTTAGCCCCTTGTTATCTCTTTCAATAAAAAAAGCCCCTAGAGGCTAGTGATCCAGCCACGAGAATTGTAAAAAGCAACAATCTAGGCACACTTCCATTTTTACAAAAGAAATTAAACCTCCAATTATATATAGAGAGAAATTTGTATATAAAACATTATTATGTATAATATTTATATTTAGAGTGTGGAGTCTGAATTGAATTCTGGTTACTTGTGTAGCTGATCTACTCAGGGATCTTTAGGGATAAGATAATGTACGATAAATTAACATAAATCCACAATGATGATAAACACAATTACCCCTTCTATATATATATTGATTGAAAAGTTTGGCGAGTAGTGGTTTAGTAATAAAAGTACCCAAAGTTTTTAAGTTAATGAATAATATAATTTGGTTATAAAACTTTGGGTACTATGTATCTAGAAAAGTTTTGGCACTTGAAGCTTATCGTACATATTTCTTAGCTGTGGAAAACCCGCACAAGTAAACAGTATTTATTAACGTCCTCACCGTTTTACATATTATATATTTGTAAGGTATATTATTATATGTAATAAAAATGTAATTATTATAGATAATTATACATCAACAAGATCATTAACCGCGCTAGTGTCGATATTTTCGGCTTTTGCTTTCTTTTTAAATAAGTGGATGCGCCCTTAGCTAGAATATAGGTGCATTTTGATCAAAGGGAAAAGAAGGAAGGAGAAAAATTATCTATAACAATTTCAAAGCTTAGATCATTGAAACGACCTAAACCCATACCAGGACCTGTGTGAAACTTCCCTATAGTGGATAACTTAATCAGATTATTAATCTTTGAAAAAAAACATACTCCTTTTTATCTTTTTTAAAAATTGAATATTAATTTTTGAGATAAAAAATTGGAAAACTTTTTACATAGAAAAATGCAAATTTCATACATACCTCCTTTATGTGTATTACTTACAATTAATTATATCGCTTCTAGCCCTCAGGGACTTCAATCCCTGAAATAAGAAGGTGGATGAAACCTAAATATTAAAATGTTAATTTGAAAGAAAAAAACTTATTTTTTGCTAAGTCGGTAGTGGTGGGGCGGGGGGTTTAACCTAAATACCACCCATAATAGCCTTGAACCTGTCCAGGACGACAGAGACCAAATTGTGTCAAAAATGGTCCATGTGACGTCATAAAAAATAGGGATTATCCATCTCTTTTTTAGGGGTTTTCTTTTCAACTTCTCCTCTCATCTCCCTCATTTTTATGACGTCACGTGAATCATTTTGACACAATTTGGTCTTTGTCGTCCAGGACTAGAGTAATAATTATGAAAATGTCAAGCTGTTCTTGAGATCTGAGCTTACAAATAAAAATTGACAGTACATTAGCATGTAATGATTTAAATATACCAAATTACCAATTTATTACAGTAAAAATGTAAACATATGTAGATACAGGTAAAAAGGTTATTGCATTTAAACTTTTACATACTTTACTTTTTACCATTATACATTAAGATATATAAGTTTTCCGGAATTTTAAAGTTAGGGGGAGATTTAAAATCTGCATCAAATTTTGAGGATTTTTTATAAAATTCGTTTTTTCTATAATTCTTTATCTAAAAGCGGAAATGCAATTTAAGTTAATTAATTTTGGCATCTGTGATTGGTGGATTTAAAAAATCTGCGCTCTGATTGGATGGCGTACATCATTCAACCAATTAGAGCGCAGGTAGTTTAAAATCCACCTATCCTATTGGTAAAAATTAATTAACTTAAAATGCATTTCCGCTTTTAGATAAAGAATTATACAAAAAACGAATTTTATAAAAAATCCTTAAAATTTGATGCAGATTTCAAATCTCCCCCTAACAATAAAATTCCGGAAAACTTATATATCTTATTATACATATTATGGTGTTATTACGAATCAAAAATCAGTCAATTTAATTAAATTTTAAATGTTTGCTTCCCTTATACAGGCTGGTTTTCATTAACTTTGCAAGAGGATTTACAAAGAACTTTTAAAAACAATAATATAATGTTTTTTGTTAAAATTTTAGAAGATGATTAAAGTCTCTCAACAGATTATGACGTCTTACGATAAAATAACCAATGAGAGGCCAGCAAATATTTTACCATTGCCTCTCATTGGCTATTCTATAGTATGATGTCATAATCTGTTGAGGAACTTTAATCATCTTCAAACTTTACCCTTAACCCTAGAAGTTGTATTTTATGGGAGTCGAGAAGGTACATGACAATAGTATTGGACCTCCCTAAGACATTTATGAAGCAACACTAAAAAGAACAACTTCATGAATACAGCCATTTCTGAGATATTTTGCTTCAGTTAAAAACTAAATATTTTCTATTGTAAACTTAATACTGTATTATATATCAATTTCTTAAAGTGAAAATTTATCAAAAGATATTTTACTGCATTGATAATTATAGGCCAAAATAACATGAATACAGGTTAAAAAATTTAAAGCTTCTCTACAGGTTTATTAAAATTATTACACTGTTGAATAAAATCGTACTTATTTATTTGAATATAAAAAAAGTTATTGCAATTTATTGAAAAGGTACACTTGCTATAATTACATGTTGTTGCTTTTTTATTTCAATGTCATTTTAAGCGCAAATCTTATTTATTTTTAAGAAATATATGAAAATGATATTATAACAACTTTCCGCGAATATGAAATCTACAATTAAAAGCATTTTTTTAGCCTAGGCTAAAAAAACTTGTTTTAACCTTATGATTGTTCATTTTTATATTTATAGAAAACTGGCTATAATACGATGCTAGACATAATTTTTTCGTATGGATGAAAACCGGTTCTAATCCATCGGATATTAATCGGATTCGAATAAATATTGCATATATTCGTTTGTCTATCAGTCTTAAAAATTAGTAATGGGACACACTTAACTAATGTTTTCTGACCCTTCTTGTCAAAATTCATTTGGCCAATGACTCAATGAGCATCTAAAGCTTAGATGGAGAAATCAATCAGTTCAGGGGTTTGCGAGATCCTAATAGAAAATAAAATAAAATTATATGTTCTATAATTATTTAAGAATGTTATAAAAAGTTGTTAATATGTAAATCTAACAAATAAATCACTGAATTAATTCATATTTTAAATTTATATTTTTCTCCCTTATATGTTTATCTTGAAATCTCTCTCTATTTATAATAGTGGGGATTTAAAGTGAATTTTTGTTTACTTAAGTTGATAATAAAACAAATTAATCCCATGATAAAAAGTGTTTTTTTATTATTTTTGACTAAAATAACAAATGGGGGAAACAAATTCCACCCCAACCCCCTTAATTACCCCTAGAGGCCTCTAGGGGCGTAGCCGCTAGTTCCATAATATAAAGTAGTAAGACTTTTTTTGTCTAATGCTTAAGATTTCAATAATCTCTGAACTGATATAGATCTCTTTTCGGAGGCTTCACCTAGGTCCTTGGATGGTTTTATGCTTTTTTAAAAGATTTAAGCCTTGGGAAGGTTTCATGCTATTTGTAAGACCCTCTAAAATTATGTTTTCCAACAAACAACGAACCCTTTTCATTGCCCGAACTTTGTCTGGAAGTCTAAATCCAATTTTAAAGTTCATAATGGTCAAGACACGAACCCGACACCGATCAAGTAAACAAAACTCAAACCAAATTCCTCACTGTATAAAGAAAATCAATTTGAATTTAGTAATTGAAAATTTACGGTCCATATTTTTACAAAAGCCTATTTATAACAACTATTTAAAATGCTTGGTTTTAGGTACATGCAAATAGGCCTAAAAATATGATTTTAATGTGCTTTTTTAAAGCGAAGCTTTTCTATAATTAGGGTCGGCCCATACGTCCATCCGTAACGTATAGCCCTTTTCGATAATTTAGGCATAATGTCAGTATGTCCTTAAGCAGTATTCTATATTTAAGAAGTTTTGCAATAAATTTAAGTATAATTTTGTCAAAACTTATATTTTCATATTTTGTATTTTCAGTTCTGACACTCTACAAGAGTTAATGTTCGTCTATCTTACCGTTTCAAAACTTCGCTTTTATGGATCTTGTTTTCTAAACAATGGCTGGTTCAATAGCGATATTTTTAGAATTTATTTGCGTTGTTTGGCGATGTACAGTAAAAATTGCAGATCGACCATTTAAAACATATCTTCTAAGATCTCGGTAACCAATTGGGATGGTTTTAGACTATATTACTGTTTCCCTCACATAGACGAAGCCACGTGTTTTTTACAAGTAGTTAGTTTTTTTGATGATCTCCTTGTGATTAATATTATCTCTGAAACAGCGATCCTTAATATATACATATTGTATTAGGCTATTTGTTTTTAGAGTTTGTCAAGTCACTATAGGAATTTTGACCCCAAACCGAAACAAAACTTAGCAAGAAAGAGGGAATTTAACTCCATTTACATAACCCCTCACCCCTGTTATTATTATCTATCTATTAATCCATGAAAAGCCTATTTCCAGCATCTCACCCAAAACAAATAAATCATTTTCGCCATATCGAACACAAAATTTATATCGGCTTTTGTTAGCCTCCCTTAATTTCTATATTTTTAGAGGCAAAGCCACTTTTTATCTCTGAATGTCCGTTTATTAGAGCTCTTTTCTCCTATGCTAGTTTACATAGATGTTTGATATTTGGAGGGAAGATTCCAATGACAATGAAGTATCAAGTCCCTACTTTACTTTGTCCTGCTTCCCTTTCGCTTAAGACATGAATTCTATACAATATTTCATTAAGCAAAACTAAAAAAAAACTTTGGCTGTTCCTGTTTATTTTAAGTTTTAAATTTTGATATTTTTTATGCTTCGCTTCTTATGCATGTTGTCATCCATGTTTTTCCCTCTTCTTCCATATTTCAATGTATTTTTTTAAGTGATTTTACCCAGGGATCTTAAGGGATAAGAAAATGTATGATAAATTGATATACATCCTCAAACAAAAACAAGATTAACCCTATTGTCGATCAAAATTATTTGTTAAAAATTTGGGACACTGCTGTTAGTTTGAACCAACTAATCAAGGTGATATTCAAGCCAAAAAAATGAGAATAGTTATTTCGTTCATCGTATATATTATAGACTGCTTTCCGCGGATATAGAATGTACAATTATAAGATTGAAACCAGTTTTTTTAGCCCCAAGGTGCCGAAGGCACGGGATAAAAACTGGTTTTAATCTTATGATTGTACATTTTTATATTCGTAGAAAGCTGTATATAATACGATGCTAGACTTAGTTTTTTCGTATGGATGAGAACCGGTTCCTATCCACTGTATTCGAATAAATACGAGAAAAAGTGTTTATAAAACTTTGGGTACCAGTGTTAAATGTTCCTTCCCTCCCGGGATTGTACCAAATTAGATGTGCTCGAAAACGGAAAAACTACCAAAAAAATCAAGTTCAACTATGCCTACTTTATTATATAAATGTCAGTGATGCTTTAAAGTTTTTAAAAGCGAAGCTTTTCTATAGGGTAGGTCCGTACGTCCGTCCGAGATAGATAGCTTTTATTCGTTAATTTAGGCATGTTAGAATAGTCCTATCGATGTCAAACTTTGCTTGATGATTCCTGTAGTAGTTAGGTACGATTTAGAAAGCGTAGCAACTCTATAATCATTACCATAATGTCCGTATGTCCATTTTAAACATGTTGATTTTTCTACTTTTTTAACAACAAATTTTTATGAGATCTAATTATCCGATTGATCCGATTTTTGGTATATTGATTCCTGGGACAACAAAGAACAATATTATAAGCGAAGCAACTCTATAATCAAGTCCTAAAAATGTAAGTATGTCCATAAACATTTTCCTGTATCAAGCAGTTTTTCAACAAATTTACTTACAATTTTGCTTCAACTCTCATACTTTTATATTCTGATTATTCAGTTTAGACACTATACAAGTGTTAATGTCCGTTTGTCCTACCGTTTCAGTGCTTCGCTTTTATGGATGTTGTCATCCTTGTTTCTCGTATTCATTCGAATCCGGTGGATAAGAACCGGTTCTCGTCCATACGAAAAAAACTAAGTCTAGCATCGTATTATATCCAGCTTTCTACGAATATAAAAAATGTACAATCATAAGATTAAAACTAGTTTTTTAGCCGAAAGCGGAAAGCCGTTTATAATACGATGCGAGAAATTACTTAATTTAATTTAGCTTACACCAACAACGAAATTAATTCGGGGAGGGGGGGGGGTCACGAAATCTAAACGTGATTTTCAGCTGTCGTTGGTGGGCAAAACTTATTATAATTGACGAACTTTTTACTACCTCATAAGTCCAAAATATTATTTTAGATTTCGCTTGTTGGCTATGCCTTTTTTAACAGTTTTTCTAAAATACTTAATTTCTTAGGTCCAATATGTGTTTTTGATCCATAAAACCGTTAGAAAAAAAATCATTTTTTGATTAATGATCTTGTAATACAAATTGGAGATAGAAAATCATTTATTTATGTTTTTTAACAAATTTTTTATTTTTTTTATTTGAAGATGAATATGGAAATTAATTCTTGAAAAAGGTCGATAACGTTTAATTGTCGTGTAGCTCTTTGAAAGTGAAACAATAAAAGAAATAAAAGAAAAGAGAGATAGAGAGATAGAAAGATAGAAAGAACGCATAGTACAAGGACGTCTAAGTTTTTTTTAGAACATCCCTGTTGACGTACCCGGAACCTTATAATCGGAATCCATTTAAAGCTTTGATTTTTTAGTTTTATTGTTTGACATGTTGTTAGCTTTTTAAAACGTTATTACTGCTCTACTTGTCCTACTTGTGGACATAATTGTCCATATTAAACACTAATTTGGCAGGGATCTTAAAGGATATGACAATCGAGGATAAAAATTACACCTTCTGTAGATCAAAATTATTGGTCAAAAAGTTTAGGTACTACTAGTTTGGAACCAAGCTATCAAGATTTGATAAAAATACCCAAAAGATATCGTTAAGATAAAAATTTGGGTACCTGTGTAATCTACAATCCAACATCCCCTTCCTCCCTGCTTATTTGGACACTATTCAGTAAAGAGTCTTTTTGTTCATTTTAATTGAGATCAAAAGGTCATTTTTAGCGGGTAATTTTGGACATTCTGTCAAATAAAATTTATCAAGGATGACATCATTCATAAAATCAAAGCTATGAAACGATAGGACAAACAAACATAAACACTTGTAGAGTTTCAGAACTAAATTTTAAGAATATAAATGTATAAAAAATCGAAACAAATTGTAAATAAATATGTTGAAAAACTATTAGAGAGATGCTTTGTGTATAATATTGTACCTTGTTGTAATGGGAATCATTAATCAAAAAATCAGGTCAATCTGATTTTTTTATCACATAAAAATTTGTTCTTAAAAGGACGCACGGACATTATAGTAACGATTATAGAGTATCATATATGGGTGTACTGTCTATTTAAGAAACTATTTTGGTGTCTTCTTTGAATGTTGCAAAATAAACATTTTTATAAAGACTTTAATCTTAAGGTAAAAGAAACAATATGTATTTGATTCTGTATGTCTCTGTGTACCGAAGGATCTTAGTAACCACTTGACCAAAATGGTTCTCCTTTCCAATGTAGATTCTTATGGGTCAAGAAAAAGTTTATAACTATTGTGGGGGAGAGTAATATCACCCTTCCAAAATAAGAATAGCCCCTAGAAAAAAATGAACTCCCCTCAAAAAATTTAATTCATCTTTCAAAACTTATATTGGGGTTGGTCCACTTTTCCCCTGACCTCAAGGGCCCCGAGATGCCTCTTTAAGTGTACCTGTACCCTCCTTTTAGACATAAAAAAAATAATATAAGTATACAAGAATGGACACATTAGTGAATTACTGTTGTAGGATAATTAGTACATATTATAACGCGATATTCGAACCAATCCCCTCCCCAACAACTAGCTGACTTGGAGAAATACCATGCCAGTATTTTGATCATTATGAGCCATTATATTAAACTTTATAATAAACATGTTGTTGTTTTTTATCAGTGTGGCTTTTTCTTAAACCCGATATGTTTATCCGTCCGTTTGTACGGATTGGTATTTGTGTTAATTGCCAAAACACATAAATCTTATTCCGCAGGGAGTTTTAAATATTCTTATAATGGGGAAGGAAGAGATGCTTATTAGATCTTTCCTGTTATCTTAGAAACCATAAGATATATCTTATTTGGATTTTGGATTACTCCTGTGACCGCCTGAATGGATGGATTGGTCAAAAAAATCTTTTAAATCTATATTTGTGGCTTTGAAAAGTGAAATGATTTTGTAACTTTACATTTTACACGACTAAAATGAGAGACAAAAACCTTAGGGGCGTCCCATAAACTACCCCCCCCCCCCCTTTGGAACAGGGTTTAATAAGATCATACAAATGTAGTACCAGCGGTTCACCCCAAACATCTAGTGGAAGTAAAATGTGAATGTTCCCTGAAGTGGATAGCCTAATCGGGACAAAAAGTAGATGAAATTTTTTTCCATGCGCTACATAAGGAGAATTTAGTCCTTGTTATTAGGTCCTTTTACATTTTAATATCTTTTGATATATTTAAGAAATCATTGTTTACAAACATGAACAATTTGTGTATTTTTTATTCTTATTCCAATTATGTATGTGTGTGTGTGCGTATGTGTGTGTTTGAGTAGCTAACCCAATTTATGGGAAATGGTAATCAGTTTATTAAATTAGGTATCTATCTATCTCTATCCTTATTTGATTATGTATCTATCGCACGGTTCTTTAGAAGTAACAATGAGTGTTTGATTATTTTGTATGTATCTTATGAGGCTTTTCTATAATTTGTCATATATATAACGTCCATAATGGATAGCTTTTATATATAATTTAGTCTTGTGAACTTTGCATGCTTAATCCTGTAACAAATAGTCACAATTTAGTAAGCGTAGCAACCCTACAATCGTCACCAAGAAGATCGTTTGTCTTCTAGAGAACTTTAATATTTGTATTCTCTGTTAGAGCATCTTCTATAGAACTGTGATATTCTTTGTTCTTTGTTAGAGTATCTTCTAGAGAACTGTGATATTTTTGTTCTCTGTTGGAGAGTCTTCTAGAGAACTGTGATCTTTTTGTTCTGTGTTGGAGTGTCTCCCAGAGAACAGTGTTATGTATATTTGTGTTGATTTGATTAGCATTGCTTTTCCAATCACCAATTCGATAGATAACATCATCTCCCTCCCCCCCCTCTCTCTCTCTCTATCTCTCTCTCTCTCTCTCTCTCTCTCTCTATCTCTCCCTTTCTCCTAGTTCTATATACAAAATCATCTAACATCCTATTTATCAATATTCCTTTCTTTCTTTCTACCTCTCTCTCTCTCTATTTGAATTTCTATAAGTTAATTGGTTTAACGGAATTGCGAGATCTTAACGTGCAAACAAAAAACTTGTCTTGCGCCCTTCTTCTATGTTTTCATTCTTATGTGCTGTTATTTTGAGATAATTTTTCACTGTATACAAAAGTTTATAAAATGATAGATTAAAGCAAATTATAAGTTAAGGGGTTGTTCGTATATTAGGGACTAGATTCCAAAAAAAATTATGTTCGGCATGGTTATAAAAAATATTCGTATTTGATTTCACGACTTTAATTTGGAAGTTCTGATTGTTCATTGTGATGAGATGCACTTGTTAATAGGCCAGGACATTGCTACTACTTTTACTATTACTGTAAAGTACCAGACATAGCAATGACAGGTCTTAGAGGTCCAAGAGTGGAGGTAAAGGGGTGCTTACCCCCTCAAACTTAAAAACCCCACATTTCAACCCCCCCCCCTCAAAACTTTTTAAAAATAATTTAGAAGCAGACGAAAGAGGTCTTTGAAAAATAAGGGAGGTTTTAGTCTGTATATACATCTATACTATAGATCTGTTCGTTGAATGTAGATTGCTTATAAAATTTCAAGAATTACCCCCCAGCTGTAACTTTTTATCTAAATGCTCCTATGAAAGCATATTATTATCCTTTCAAACATTATTCTAAATTATCTTTTTTTATCTTTAAGCTTTGATTGAAGATTATAGTTATGAGAAAAGATTTTTAGAGAGTATTTTTCTACATCAATGATTTGTTAATTGTTTTAGGTTTAACTTTCTCATTCATTCTAAAAATTCATCTCAAAATTGTTGACTGCAGTTTCGAAGGATCTAAAAGCAGGGATCGGAAGCCTCACGTAAGCCGCGTGTAAGCCTCAGTGAAATCGTGATTTTATCACTATAAAATTCAGCTGGATGTATAAAACGGCTCTTTAGCAGACAATCCTTCTTTCTTAAATTTTTTTTTCTGCTCACAAGCAGGTTTAAAACTGAGGCTTATGCGCGGCTTACGTGAGGCTTCCGATCCCTGTCTAAAAGGATAAGACAATGGCCGATAAATTTAATTACATCACCAATAATGATACACAAAATTACCCCTTCTGTAGATTAAAATTTAGTGGTTAAAACACTTGAACAAAATCGTGTGGGATAATCATTAACAATTACCTAACCTAAAATAGCCTATCAAAAGCTGCTGTGAAAATACGACGAAACCAGCTACTTCGTTTTCTTTCCATGGTCCAAAAAAATCACTCTGAAACAAAACACACAAACAGACATTCAACTACTTTAGAGAACAATATATATGATGTTGTATTTAACAGTAATTAATGAACAATCCTAACTTCAAAGGCTAACATTAGATTTCTTTAAGAATTTTAACAAGCAAGAACGATTTTATTAGCAATAAGTCCATTTCATTAAAGTAAAAATATCTGTTTCTGTCTTTACTGCAGGATCTAGCTAACCGAAAGGGTTCTCCTTTACAGTGTGGCTTACCATAGGTCCTGGAAAGGATTATAACTATTTTGTGGGAGGGTTTTACCCCTTTCCCAAGAGAAACCCCCCCCCCCTCATTCCTGTCAAAAATAAGGAGGGTTAATACACCCCTCGATGTGTCTACCCCCCTAAATCAGCAAAGGGGGTATTGAGGTAAAAAAGTTACACCCCGTTCGATTTATTTAATTTGGGTGACAAAGTTTTTAGCATCACCCTGTGCACGACACTGTTTAATTAATTGGACGTACAAAGAATTGTAGAGTATCTCTGCTCCTAATAAAACTAATGATCTAAAAGTGTTAGATTCATGTAATTATCTTGCTTTGCTTTGATAAAAAGGAGTTTGAAGTTACATTCCATTACGGTGCATCTAATGACTTTATCAGAATGGCACTTGCGTGGACAATTCTGTAATTGTGTGGTCAAAGTGTTAATTACATTTCTCGTATTCATTCGAATCCGGTGGATAGGAACTGGTTCTCATCTATACGAAAAAACTATTTCTAGCATCGCATTATATCCAGCTTTCTACGAATATAAAAATGTACAATCATAATAAAAAACTGGTTTGAATCTTATAATTGTACATTCTATATCCGCAGAAAGCTGGATATAATACGATGCGAGAAATAACTATTAAATGTTTTAATGTAAAGTTCTGTTTGACTTTTTAGACTCCTAATGTACCTGCATCGAAGAGGTCTTGCGTTCAAATTGGACATCACCAGGTTATAGCACATACGGCTGCTATGTCAAGCATGTGACATTACAATTCACAAATAGACCTTAAAGCAGGGGTTGTCTGTTGGGTGTTACTTACACGATTTCCCGCGTGTTTGGACAGAAAAGGAGACATAGTTATCTTTCGTTGTTGGACCTAAAAATGGACAGAAGTATTATTACCCTCAAGTTGAGATTTAAAAAATCTAAGTAGATTACATTACCCTGGCACAAGTAAACATAAGTTAGTTCAAATGCCACAAATGTTTATAGGCGTTGATTAGCCTTTGTCGGAACCTTTTTAAGTACCAAAGCTACTCTATAGTTCGAAATGTATGTTTGAATTCCTGTGTCTGTCTTAATTTATTGGTCTGTCGGTAAAAAGACATATGATAGATTTATGTAAGGTTAAAGTATTCCTATCAAAATCTTTACCTAAGCTTGACATTACTAAATTTAAGGGTAGACTATCTCCCCTAAACTAAAGTAAGGCTAAAGATACCCTTATTTTTAAGGGGTCCCTAATAAACCGTTTGTGATTAGCTCTATAGTTTGTATATTATATGTAAATATAAAGGTTTCGTGTTTAAATAGTTTCTATGTATTTCTTTTTTTTGTGGACACTGAACATCTGCTCTTTGAGTTAATTTGTCCATAAATGTTTTTTTCGTTGCTTATCTACTTGTGGATGTTGTCATCTCCCTTATATTTCAACTTTTAATAACATTTTTTTTCCATTGTCTTATCCCTAAATCCTGAAGTTTATTAAGAAAGAGAGAAACAAAAATCTTTTAAAAAAATAAAGATCAGATAATTATCATTTTTAGAGGCATTGATCACATTGTAAATAGATAGACACATAATATTCATTTTACTATCTTATTTTTGAAATTACAGATATATGCTTTTGGGATGGATGATAAATTGGCTCACTCTTGTTAAATAAAAAAGAGCTTACAGGAAATATATTGTTCTAGTATCAATAATTGTTTAAAATTACTTTTAATGTTAACTATATAGTACATGTATGGTTTTCAATAAAAAAAAATACATCATAGACTGATTCTTTCAATGGGTTAGAACCATTTTTTACAACAAAATTCGGATCATGGAAAGAAACCGAAGTAGCGGGTTTCGTCGTATTTACACAGAAGCTTTTCTCCTATTTCTAGCCACTGCAAGAAGCTCCTAATCTGCAGGGCAACTATTAACATTTACCTAACCTAAAATAACCTATAAAAGCTACTGTGAAAATACGATAAAACCCGCTACATCTTTTTCTTTCAATAATCCAAAAATTCTTTAAATGTCCGTCATATTAGATCAATACCGACGACGAGGAGCCCGCACATATATTTCATCTGTGGGCTTAGCAGATAAGATTGGGTCAATCTTCTGTAACTCTATATCGTATAAATGGTCCTCCCTAACTTTTTAATTTAATTTAAATTGTAAGTTGTGTAAGGTCAAATAGAATTTTAATGTTTCACATGCTTGTAGAATTTTAATGTGGAATTTAAACTTATTTTCTTTGTCTATATATATGTATGTTTATATATTTGCTCGTACTTTAATAAAATAGGTATTAAAGTAAAATCTGTATGTTTTTCTGTCTGTACCAAGAGATATATTCTAGATACTTGATGTAAGTCAAGAATATAAAGGGTCAGCAAAAAAAAGCGTACCTTTTTAAAATTTAAATTGCGTGGCTTGTGTTAATGGTAGAAAAAAGGTATGCATACCATTTAAACCGCTATGGACTCTAGTTTTAGGAAATATAAAAAATTTTGTGCTACGTATAGTTTAGGAGCTATGTGTTGAAATGTCCAAACTGACTTAAAACTCCCTTATTGCACATAAAGCATACCCTGAAAAGTACATTCCAATCGGACCAGCAAATTATAATATCTTTTGTTTGCTACTTTATATTATAGACTAGCGGCTGCGCTCTTAGCGACTAAGGGTAAGAGGGGAGATCAGGAAATTTGCATAAAACTACCCGAAGGCTTAAATATTCAACTAAAATTGCCTTAAAACATCATGGGACCTATGTGAAGCTTCTCTTAAGGGGGAAAATGAGTTATGTAGTTATTAAAATCTGAAGCCACAGATAAAAAAAACTTACTTCAGTTACTGTAAAATCGAAATATAAATAAAAACATACATTTGATCTGACGATGATTAAAGTCCATCAACAGATTATTACGTCATACGATAAAATAACCAATGAGAGGCCAGCATAAATTTTACCATTGGTCAATTACAGTGTATACTGGCCTCTCATTGGCTATTCTATCGCAAGACGTCATCATCTGTTGAGGGACTTTAATCATTTTCATTTGGTCTGAAAAGATAAGTTTTATATCATCAATTGTGCTATCCCTTGGTTCCTGACGTGAGTGCATTTAATTATATCAATTAAAAATTATTTTATCTTTTTGGAAAATCTTTGGACCAAAAAGGGTTTTACTGTAGGGGGTCTTTTTTTAAAAGAGAATTAAAAGGATTTTTTTTTTCAAAAGGGAGATAAAATTTTGTCTCAATCTTTTCCACCAGTAAAAAGATTATAATATTTGAAATACTATAAATGAATAATTTGATCATTTTATATTAAATCACTACTGTTATTTATAGGCAATTTTTGTAAGGGTCATATTTTGATATATGTTTTAAATAAAGGAAATGGAAGGGACTTTTAATTCTAGAAGGGTCTTTTTGATACAAGGGAAATAGATAAAACAAGTTTAGTGGGGGTTATGCACCCTTAACCCCCCCCCCCCTTCCTCAATTGCGTTTTTGGTTATGTTGCAAAATCAGCGGGATGTCCCAAATTTATAGGAGGGGTTACAAATTATTTAACCCATAAAAATAATTTGAAAAGTCCTACAGAATCAAAAACTTTCATTAAATGACTTTTTTACATTAAATGTATAGGAAATTAAACTGTAAATTATAATGATACCCAAAGTTTAATGAACACATCCTGTCATTCGCTGGCTTAAAACGTTGGGGACTTTTGTTAAATCATGCACCGTATAAACTTTTCCACCGATAATTTGATTCTGCAGAAGTATAATTTTATGTATCATTGCTTTTATAATTAATGCCTAAAAAATCTTGAAAGTAGCATCAAAATGTCTTTAGATTAGTTTACTTTGGGCCAGTCTCGAACCAGACACCTCCCCGACAACTAGAAGAATATTATTTTTGCAGCACCTCTGTAAATTTATTGGTATTCACAGGCTCCTAGCCCTCATGATTTATAACAATATAAATCTTTAGGTCCATGTCCTTTTTATAACTTAGATCTATTAGTCAAATGATATTTAAGCTATTTTTTTTCCTTTGAACGTCCCACGGCTTTGAGTCCATAGATGCTAAGGGTGAAGCCGCTATTGATTTTTGTCTGAAACTTTAGATTTTTATTATTACTGAACTGATTGAGTTCTCCGTTTTAAAGTTTTAGGCTCTTCTAGTTTTAGATTTAAGTCTTAGGATAGTTTTAGGCTCTTTTTCTGCCTTTACCTAGAACCTTCCTCTTCAAAAACAGAGCTCCTAAATCCTATGGGCGCAGCTACTAGTGTTTTATCTTCTACTAAATATTCTTCTTAAAAAGAATCCGGACCCTAAAAAGATATTTTTAATGTTGAGTGAACTTTAACAATACAGCCCAGTATATTTTCTATCTGTCTTTCCCTCGTTAGACTTGGATACATTATGCTGACATACAGTTGCACATGTTTTTTGTTGTTGTCGATTTTTAGACTTTTAGCAACAGTGGCTATGTATCAGGGAAAAGACAATTGACAATAAATTGATATTTTTACTAGCACCTACTGTAGATTAAAGTTATTGGTTCAATAGTTTGGACACTGTTAGTTTGAACCAACCAATCAAAATTTAATATTAAGTAATATCAATTTTTAATGAATAGGAGAACATTATTGTAAAATATTGGGTTTCTTGTAGTATAATTTAAAGCCCAGTGTCCGCTCTTTCCCTGTGATGTAAGAAGTAATGACTTTATATTTATGTCGATGTAATATTAGCAACAAAGTTTTACATGTATCTGCTAGTATATTTTCTATCTCCCTGGTTATCTAACTATATATCTGTGTATCTATCTATGTTTACAGCTTGTCTAACTATATATCCGTGTATCTATTATGTTTACAGCTTGTCTAACTATATATCTGTGTTTCTATCTATGTTAACAGCTTGTCTAACTATATATCTGTGTTTCTATCTATGTTTACAGCTTATCTAACTATATATCTGTGTATCTATCTATGTTTACAGCTTATCTAACTATATATCTGTGTTTCTATCTATGTTTACAGCTTATCTAACTATATATCTGTGTATCTATCTATGTTTACAGCTTGTCTAACTATATATCTGTGTATCTATCTATGTTTACAGCTTGTCTAACTATATATCTGTGTATCTATCTATGTTAACAGCTTGTCTAACTACATATCTGTGTATCTATCTATGTTTACAGCTTGTCTAACTATATATCTGTGTATCTATCTATGTTAACAGCTTGTCTAACTACATATCTGTGTATCTATCTATGTTAACAGCTTGTCTAACTATATATCTGTGTATCTATCTATGTTTACAGCTTGTCTAACTATATATCTGTGTTTCTATCTATGTTTACAGCTTATCTAACTATATATCTGTGTATCTATCTATGTTTACAGCTTGTCTAACTATATATCTGTGTATCTATCTATGTTAACAGCTTGTCTAACTACATATCTGTGTATCTATCTATGTTAACAGCTTGTCTAACTATATATCTGTGTATCTATCTATGTTTACAGCTTATCTAACTATATATCTGTGTATCTATCTATGTTTACAGCTTGTCTAACTATATATCTGTGTATCTATCTATGTTTACAGCTTATCTAACTATATATCTGTGTATCTATCTATGTTTACAGCTTGTCTAACTATATATCTGTGTATCTATCTATGTTTACAGCTTGTCTAACTATATATCTGTGTATCTATCTATGTTTACAGCTTATCTAACTATATATCTGTGTATCTATCTATGTTTACAGCTTGTCTAACTATATATCTGTGTTTCTATCTATGTTTACAACAGCTTGTCTAACTATATATCTGTGTTTCTATCTATGTTTACAACAGCTTGTCTAACTATATATCTGTGTATCTTTAATTTAAAAAACAGTAACAAGCCCTTTTCACTCCACAGGGGGAGCATAGGCCGCTGACAATTTGTCAGTGTTTCTGTAACAATTTGGCTTTTTATGGATATGAGATAGGTTTGTCAGCCCTAAGCCCTATGATTGCGGTGTAAAGCGTCCATATGCCCATCAGACAACCAACCCTTTGATTGCACGACCTTGTCTGAGAAGTCCTAACTGTGCATGGTAGTGAGTTGCGCCTGTTTTGGGCCTAGGCATTCCCCCCTTCTCTTACTATTTATGTCGCGCACCTGACATAGCAGCAGTAGGAATCATTTTTAACGTCTGTAGTTATGACGCGGTGTGGGACCGAGATTCGAACCTTATTGAAGATATACATCAATTTATCGGGAATTGTATTACCGCTATTAACCTTACTATTTAGTTTAATGGAATTTCAAATATCAAAAAGGCTTCTTTTAGGGTAGTGGGTGAATACCCCCCTAACAATATTAGATTAAACACCTTTCCACTTTTCAGTATGAAAGAAAAGAATAAAACCTGCCCAGAAATGATACTGGTAATGATTAGAGAAGCCTCAATATCCCTTTGGATGGTTTTAAGCTATTTTTAACACATTACAAAAGAACCTAATGTTAGGGGCGCAGCTGCTAATTTAGAATAAGGGAGTTATTAATTAATTTTGATGTAATTAAGATTTGCCTTATTCAATTATTTAATTCTTATCTAGCAAATCTAAATTAATTTATTACAAATATCAATATTAGTGGCAGGGGTGGTCAGCCGTAGCCGTGCTTTAAGCCACTCAGGTGTTGATTTAGCTAAGTGAGGCTGCAGCTGAGGGTTATTTGGGCTGATGGCAGCTTTGGATAGTTTAGATATGTTGTTACCAGCAGCGGCTGTAGATTAGGTTGGCTGCAACCTATAGTGGCTGATTGCGGCTGCGACTGCCGAGCCCTGTCTAGTAGAATCCTTTATATCAAAAGTAAACAACTCAAATACCTCCCCCCCCCCACCATATAATTTTATCAATAAAATGGTATTCTAACTACATTAAAATAAATGGGAGATGGAGGATATTGATGTTTAATTATCAATTTAATGGACTTTGTATAATTTTTATCAATAATAGAATCATAAAAACAAACAAACTGTAATTAATTTTTCAATTAACAGGAAATAATCTATCTAAATTAATTGATTTGTATCAATTAATTTAATCAGTCTAGCCATTTCAGAGATCTTTTTGTCTTTCAAAAATATACGACAAACAAACAGACAACCTACTCCCCCTTACACTCAACGCAACGTAACTTTACAGAGTGTCTCAAAAAATCAGCCATGTGACGTCATAAAAATTTCTTTTATAGGGTTGTTATTCTCACTTCTCCTCTTATCTCCCTAACTTTTATGACGTCACATGGCTGATTTTTTAAACACTTTGTAAAGCTACCAACGCAACATTTCATCTGTTTTGATTCTCATTTTAAAATCTAAAATAAAATAAATTGAAATGTTTATTTTGATCTGATTTTATTATAGAATAAAAGGCCACATAAACATTATACTATTGGGAATAAAAGCAATTGAAACGTTCGTTTAAAACCGTAGATAAAGATTCAGTTCACTACTTTAAACCAGAGAGAAAGGGGACAATGGGCTGATTATTACACTTATCCCTAAAATTTTATTATAACGTTTCCTTATTCGTTGACTTTACATCTTTAGGGAACTCTGATTTAATTTTGATTGTTTGGTTGATTAAGTTGATTGTTTAAACATTTCAACTACGAATTACAGAAGGGGTAATTTTGTGTATCATCATAGGGGATGTACATCAATTTATTGGCTATTATCTTGTCCCTTTAGATCCCTGTCTTGTAATATTAAATAACTAGCGGCTTCGCCCCTAGTCTCTAGGGGCTTTGCCCCAAGAGGTTTGATAAAACCAATTTTTCGTATTTTAGATTTAAAATAAAAAAGAAAAAAAAATATTTTGGGGGGGGGGATTTTTTTTTTGGGGGGGGGGGGGTAGTCGACCTCACTATTTTAATTTTAGTTTTAAAAAGAAATTTTTTTTTTTGGGGGGGGGTATTTTTCATTTTTGGGGGGGGTTAGGGGTGTCCCACCCCCGAAGAAAATAGTTATAAACCTTCCCGGGAACTATGAGAAGCTACCCTGCAAAGGAGAACCCGATCGGTTCAGCGGTTAGCGAGATCCTTCGCTACAAACAAACAGACAAACACACAAACACACAAACAGACAGACATCGTTCTACTTTGTATTATAGATTACCCAACATTTAATTGTTCAAATCGGGGAGCGAGGGGGAAAGGTATAGCCACGCAGGACCCTACCCTTGCAGTATATGCAGGACTCTAACCTTTATGTAACCTAAACTAAACTTAGAGTACCGTTAAATATACTTTTTTTTCATTGGTGTTTTATGAAAATCGCTAATTTTGACAACTTTTCCCGAACACCATAATTGAATTGAAATAGAAATCACATTCAAGATCAGAATATTTAGTTTATATGGTAATTTCCCTAAAAGCGTCTACCATTCAAGACTCCCCCTTCCCAGCATTTTTTTTGCAAATAGATTGAAAGGAGGAGATACAATATGCTAGAATATGCTAGTAGCTCCTGGGTTAGTTGTGATTGGTCGGTTTCATATAGCAGTGTCAAAACTTTTCAACCATAAATATTAATCCAAACAAGAATAAATTTAGTTTTTTTTAGGAATTTAGACTAATTATCAATTTATCATTCATTGTTTTATCCCTTATTCTCCCATTGTTTTCTTGTTTTTCTGTTATTCCAATCTCATATGTAATATTTTTTTACAAAGAAGCCTGGAGTGTTAAGTTGTCCACAAGCACTTGGAGGGATTTTGATGCTTATTTACTAGGCCTTTTAAAGATAATTGATAGTTAGAAAAATTTATTTTTATCTTATTTTTAAAAATTGAGTTTGATGTTGTTTCTATCTCTCCGTTTTCTCTCTTCCTCTCTCACTCTCTTAGTCTTTTTGTCCATTTAAAGAATCTTTTTATATCTTCCTACTTTTTATGTAAAATCAACCTGTTTTTTTTTTTGTTTTTTCTCTCGTGTTGTCCCTCTCTCTCATTTTTTATTCTATCATTCTATCTGTCTACCTATCTGTCTATTTTTTATATTTTCTTTATTTTTTTATTATTTGTTCTAACCCTTTTAAATCTTCCTAAAGTGTAATTTAGTTTGAATATCCATTTCTTCAAAATCTGTTTTTTCTAATGGATATTTTATTAGATCTGTTTCTGTCTCTCTCTCTCTCCCTCTCTCTCTCTCTCTCTCTCTCTCTCTCTCTCTCTCTCTCTCTCTCTCTCTCTATCTCTCTCTCTATCTATCTATCTCTAACTCTCTCTTTCTCTCTCTCTCTCTCTCTCTCTCTCTCTCTCTCTCTCTCTCTCTCTCTCTCTCTCTCTCTCTCTCTCTCTCTCTCTCTCTATCTCTATCTCTATCTCTCTCTTTTTCTCTATCTCTCTCTCTATCTCTCTCTTTTTCTCTATCTCTCTCTCTCTCTCTCTCTCTCTCTCTCTCTCTCTCCCTACCTTTTTTTATCTTTTTATCCAACCCTGTTAAATCTTCCTATAGTGTAATTTAGCTTAAATATCCATTTCTTCAAAATCTGTTTTCTCTAATGGATATTTTATTGATTTCTTTCTCAATTGAATCAAATATTTTCTTTTTTAAAAGCGAATCTTTTTTGTAAAGAATGTCGGTCCGTCCGTCCGAAACAGTTAGCTCTTTTCGTTAGTTTTGACAGATTAGAATTGTCCTATCGTTTTGAAACTTTGCATGATGATTCCTATAACAGTTTGGTACGATTTAGAAAGCGTAGCAACTATAAAATCGTTATCAGAATTCCATTTATAATATGTTGATTTTTAATTTTTTTTTACAACAATTTTTCATGTGATGTAATCTTCGAAGTTCCTATAAATCTGATTTTTGGAATACTGATTCCTAGGACAACACAGTACAATGTTATAAGCGAAGCCTCTCTGTAATCAAGTCCTAAAAATGTAAGTATGTCCTAAACAGTATCCTGTATCTAAATGACTTTGCAACAAATTTTCTTATTTATATATTGCTTATTCAGTTCTGACACTCCTACAAGTGTTAATGTTCGTTTGTCCTTCCTTTATATTTTAGAGCTTCACTTTTATGTATGTTGTCATCCTTGTTAGTAGATAAGCTACTATATAACTTACATTTTACAATGTGCAGCCCAATGATGATAAACAAATCACCCATGCATTAGATTATGCTTATTGTTTGACCACTGCTAGTTTAAATCAACCAATGAAGTTTTTTATAAAAATACTGAGAGTTTTTTAGCCAACGAATAAAAGAGGCTGTCCAATTTCCTTTCCCTCTTTCAAGAAATTGCCTTGTCTTGTTTTGTGCAATTTGTCGAATTTAAATTTTAAAATTTCAATAAATTTGTTATTGTTGCGCTACTGATGGTTACAATTGTGCTCGTTTAACTTTGAAAGTTAATGACAAACCTTTATTATATTGTTATGTTTTCCTGTATTTAACATTCTACATGTAGTTTCAGGTAAGGTTGAAAATTCATATTGTAGAATTTAGATTGTTTATTAAGATCTAGAAAATGATTTCTAGCATATATCTTATTGATTACAGGAAGGAAGGGGGCAATGGACTTTAAATCATACTAGTACCCAAACTTAAAGTTATATAAAGACAATTTTCCATCGTTGCCATAAAAAAAACTTTGGCAGTTTTTATAAAGCTTGATTATATAAATGTCAAAACTTTTCAACCAATAATTTAATTCAACACAGGGGGTAATTTTGTTTATCATTGATTACATTGATTTATAGAATGTTGTCTTACCCTTTAATATCCCTTAAAAGATTATAAAAAAAACGTTTTAATTATTTCCCAACTTTAAGTATATAATCCTAAAATTTAAGTAAGTAATATCATATATACATGAAACTTGGGCAATTAAAAAAGTTGTATCCCCTTAGGTGAAGTTTTAGGGAACAGTAATGTGGCAACTGAAATGAAAAATAACACCACTACCTCATTTGGGCGAGGCTGTTCTCCACGACACTTTAACACCAGGTCCAACAACCAAGTGGAGCTTATTTCTCCAAAAACCCAAGGTATTAGGAAGATGATTAAAGTCCCTCGATAGATTATGACATCATACGATAGAATAGCCAATGAGAGGCCAGTATACACTGTAATGGACCAATGGTAAAATTTATTATTCTATTGTATGACGTTATAATCTGTTGAGGGACTTTAATCATCTTCGGTATTAGGTGAAGTAACACCCACCAGACAACTAACTCTTTGTAGATATGGGCTATAATAACTTTAGCAAATTTTTAAACATATTAATTAAAAACTAAATATTTTGTCAATTAAAATTAATCAAATTTATTTTATTTTTCCCTTGACCTTCGGGTCCAGAACTGTATTAATACTACAATTTTTATTTTACTGTCCGCGAAAAGCTGTTTATAAGATGCGATGAATATCTATTTTACCAAGAAAATTACTTTTGAAATATTACATGCGGACTTACAGAAAGACCCTAATTATAACTTAGTTTCGCATTTAGGGTTTCCATAATAATAAATAGAAAATAATACGATTTCTGTTTGTCTGTACAGACGAAGCTTAAGATCTTGGTATCTGCTTAGCCGATTGGGCTCTACTTTTCAGGGAATAGACTGTATGGTGACATGGTCATATTATGATTTTTATCAATTGCTATTTAAAAAACTAAACTAAAATGTGAAGGTATAATACCTTATGTCCACTTTAAAAGGTAGTGCGTCTTTTAAATTTTTGTTGTCTTGTAAGCTGAGATTTCACCTTCCAATAAATCAATTGAGTTCTACATTTCAGGGAATCTTTAAATAGGTCCAATAGATTTAGGCTATTTCATTTTTAATAGATAATGGAATGTTCGCTATATTTTTCCATAGATTCCATAGATGCTAATAGCGAAGCCACTTGTAGCTAATAAAGTTTTTAAATGTAATAGACAGATAATTAAACTCTTTGGAACGGGATATTTTATCTTAAGAAAAATTCCTCTTCATGTATTTCTTGCAATATATCCTTATACCAAAGTAACAGGATGTCTGTTTGTGTGTTTGTACCGAAGTATCTCGCTAACCGCTGAACCGATCGGGTTCTCCTTAACAGGGTAGCTTCTCATAGGTCCCGGGAAGGTTTATGACTATTTTGGGAGAGGGTACTACCACCCTTCCAAGAGAAATCGCCCCTAGAAAAAAATTCCCCCCTCCAAAAATAAAAATACTGGGGAGAGGACCCCCCCCCCTAAAAAAATCCTCCTCCCAAAAATTTTTTTTAACTTTTTCTTTTTAAATCTAAAATAATAAATTGGGTTATCAAATTCGACTCTCCCCTCTTCAAGTGAACCTAGAGGCCTCTAGGGGCGTAGCCGCTAGTATACTGTATAGTATAATGCTATCAACTAATAAGATACATATATTACAGAAGCTGGAGGCAAAATTGTTTGTTTTTTTCTTTAGATTAATTATTCCTCCCTGATTTAATTGTGGTTTATAACTCTTTGTCCTTTTTTGCCTCCATTCCTTTTTTTTTGCTATCATTAGACATGATGAGTAAATTAGTGTGGGCATAGAATAACAAAGAAATTTGCAGCACCATTACTTTATATATGACTAGCGGCTACGCCCCTAGAGGCCTCTAGGGTCACTTGAGGAGGGGAGAGTCGAATTTGATAACCCAATTTATTATTTCAGATTTGAATAAAAAAATAAAATAAAACATTTTTTTGGGGGGGTAATTTTTTTCTAGGGCGATTTCTCTTAGGAGGGTGGTGGTACCATCCCCCAAAATAGTTATAAACCTTCCCGTGACCTCAAAAGCTACCCTGTTAAGGAGAACCCGATCGGTTCAGCGGTTAGCGAGATCCTTTGGTACAAACACATAGACAAACATCCTGTTACTTTAGTATAAAGAAAAACCACTAATTTAAAATTAACTGCCTTAAAAAAGGGGGGGGGGGTTGGGGGGGTTTGTGGACGTCCCACCTTCCAAGAAAATAGCGTAAAACCACCACTGGACCAGTAGGTATATATTCTCTGAAGAGTAGAATCTAATCGATTCAGTAGTTACCGAGATCTTAAGGGACGGGCAGACAGACGGACGGATGGACAGACATTAAGCTACTTTGTATTATATATGTATTGTTAATTTACTCAGCTATTACATAGGATATACTGTATATATTCGTGAAGATTCCTGTGACTTTTTAAGCTTTGACCCTATAACAAACTATGTCCGTTTGTCAGTCAATTGCTGGTGCATAGAAGCTAATGCTTGGTGAAATAAATATTTGTCTTGGCTATTGATTCTAAAATTGGCACATGATATTCCTTTAGGAGATTCCCTTGCCAAACAAGCATCTTTTTTTTCAATTTTATTCTTTTATATTTCTATAATTAGAAGAAGTAAGATGGTCGGCATAAAGTATGTCAATTCAATGTTTCTAAGTCTAAGTCTAAGGTATAAGCATGTTTGTATATTTGTCTGTTTGTGCTGAAAGATCTCGCTTACCTTTGAACAGGGTAGCTTCTCATAGGTCCTGGTAAGATTTATAACTATTTTAGGGGAAGGTACCATAACCCTCCCAAGAGAAATTGACCAAAGAAAAAAATCCCCTCCAAAAACAATTAAGTAGCCATGTTTTTATTTAAATTATTGTGTTGAGATATTCCCCTAGCACAACTAGAATGATGACTTAGTTGAAGAAATTCATTTAACAACAAATTTTATTACTAAAATTTCTCAAAGATTATCTTGTTGAACAAACATGCATGCTTCAACTAAACTTCAAATAAGATACCATAGTGTTTTAGAAGCCAAGTCACTGCATAAGTTACTGTCTGCCACAATGCAATGGCTGTATTTCTGAATTTATTTATGTACCGCAAAATTATCTCTTTCTGTATTCCGCTAAATCTATGTTTCTCCATTTTTGACCTCTCATTTGTTTTCTTTCTCTTTAACTCATTCTCTCTCTCTGTCTCTGTCTCTCTCTCTCTCTCTCTCTCTCTCTCTCTCTCTCTCTCTCTCTCTCTCTCTCTCTCTCTCTCTCTCTCTATCTATCTCTCTCTCTCTCTCTCTCTCTCTCTCACACACTCTCTCTTTCTCTCTCTCTCAATCTATCTATCTATCTTTTTTTTTCTTTCCCAATGTAAGACATGTTAAGTTGTATCATTTTCATCCAAACATTTGATTGCACGCCTCTTGTTTTAAAGTCCTAATTTTCTTTATATAATATTGTGCTACTCCGACTAATTAATGAGCCATGTATTCATATCACCTTTCTGACATAGCAGCAGTGGTAAAAAACTTACACAATATGCTAAGCATGCAACTATTTTTAGGCCAAAAAAATTGTTTAAATTATTTCCTCTTGTGCTTGTTATAGTTTAATTACTAAAATTTACAACTTAATTGTCCATTTTTTACCTGCTACTATGGCACAAAAAAAGCACCTACCCCAGTTAAATTTTGGGTTTTGTTGTTATATCGACTTATGGAGAAGCTAGTAAAAGTAGCTAACTCAGATTATGACGTCAAAAAAATAAACCAATGAGAGGCCAGTATTCACTGTAATTGACCAATGGTAAAATTTATAGTGGCCTCTCATTGGTTCATTTTTTTGACGTCATAATCTGAGTCAGCTAATTTTACTAGCTTATTATTAAATTGACTTATGGGCATAGTGTCGACGTGAATATCATATAAATTACTTTCATGTAAGGCTTCGAAACTGATTGACATCCGATGTATTAGAACCGGTTCTAAGCCTTACTGAAAAATCAGGTATCGAATCCTATTATAGACAATTTTCCTCCGATAATAAAATCAAAAGCATTAAACCTAAAATTCACAGTTTTTTTATGAAAAAAATGCACCTAGAACTTTGCATTGTGATTGATCTTGCATAATTTTAAATTAAGCAAAAAAAGGTAACAGCCAATTATGGGTTAATGCTTATATATAAGTAATAGGATGTTGGTATGTCTGCTTGTACCGCAGGATTTCGATAACCTCTGAACAGATATGTTCTTCATGGGCCCTGGAAAGTTTTATAATTATTTTGAGGGAGGGGTACTTCCACCCTCCCGACAGAAATCGCCCCTTAAAAAATCCATCCATAATTTGTTTTACTTTTCCTTTTTAGAACTTTTCAAGAGCCAATAGAGGCCTCTAGGGGCATAGCCGTTTAGTTAAAAATGTAGTGAAGTTGAAAGACGCAAATTGAATGTCAACATAATATCACCAAGTATACTAGAGCAGACACAAAATTTTGTAATTGTTTTAATGATAAAGAGTTAGATTAAACAAAAATGGCAATATACATAGAAAGAAAGCTTAATTTACATAAATGTTTTTTTTTATAAAATGTTTATTTCTAATGGGTCAAAAATCTAATTTGTAAATAGTGTTCTTATTTCAAAGAATATCTGCGCTTATTAACAGTTAATTTAAATTCATATCAGGTTTCTAGAGCAATGACGAACATACTCTTATACAATCGAATTATAGAGTAGCTGCGCTACTTATAAAGTAGTTGTCTTGTTATTCACGTCAGGTTTGAGTAATTACAGACTTTATGGTCAGCTGAATTTGAGTTGCCGATTGTGTACACAGTTTCCTCAGTGTTTCCTCATCCTATCTCAATATTTACTACTAGCTAAAAAAGATTCAAACTCCTAAAAAAATTATAATTTAAGTTTGAATCTTTTTTAGCTAGTTGTAAATATTGAAATAGGACGAGGAATATAGCTTTAAAAATGTAGAGTCTAGAATATGTAGATACTATGGGTACAATAAGTAAATTTTTAATTCTATTGATATTCTATACAACTTAGCTTTTGAAGAGTCTAGGTTGCGACGAAGACCAAACTGCATTACTTTTGCACCACCTTTACAGTCATATTCTCTATCTCTTTTTTAATGGTTTTCTTTCCCACTTCTCCTCTCATCTTCCTCATTTTATGACGTCACAGGAATCAAAAGTGACACAAAAGTAATGCAGTTTGTCTAGGCTGCCTTACTAATGTAGTTTCTCGACTAAGAGTTTAGATAGTAAAAACGGTAGAGTTTAAACTACTTAGATACTGTACAGTTTAACCATGTAGATTTTGGTTAGACTAGGTTTCAGACTTAATAGTTACTGAAGACTTTATGATGAGTAGTGCCAAGACTGAGTAGGATTAACATTTTACTTTCACCAAATAGAAATTTTAGAGGCAAAGAAATTTTTCTTCAGATACAATATCCAAGTCCATGCAATAATTGCACAGGGCTTACATTATTGTGATGTATGTAAAACAAGCACACACACACACACACACAAACTTACACGCACTCACACAAAGACACACACACATACACACACACACAAAGACATATATAACATGAAAATATGACTTAAGCAAGGATGATAAAACTAGAGTATTTACTATGGTGGACCCCTTTTTGGAGGGTTGTCCACACCACTGACATGAAAAAAACTTCCCAGTGAGGGAGGAGACATCACTCTGGTCTCCTAAGTTTTATCATTAAGTTTTCTTATTCGTTGGCCCAACAACTTTGGGGACTTTTATTTGATTGGTTGGTTCAATAAGTTGAGTGTCTGAACGTTTTCAACCACTAATTAAGATTTAAACAGATTGTAATTTTGTGTACCATCATTGAGATGTACATCAGTTTATTGACCATTGTCCTATTCCTTCAGATCCGTGAGAACCCCCTCTTGTTGCCTGTCTGTATAGGCCAAATCTCATGATTTTATCTTACGGGAATCTTTGTACTAGGAACAGATCTATAGTACAGATGTAAATACAGAACTTCCTTTCTTCATTTTTCAAAGACCTCTTTCGTCTGCTTTTAAATAATTTTCTGCTACTTAGCTTAGTTAATATATGTGATACCATTGGTTGATTTTCAATGACCAAGTAGGAAGGTTGCACAAGACGATTGCGATAGGGAGATGATACAGTTATTTAACCCTTTCTCCCTTTTACTCTAATGTACTAGGTTTGATACAATAGGACGATTTGATTATGCTCTCTCTTACAAACGGTATCTAAATGAGGAATAGCTTCGCTTTCGATAATGATTCCATACTTCATATATTTTCAGCAAACCCTTTAATTTAATTTAAACACACATAACACATAAATTTTAATGTTGTATAGATCAAGGATTGTTTATTAAAAAGTTGGAAAATTATAGGTTCCCAGCAGGAAGTGAGTCCACATTGTACTGTTTTAAAACCAAATAATACTAAACGTTGGCTCAAAAACTTCTTTTTGTTAAATTTTAATTGGTTTGCTTCCAACTAGCAGTGTCCAAAATTTTCAACCAATAATTTCATTCAATTAACAGAAGTTTATTGTCATTAAAATTGCACATCAATTTTTTGACCATTGTCTTATACATTAAGATCATTCGATTTTAAATAATCTTTTTTTACCTTATAGTAGCGTATTTACTGTACAATTTGTGTAAGTCGTATTACCATCCAGAGACCTATATGAAACTTCACAAAAATGAAGGGTTTAATCGGTTCTTTGATTAACCAAATCTTAACGGACAAACTAACAACCTTACTACATGCTATAATAGGATAGATTTGTGGCTTCGTCTATAGCTAATGGGAAGGAGTACACAACAAACAATTCAAAATTTAGTTCAAAAAAGGTTTACCATCTTCTTTAACATTTTTAAGGGGGGAGTTGGGGGCGAGGGGAGGAGGTTAAAACCCACACAGAACTGGTAGACTTATAATCAGAATCTAGTGGTTTTAGCAATTGTTAGGTTGGCCTATGATTTCCTAAATTTCCAACTTGTATGTATCTCAACCCAATGTTATAGATCATTAAATTGTTAAGGAATTTTCTATATGAATTTTATTGACTTCACAGTGAGTTATGGCTTTTAGTAAATATTTTTAATATATTTCACACACTAAGTTTAAGATTAATTTCAAGATTTATATTGTACTAGGATTTGCTTCTTTATTAACAAATAGCAGCTAAAACTAGGGAAGCCTATAAAAAATGACGTCCTACTGGCCTAACATTGGTCAATATATTAAATGTTTATTGGCCAGCCATTGATATTAGCAATATTATTTCTTTCTAGATGGTAATAATGCACAATAAATAACTCTTTCTTCAACCCTAACACTTGGAGGCGTTCTCAAAACAATATTCAAAGTCTTGTAATTGCTGACTTTTTTGAGCCAAATGGAAATCTTTATAACTATGATGACTTTTGTCTAACAAACTCTGTCTTTATCACCCCAAATGAATTTATTAGGTTAAAGTATACACTTAGAGCGGCCATCAAAAAAGGCAGAAATAAAATTAATCTTCCATCCAATTCTATATTAACATTCCTTGCTAACCCCAAAAACAGAGCAAAAGATTATAGGTTATATTCTATTCCATCCTCTCATAACATTCAGAAATGTAAACCTATGAAATCCAGATATTTGTGGGCTGAACTACCAATAGATATCGATAGAGAAAAATTTTTTTACCCTATGTGGGGAACATCTTTTCTCCCGATGAGTATAAAAGACTTTGCTTTTAAAATAATAAACAATCAACTTAATTTTAACGCCAACCTATCAAAATTTAGTACTACAAATATTGATCCCTCTTGTATTCAATGTATTTTATCAAATACTTTACCAGCCCCAAGAGAAACATCGCGTCATTTTTTTCTTTTTTGTCCTACAAATGTTAGAATTATGGAAACATATTTCAATAGTTTTCTTCAAAATCGCTTAATTGCATGGGATTCATCCTTTTGTTTGCTTGGAGCTCATATAAATTTACCCTTTTTTAAAAAACTGGTATTAAATACCGAAATAATCTTAGTTTCTTATTTTCTTTTCGAATGCAGGAAAAATAAAATCACTCCCCTTTTTAACAACCTATCCAATTTTACTGATCTATACAGGGAAACCTTTCTAAAATTTCCAAAATATTTGAAATGCTGGCAAAAATGGAACTCTACCTAAAATATGGATACAAAAACTATTAAGCACTTGTTAATAACCCTTTTACATTCAGGTGTCAGAACTATTGGTTTTTCTTCTAGAAGTTTAACAATATTTTCTTTTACAGGTTTTCCAGAGGAGTAAAAATGCCTTACCCACACCCTTTTACAGAAAATGTTCAGTTATATAAATGCATTATCCTTTCATCTCCTCTTTTTTTTTAGGAAATGGTGCGAGTAGAGGATTCCAGGGACACCCCTACAGATCAGTTAACACCTTCAGACAAGCTCACTCGTATGGTCCTGCGCACCCCATGCCATCCCACAGCAACCCTCGCTACAGGCCTCCCTTCCCTATCAACTCTCCCTCTCAAAGGTTTAAAAGTCCCTTCCCTTTAAATAGAGGTTTAAAGAGATGAAGCAGCCCTTTAGTTTTGGATCATAGTAAAAAAAGTAAGGTAAATAACAATGCCGTCAAACCTGAGTTCTGGGGCGTACAGAGCATTTGTATAAAGGAGGAAGGTGGGGAACTTTTTGTCTGCAACTCCAGGTCAGCCCCTCCCTGCTCCCCTATCCTGTCTTCAGATCCCCGTTCATCAAAAACTGCTATTTCTCTCCCCTCAACAAAAAAGTTTCCCTTCTTTGACAACCTTCAAAGTTTCTCATTGTCTTGTTCTTTTTTTTGGAAATAACTGTACTGCTTGTAATCTTCTTAATGGTAATCATTCAATAGCCAAACAAAACGTGTTTCTTTTAGGTGACCAATTTATCCCCCCAATAGTTGGAAGTCAAAAAGAGTGTGTCCCTACTATTAGAATAAGTAACCCTACTTTTGAAACTCTTAAAGAGTCCTTAAGAGCACAGAAAAAAAACGGGTTGGGTAAAAATGAGGGAGGGGTTGCCCTGGTATCCATTCTTTCTTATCTAATAAATGTTGGGGCCACTGAATATTTATCTAAATTGGGTGAATTTTCTGAGTGGGTTAAAGCAGAAATGGGATGGGAGGTTATCCCGTTTGTCACCCCCTACCCCCACGGATTCCCTGAGCACGCCCTCATAACTATTCAGCAATTTTTGTCTTTAATAAAAGCAAAATTTTTAGGCGATTTTATGGGTGGTGTGGAAAACAAATTTTCAATATGGAAACCTTTCTCAATTGCTTGCAGGGAATTAGGTATGGACAAAAAAATCTTGCCTGTCCCCCCCA
Source organism: Acartia tonsa (assembly GCF_053477335.1). Classification (NCBI taxonomy): domain Eukaryota; kingdom Metazoa; phylum Arthropoda; class Copepoda; order Calanoida; family Acartiidae; genus Acartia; species Acartia tonsa. The sequence goes on from NC_137272.1 coordinate 42,552,879, forward strand.
TCTCCTTTATCAAGAATAACAAAACAATCACAATCCAATGTGATAGTGAAGTTTTCTTAGGCTCTACCAAACCAAATACTTTGATAGAATCTACTTTTCTTCCTTTACTTTTTAACCAATTGCGTTGCGTATCTCCCCCTTCCTCCCCCCTCACTATCCCAAGCTCTGACGCCCTCTTGGGTGGTTTCTCCGGTAGTACAAATACCCCTCCCATAACTAAAACAAAACTTGTTCTTTTGGGCACCTCAATTCTGAAAAACTGTGTTGAAAAAATTAAGGATTCTGCAACTAACTCGGGTTTTGACGTCATTGATTTATGTAAAGGTGGAGATTTTTTTAACAATATTAAGGGGATTAAATTACCAATATCGTCCAATTCAAATGACACTTTAGTTTTACTCTTTTTGGGAAATCATATTTTTAGCAAAAGTTACCATTTCAAGAAAGATGGTGTTTACCATTTGGAAAACCCAAAATTTTTAACGGACAAACAAATTAATAGTCTTATTGCTGAAACTTGCAATCTTATCTCAGATATACAGTTAGGTTTTAAAGGTAAAATAAAGCTGTTTGTTCCTTTGCCTCGTTTTTCTCGCAACTGTTGTTCAACCCCTCACCACCTTATTACCCCCTCCTTCCCTTTCGACACCACGGGGGAATATATTCTTTATTTAAATAAATTTATGGCTTTTCATCCCCTGTTAAAGATAGAGAAAGTTGAATTTATCCCCCCAACTGCAATTTTTGGCCGCACCCTTCCTGTTCCATTCACCCATGACCTGGTCCACCCCACAGTAGCAGCCACGAACACCCTATCCTCCTATCTCAAGACCATCAGCATCAAGCGGGTCACCTCTCTACCTGTCATCAACAGGAAGGAATCAGAATCTTTCTACAGCTGGGTTACAGCCTTAAAAAAACCAACCCTGTATCACACCCCCTCATTCTGCTCAACTATGATCCCAACACCAGGCAGCACATCATCACCCAGTAATCAAACACGGACCTTGACATCAGGCACCTCAACCAGTACCGTCAATATAGATGACTCATCACTTTCAACATCTCAAGCATCACATATACACCACCCGTCAACTTTCCCCGATCCTTCGCTGCTTTCGGACGATGAAACCTCCGATATGGAGCTAAGCAAAGAAGACCTAGCTGCAGCATTGGCATCACTAGACATGTCTTTTGACTAACAATTAAACTGTAATTTTAAAACTGTAATTTTAAAAGTTATTCAAAGGGGACTATCCACGAACTCCTCTTTTAAACTCAAAAAAAATCATATTTTCACTGTATGAAACCTTGTATATTTTATATTATTATTTAATTTTTCTTGTTGTGAATTATCAATAAAATACATAATAATAATGATATTAGTCTGTGCATTGGCCTAAATTCCGGTTAAACCATTTTTTTATTGGCGATTTTTCTTGGGAAGGTTGTGGTATCCCAAAATATCCAATATATCCCCCAAAATATATATAAACCTTCTCAGTACCAGTGAGTAGCTACATCGTCGTAAAGAAGTATCGATTCGGTTCTAGGTGAAGCTTTACTAAAATAGAAAATTCAATCAGTTCTTAGATAGCAAGGTCTTATTGCAAAATGACTTACTACTCCATGCAATACTAGCGCCTACTCCCCTAGAGGCCTCTAGTTCTTTTTTTATTTTAAACGATTATTTCTGTGTTGCATTGAAGTCTCCAAAAATATTTTAAAAATTAGATTTTTTTGTGATTTCTCATTGGAGGGTATCCTGCCCCAAAATATATATATAAACCAGTATGAGAAGCTTTACTATAAAGAAGAACCATACAGGTCGAGATCTAAAGCTACAGACAACTAGAACCTGTTACTTTTATATAAGAATTAGTAATTGTAATCTCATGATTCAAACTTATTATGTAATGCACTGTCCTTGTAAAAGTTTAATAAATCATTGCAGAAATTTTGAAATATTTGGTCCAAACATCTTCGAAACTTTTATCATTAAAGTGTTCCAACATTTCATCGAATATTTCTCGCATCGTATTATAAACAGCTTTCCGCGGATATAAAAATGTATAATTTTTTGAATAGAACTATTTAGAATGATCCCGAAGGCACGGGCTTAAAAAGCTGGCTTAAATCTTATTAATTTACATTTTCATATTCGTAGAAAACTGGAGATAATACGATGCCTTAAATAATTTTTCAGTATTGCTTATAACAGGTTCTAATCCACCGGATATTAATCCGTTTCGAAGCGATAATGGAATAAGTGTTGAAATTTTGACCACAAATTTCCATTCATAAAAGAATAGATTTTATGATTGAAAAGGTTTGATCTTTTTGGTCATCGAAAATCAACCAATGGTGTCGCTTATATCAACACAGCCAAGTAGCAGAAAATAATTTAGAAGCAGACGAAAAAGGTCAATGAAAAAGAAAGGAAGGTAGTTGTCTGTATATACATCTATACTATTGTAAACAATGTAAAATCACTTCTAAAAATGTGAGTTTTTCCCAGAAACCATGGCGGTTTTGTTAGAACCCCATATTGGAACTCTTGGGCATAATAGCCTTTATATTCAAATATTTCAAGTATACAACAAGTATGTAAGTGCAAAGGGTTTTGGACAATAACAATACCTAAGGACAAGGGGCGGGGCGTTTAAGGGGAGGGGGGGGGGTAAAAGGGTGTTAACACCCGTCCCCCACAACAAATATTTGGAATATCCCTCATTTTACACTCTTAAATAAAAAGCTTGGACGTCCTAGCTTACATAATGATAGAGACGGAATATATTTTTTTGCATCTTATGGCAGTACACAGGGAGGGAGGGGACATTTGAAATGACATTAGTACCCAAAGTTTACGTTTATCTATTTGTTGGCTCAAAACCTTTGAGTTCTGATTTACATTTTTGATTGATTGATTCATTAAGAGTGTACAAGCACTTCAACCAATAATTTTGTCTATCATCATTTGGATCATTTGAAGGTTCTCATTTTCTCAAGTTAGGCATTACAGTTTTTGTTCAAGTACCATAGTATTATCCGGAATTAGTTAAGTAGACCTAAATAATCTACATCCACTGCGCCTAGCATATTTATTTTCTCTTGTTATATTGTTGTTATATATGAATTATATTATATGAAAACTTTAAGGACAAAAGAGATCAGTATTAAAAATATAAGAAACAAAGTTTTTTTTCTAAAGATACTCAAATACATAAAAGGGGAGGGGGGAGGGGGTCAACCTCCTTCCCAAGAGATATTATAAAAAAACGTTCCTGATTACAAAATAAATAATGTATGTATAACCCAAACAACTACCTGGCCCAAGTGGTGAGAACCTCTTTAGTCTGCTAGCAAATTACTTTCTGCTCTTTTGTAGCGACTGGACTGTGTTGATATTTCCGACGTTATTTGCTGATATCCAATGACCCAATTGAAAGTCGACACAGGGTTCCCACCCCGTTGGTAAAGTTATATATAGCCCCCCCAACCTTATCCTTTTACTTTAATGATGACAGCACAGCACAGAAATATTGAAAATTAGATTTTTTTGTTTAAAAACCCGACTGTTAAGAAATGAGTTAAGACAGAATGGTTTAACACAATAACAAATAGGCCTTTCATTAGATTTATCTATCTATTAGTCTATCTACTAATCTATAGACAAATAGGTCTTTTATTATATTTATCTATCTACCCATCTATCTTTCTATCTAATGAAATATCTATCTATTAATCTATTAATCTATATTTCTAACTATCTTTTTATCAATCTATTTAAGAAATACAATAATATTTAGGCCTGTCATTAAATCTATCTATCAAATATATATCTTTTTTATAATAATATTTATATTTATGTAAAACTGTATAGCATATAGGGGCTTTGTATAGGTAGGAGGGTGGAAGGCTGCAGAAAAGTAGCCTAGGCTAAAACCATACCTGAAACCATATCAAGCTTTTCAGAAGTAGTTTTTGAGATCTATCTTTATATCTATCTATCTATTTATTCTCTATATATCTAAGTTAAAGGATGGTTTAATACAATAACAAATGGGCCTTTCATTCTTAAGATCTAAAGACTTAGACAAGTATACTTAAAATTGTAGCGGGACAACGTGTCTCAAAATCAGCCATGTGACGTCATAAAATGAGGGATTATCCATCTCTTTTTTATGGCGTCACATGGCTGGTTTTTGAGAAAATTTGTCCCGCTACTTAAAATTTTCAATCAGGCTAAATACAAAGGTTTTACTTGAATGAAACTAAACTAAAAATTGTCTAAATATACTATTTCTGTATAACTGTTTACTATACACTTTCTGTGAAGTTCATACCGTTATGCTTCTTATGGATATGATTTATCTTATTTTTTTAATATATATATCCCTTTCCTTTCAACTAATACAAAGGCCTTTCATTGGCATATTTGTGTTGGTGGACATTTACTTCCGCAAAAATGTACCATATTATATTATTAGATTCGCATAGTATTACAACAGAATAAACATCTTCTTTTCTTTATTCTTATACATAATTTAATAAGGCAACCCCTTAGAGTCCTCTAGATTTTTAATCAAATTTAGTTCAATATGTTTATCTTTTTTTAATTGGGGGGTAGAGCCCTAGAGGTATTTTCCCTATTCTCACAAAATAGCTTTAAACCTTCTCTAGACCTTTAAAAAGCTTCGCTGTAAAGGTGAATCATAACGGTTCAGCAATTACGGAATCCTTCGCTACAGACACAGAGTCAGACATCATGTTACTTTTATACATACTAGACGCTTCGGGTATAGTCCTTTCCATGACATCGCTCCATATGGGGCGATGATTTTAATTGATCGCCTCTTATGACATGGGGCGATGTAATGGCTCCTTGAAAGGAGCGATTTAATAGCCCCTTATAACAAGAGGCGATGTTATGACTCCTTGAAAGGAGCGATTTAATAGCCCCTTGCCCTAAGAGGCGATTAAATGATCCTTTATCGCTCCTTTATCGCCCCTTCTAAAGAGGAGATGATATGTCCTCTTATCCCAAGGGGCTATTTAATTAAATATCGCCTCTTCATGGCCCCTTCACTATTATATATATCTTAGTCCCTTGATGGCCCCTACATCGCTCCTACATCGCCCCTTCATCGCTCCTCCATCGCTCCTTCTCCAAATTTATATTACATTGTACTTTGATGGCCCCTACATCGCCCCTCCATCGCTCCTACATCACCCCTTCATCGCTCCTTCTTCAAATTTATATTACATTGTACTTTGATGGCCCCTACATCGCCCCTCCATCGCTCCTACATCGCCCCTTCATCGCTCCTTCTTCAAATTTATATTACATTGTACTGTGATGGCCCCTACATCGCTCCTTCATCGCTCCTACATCGCCCCTTCTCCAAATTTATATTACATTGCAACTTGATGGCCCCTACATCGCTCCTACATCGCTCCTCCATCGCCCCTTCATCGCTCCTTCTCCAAATTTATATAACATTGCAACTTGATGGCCCCTACATCGCTGCTACATCGCTCCTCCATCGCTCCTCCATCGCTCCTACATCGCCCCTTCATCGCTCCTTCCACAAATTTATATTACATTGTACTTTGATGGCCCCTACATCTCTCCTCCATCGCTCCTCCATCGCCCCATCGCCCCTTAATAGCCCCTTACCTTAATTTATATAAAAAAGCCCCTACATAGCCTCTCCATCGCCCCTTAATAGCTCCTTACCTTAATTTTTATAACATAGCCCCTACATAGCCTCTCCATCGCCCCTTAATAGCCCCTTATCTTAATTTATATAACAAAGCCCCTACATAGCCTCTCCATCGCCCCTAATAGCCCCTTACCTTTATTTATATAACAAAGCTCCTACATAGCCTCTCCATTGCCCCTTAATAGTCCCTTACCTTAATTTATATAACATAGCTCCTACATAGCCTCTCCATCGCCCCTTAAAAGCCCATTACCTTAATTTATATAACATAGCCCCTACATAGCCTCTCCATCGCCCCTTACCTTAATTAATATAACATAGCCCCTACATAGCCTCTCCATCGCCCCTTACCTTAATTTATATAACATAGCCCCTACATCGCCCCTCCATCGCTCCTACATCGCCCCTTCATCGCTCCTTCTTCAAATTTATATTAAATTGTACTGTGATGGCCCCTACATCGCTCCTACATCGCTCCTTCATTGCTCCTACATCGCCCCTTCATCGCTCCTTCTCCAAATTTATATTACATTGCAACTTGATGGCCCCTACATCGCTCCTACATAGCTCCTCCATCGCTCCTCCATCGCTCCTTCATCGCTCCTACATCGCCCCTTCATCGCTCCTTCTCCAAATTTATATTACATTGCAACTTGATGGCCCCTACATCGCTCCTCCATCGCCCCTTAATAGCCCCTTACCTTAATTTATATAACAAAGCTCCTATATGGCCTCTCTATCGCCCCTTAATAGCCACTTAATTTAATTATATAACATTGCCCCTACATAGCCTCTCCATCGCCCCTTAATAGCCCCTTACCTAAATTTATATAACAAAGCTCCTATATAGCCTCTCCATCGCCCCTTAATAGCCCCTTACCTTAATTATGTAACATAGCCCCTACATAGCCTCTCAATCGCCCCTTAATAGCCTCTTACCTTAATTTATATAACATAGCCCCTATATAGCCTCTCCATCGCCCCTTAATAGCCCCTTACCCTAATCTATATAACATAGCCCCTACAAAGCCTCTCCATCGCCCCTTAATAGCCCCTTACCTTAATTATATAACAAAGCTCCTACATAGCCTCTCCATCGCCCCATAATAGCCTCTTACCTTAATTATGTAACATAGCCCCTACATAGCCTCTCCATCGCCCCTAAATAGCCCCTTACCCTAATTTATATAACATAGCCCCTACATAGCCTCTCCATCGCCCCTTAATAGCTCCTTACCTTAATTTATATAACATAGCCCCTACATAGCCTCTCCATCGCCCCTTAATAGCCCCTTACCTTAATTTATATAACATAGCCCTACATAGCCTCTCCATCGCCCCTTAATAGCCCCTTACCTTAATTTATATAGCATAGCCCCTACATAGCCTCTCCATCGCCCCTTAATAGCCTCTTACCTTAATTTATATAATCCTTACCTTAATATATATAACATAGCCCCTACATAGCCTCTCCATCGCCCCTGAATAGCCCCTTACCCTAATTTATATAACATAGCCCCTACATAGCCTCTCCATCGCCCCTTACCTTAATTTATATAACATAGCCCCTACATCGCCCCTCCATCGCTCCTACATCGCCCCTTCATCGCTCCTTCTTCAAATTTATATTAAATTGTACTGTGATGGCCCCTACATCGCTCCTACATCGCTCCTTCATTGCTCCTACATCGCCCCTTCATCGCTCCTTCTCCAAATTTATATTACATTGCAACTTGATGGCCCCTACATCGCTCCTACATAGCTCCTCCATCGCTCCTCCATCGCTCCTTCATCGCTCCTACATCGCCCCTTCATCGCTCCTTCTCCAAATTTATATTACATTGCAACTTGATGGCCCCTACATCGCTCCTCCATCGCCCCTTAATAGCCCCTTACCTTAATTTATATAACAAAGCTCCTATATGGCCTCTCTATCGCCCCTTAATAGCCACTTAATTTGATTATATAACATTGCCCCTACATAGCCTCTCCATCGCCCCTTAATAGCCCCTTACCTAAATTTATATAACAAAGCTCCTATATAGCCTCTCCATCGCCCCTTAATAGCCCCTTACCTTAATTATGTAACATAGCCCCTACATAGCCTCTCAATCGCCCCTTAATAGCCTCTTACCTTAATTTATATAACATAGCCCCTATATAGCCTCTCCATCGCCCCTTAATAGCCCCTTACCCTAATCTATATAACATAGCCCCTACAAAGCCTCTCCATCGCCCCTTAATAGCCCCTTACCTTAATCTATATAACAAAGCACCTACATAGCCTCTCCATCGCCCCATAATAGCCTCTTACCTTAATTATGTAACATAGCCCCTACATAGCCTCTCCATCGCCCCTAAATAGCCCCTTACCCTAATTTATATAACATAGCCCCTACATAGCCTCTCCATCGCCCCTTAATAGCTCCTTACCTTAATTTATATAACATAGCCCCTACATAGCCTCTCCATCGCCCCTTAATAGCCCCTTACCTTAATTTATATAACATAGCCCTACATAGCCTCTCCATCGCCCCTTAATAGCCCCTTACCTTAATTTATATAGCATAGCCCCTACATAGCCTCTCCATCGCCCCTTAATAGCCTCTTACCTTAATTTATATAATCCTTACCTTAATATATATAACATAGCCCCTACATAGCCTCTCCATCGCCCCTAAATAGCCCCTTACCCTAATTTATATAACATAGCCCCTACATAGCCTCTCCATCGCCCCTTAATAGCCCCTTACCTTAATTTATATAACATAGCCCCTACATAGCCTCTCCATCGCCCCTTAATAGCCCCTTACCTTAATTTATATAACATAGCCCTACATAGCCTCTCCATCGCCCCTTAATAGCCCCTTACCTTAATTTATATAGCATAGCCCCTACATAGCCTCTCCATCGCCCCTTAATAGCCTCTTACCTTAATTTATATAATCCTTACCTTAATATATATAACATAGCCCCTACATAGCCTCTCCATCGCCCCTAAATAGCCCCTTACCCTAATTTATATAACATAGCCCCTACATAGCCTCTCCATCGCCCCTTAATAGCCCCTTACCTTAATTTATATAACATAGCCTCTACATAGCCTCTCCATCGCCCCTTAATAGCCCCTTACCTTAATTTATATAACATAGCCCTACATAGCCTCTCCATCGCCCCTTAATAGCCCCTTACCTTAATTTATATAGCATAGCCCCTACATAGCCTCTCCATCGCCCCTTAATAGCCTCTTACCTTAATTTATATAATCCTTACCTTAATATATATAACATAGCCCCTACATAGCCTCTCCATCGCCCCTGAATAGCCCCTTACCCTAATTTATATAACATAGCCCCTACATAGCCTCTCCATCGCCCCTTAATAGCTCCTTACCTTAATTTATATAACATAGCCCCTACATAGCCTCTCCATCGCCCCTTAATAGCCCCTTACCTTAATTTACATAACATAGCCTCTACATAGCCTCTCCATCGCCCCTTAATAGCCCCTTACCTTAATTATGTAACATAGCCCCTACATAGCCTCTCCATCGCCCCTTAATATCCCCTTACCTTAATTATATAACATAGCTCCTACATAGCCTCCCCATCGCCCCTTAATAGCCCCTTACCCGATTTTATATAACATAGCCCCTAAATAGCCTCTTCATCGCCCCTTAATAGCCCCTTACCTTAATTTATATAACATAGCCCCTACATAGCCTCTCCATCGCCCCTTAATAGTCCTTTACCTTAATTTATATAAAATAGCCCCTATATAGCCTCTCTATCGCCCCTTAATAGCCAATTTATATAACATAGCCGCTACATAGCCTCTCCATCGCCCCTTAATAGCTCCTTACCTTAATTTATATAACATAGCCTCTCCATCGCCCCTTAATAGCCCTCCATCGCCACTTAAAAGCCCCTTACCTTAATTTATATAACATAGCCTCTACATAGCCTCTCCATCGCCCCTTAATAGCCCCTTATATCCTCCTTCAAAACAGTTATACACCTTCCCAGGATCTATTGGAAGCTACCCTATAAAGGAGAACCATATTGGTTCTGCAGTTAGCGATCTTCTTTGATACATACAGACAATGATCCTGTTACTTTTTATAAGGATTAAAAATAAAATGGCCTAAAGCCATCTCATTACCCATAGGAAGCTTCACTGTAAAGGAGAACCATGTCGGTTTAGTGGTTAGCAAGGTACAGACAGACATACATACAGACAAAGATCCTGTTACTTTATTATAAGGATTAAAATAAAATAGTTATTAACCTCCCCAGGACCTATGAGAAGCTACCCTATTAAGGAGAACGATCTCAGGACCTATAGGAATCTTCACTGTAAAGGAGAACCATATTGGTTCATCGGTTAGCAAGATCCTTCGGTACAGACAGACATTCATACATACAGACAAAGATTCTGTTAATTTATTTTAAGAAATACAGATAAAATTGTTATAAACCTTTCCAGGCCTAAAACCATCTCAGGACCTAATTTCTGCCGTTGACAACTCGAGTTAAGTTACTATATTATTTTTACAATGTTTAACTTATCTGTTATTATTGGCTGACGAAAAGTTTGGGCAAAAAAAAAATTTATTCTTCAATGAAATATCTCTCCAGTATAATTTTGCCAAGTGCTAATTTATTAAGAATAAAGTTTGCCACAAATTTACCAAAAAATCTCATTGTCATTTCGCCAGGGAGGATTAGGATAGTTCCCAAAGTGTTATAAGTTGGCTTATCCAAGAGTGCTGTCTAGTCTCCAAAGTTTTATAATACCGTTTTCTTATTCGTTAGATTAACAACCTTGGGGACTTTTTATTGTTTTGTGATTGTTTAGTTCATTAAGTTGAGTGTCTAAATGTTTCAACCACTAATTCTAAACTAAAGAAGGGGTAATTTTGTGAATCATCAATGGGAATAATTAATATATAAACATACATATATATACAGTGTTTTTTTTTATGAGAGCATTTTTGAAAGCAATTTTACCCTACTTATAGTTATCAGAATTTAATGATTAATGGCTTATTCTCTTCGTTTTTTATAACCATTAACAGAAAAGCAAAAAAATATTTCAGTTTTTATTTAAAAAGTACAGTAAATTCAAAATTTCAAAACATGGGTGTCAACATCTAAAATAGTTATTTCTCGCATCGTATTATAAACGGCTTTCCGCGGATATAGAAAGTACAATTATGAGATTAAAACTAGTTTTTTTAGCCCCGAGGTGCAGAAGGCACCGGCTAAAAAAACTGGGTTTAATCTTATGATTGTACATATCTATATTCGTAGAAAGCTGGATATAATACGATGCTAGACATAGTTTTTTCGTATGGATGAGAACCGGTTCCTATCCACCGGATTCAAATGAATACGAGAAATGGTTTTAGCGCATTTTTCTTATGCTCAAATCTTCTACCCTTTCCAAGAATGGAGGGAGTACATTGGGGGGCCAGTATTCCCTCCCTGGTTGAGATATGGCCTTCAAATTTCAAAATGTTCTAGTACATGTCACAAGTAGTATCTATATAAATTTTTAGCTCAATATCTCAACTTTGAAGCGTTTTGCAGCCATTCTTGCAAAGGTAGATTATAAGAAAAATGCACTAAAACCATTTTTAGATGTTGACACCTAAGTTTTAAATTTTTTAATTTACTGTACTTTTTGAATAAAAACTGAAATATTTTTTGCTTTTCTATTAAAGGTTATAAAAAAGAAGAGAATAAGCCATTAATCATTAAATTCTAATAACTATAAGTAAGGTAAAATTGCTTTCAAAAAAGTTCTCATAAAAAAACACACTGTATATATGTATATATATCATTTTATCGACAATCGTCTTATCCCTGTAGATCTCTGATTATCAGAGCATTTTTGAAATATTTGCTGCTTATTTTTTGGCTGCCTTTGGCAAAATAATTTTTTTTCATAAAAAATGTATACAAAATTATCGTATTAATTTGGTAAATATATCATTGCACTTGAATTATTTTTAAGTCACTAACGGCTAATCCCATAGATGACCCTAGGAGTACTTTAATGAATAGATGTGGTGGAGAGGGGGGGGAGGGGGAAGGTTAAGAATTTAAGGGAAGTGATACCTTCCGGGGGCTGAAAGTGTTAGTCCCCTCCCCAAAATGAAAACTTTTCCTGCGAGTAAAATAAGCTTCAATGTAAAGGAGAAGCATATCGGTTCAGTTGATACTGATAAACATCCTGTTACTTTAATGTAAATATTAGTTTAAGGATAGTCTGTATAATCTCAGGGATAAAGGAAACATTAGGCAATTTTTACAATAGTCTCCAAAGTTTTATAATGAAGTTTTCTTATTCGTTGGCTCAAAACTTTGGGGACTTTTGTCATATTTTGGTTGTAGTGTTGCAATTTTGTGTATCGTTATTAGGGATGGATAAAAATTTATCGGCCATTGTCTTATTCCTTTAGATCCTTGGTATAATCAACTGAATAACAGTTCCAACAACAAAAATTAAGATATTGCTTCGCTTTTTATGGACAAATATCCTGTTATTTTATTATAAGGAAAAAAAATAAACTATCTTAAAATCATCTCAGTACTCAGCGGTTAGCAAGATCCTACGGTATAGACAGACAGACATACATCATATCGGTTTAGCAGCAAACGAGATCCTTTGCTACAGACAAAAAAAAACTTTGTATATCGACTAGCGGCTACGCCCCCAGCATCTATTGGCTCTGTATTCAAAGGGGAATGAATAAAAGCCTAAAGCCTTCCCAGGACTTAAAATAGAATAGCCTAAAACCATCCCTCGACTTAAAATAAAATAGCCTAAAGCCATTACAAGACAAATATTAAGCTTACCTGAAATAGAAAGCCCAATCTGTTTAGTAGTTATTGAGATCTTAAGTTTCAGAACAGAAAGCCTTACTAACGTGGACAAACACAGGATATTTCGGACAAATGTCGGAGTGGACATTATATAAGTAAAACGCAGAAGTGTCTATAATATCTTAAAAATTAGGTTTCAACAACATTTGTTTAGTTATTTCTACACAGGTTAGGTTAGGTTAAGATATAAATATACAAATAAGCCCCCTGCAGGGGTTAGGCATATAAAAAAACCTATTTGACAGTTGTAAACAATGTGAGAAAAAAATATGTTTTAGTTTAATGAAATGTTCTATCTGTTTCAAACCTTTGCCTTTCGATAGAACTTACCTACTTTGGAAAACTGTTAGACTGATTTTAAAATTTCAGTCTGTGAGAAAAGATATTCAAGATTTTTTTTTGTTTTGAAAGATTTTTATCTTATAAATAAAATAAAAGACACTCCTGCGTTTTACATAAGCAATGTCCACTCCGACGATTGTCCCATTCCTAGGTTTGTCCACTCCAACGTTTGTTTATGTTTTACTACTTTATATAATAGGATAATATGTATTCTTCTTTTATATTTCTCTTTTCTTATTCACTTGCAGCTGCGCTCTTTTTAATGTAAGGAGGCAGAAAAATAGCCTAAACCAATTAGGGGCTTAAATCTGAAAATGAAAAAGCAAAAAACCATCCCATGACCTATGTGAAGCTTCCCTTAAATGGAGAATTTAGTCAGTTTATGAAATTTTTAAGCTTCAGACCAAAAAAAATACTTTTTTTGTTAAAAGAGAGACTTTTCTACAATTAGGGCTAGTCCTTTCGTCATTGCTCTTCTCATTAAGTTAAGCATGTGGTTTTCTCTGCTATTGTTAAAGATAGACTGTTGAGATTTTTAGTGAATATTCCCATGACATATGTATATCCAGTCTATAAATTATTTTGTCTGTCTCTCAATTATGCTTCAAAAGACTTAGGTTTCGTGATAATCTTTGAGTAATAGCATATTCTCTTAAAGTCTGCTCTATAACTTACTTTGTCTGTTTGTCCATTATATGATCCTTATTCAATATTCTATTTAACTAAAAAATTTCATTCTCTTAGTTTATTTTTTTTCTTTATTTCATTATGTTATTATATTATTTATATTTATTTTATTAATTCATTATATTTTCATTATAATTTTCCTTTTTAAATGCGAAACTTTTCTATAGTAAGGATTGGTTTGTCCGTACGTCCAAACGGTTAGACGACATTTTCTTTAATTTAGACATGTTATAAATATCCTATCGATTTCAAACTTTGCAGAATGATTTCTATAACAGTTGGGTACAATACTATATTCATTACTAGAAAGTATGTACGTCCATTTTTTTGTATAATATCATTGTCCCATTCATCTGGGTTTTGGAGTAATGTTTCTTAGGACAACAAGGTTTAGTATTATAATCAAATACTAAAAATAAAATTATGCCCTTTTACTATATTCTATACTAGCAGATTCGCCCCTAGCCTCAGGGGCTTTGCCCCAAGAGGTGATAAAATTTTTTTTTGGCGAAATTCGTAATAGGACCAAGAAAATCTTCAGCAAAAAAAAAAATGGGGGGGGATTTTTTTGTTTTTGGGGGGGTTGGGGGTATCCCACCCCCCAAGAAAATAGCCTAAAACCACCACAGGACCAGTAGGTATATTCCCTGAATAGTAGAATATAATCGGTCCAGTGGTTACCGAGATCTTAAGGGACTGACAGACGGACAGACAGACGGACAGACAGACGGACAGACAGACGGACAGACAGACAGACGGATGGACAGACATCATTCTACTTTGTATTATAGATTTACGCTAATTTTAACAAAATTTATGTTTGACCTCCTGATTTTAGAGCTTTGCTTTTGTGAATGTTGTTATCCTTGTTATCTTGCTTTTTTTTCCTTTTTCATAACCTATTATATAAAGTAGTAATCTTTTTTTTGTCTGTAGAAAAGCTAACCGCTGAACCTATATGGTTCTCCTTTACAGTGAAGCTTCTTTTAAGTTCATAGAGGGTTTATAATTATTTCGAGGGAGGGTATCTCCACCCTCCCAGAAAATTCACCCCAAGAAAAATATTACCCCATCCCCTCAAAAAATCTTTTTAACTTTTTAAAAGCAAAGCTTTTCTATATTAAGGATCAGTCCGTACGTCCGTAACGGTTAGCTATTTTCGTTAATTTAGGCATGTGATTCCTGTAGTAGAAAGGTACGATTTAGAAAGTCTATAATCATTATCAGAATATCCATACGTCCATTTTAAGCATACTAATTATTAACTTACAACAAATTTTTATGTATCAAAATTATCCGATTAATCTGATTTCTGGGATACTGATTCCTAGGACAACAAAATAGAATGTTATAAGCGAATCATATCTATAATCAAGTCCAAAAAATGTGAGTACGTCCTTAAGCATTTTCCTGCATGTTAGCAATTTCTCAATAAATTTACTTACAATTTTGTTTCGAATTTTAAATTTATGTTCTGACTATTCAGTTCTGACACTCTACATTATTAATGTTCATTAAAGGACGCCTGCAAGAAATAACACGCTTTAACTGCTAAAAGACTGCCACAAGAAGACCCAATACCCCAAATTATAAGCCTTCAGCTTCAATAACAAAAAAGTTCTAGGCATTTCAAAATAGCATTTTATGTACAATGGAATTTTTGAAAGATTTCCAATGCTCATAAAAGAAAAAACAATATTAAATTACGTTGCCTAGACATAAAATTATAACCTTATCTTTGTCAGAAACTTAGATTGCCTGTAACTGATTACATTTTTACAATAAAAACACCACATTTCATAGTCAAAATCTATGAAAAAAAATCTATTTAAATTGCATTTTTAAACGAAAATCATAGCGGAAACAAAGGGGTAAACTAATACAAGCTTAGCTGTGATTGGTTGTTAAGCTGATTCAGCCTTCTGATTGGCTACAGTACATTCGGTACAACGCAAGTAAAACTTATTTTTTTTTAATGATTTTGACTATAAAAATGGGTATTTTTATTGTAAAAATATAATTAGTTACTGGAAACCTAAATTTATGACAAAAATAAGCTTATAATTTTGTTTCTAGGCCACGTAGTTTAATTTTAAAGTTTTCAACATGAGCATTGCAATTCTTTCAAAATTTCCATTGTACATAAAATGTCATTTTAAAATGCCTAGAACTTTTTTGTTATAGAAGCTGAAGGCTTCAAATTTGGGGTATTTGGTCTACTTGTGGCAGTCTTTCAGCAGTTAAAGCGTGGTATTTCTTGCAGGCTTCCTTTAAACTTTTTTCTACCGTTTCAGAGCTTTGCTTTTATAAATGTTGTCATCCTTGTCATCCTTTTAAAACTTAAATTTAAAACTGTAGAGGGTCACATTCCTTCCTTACCTTAATGCCCTACCTTCTATAATGAAGGGGCAATACAATTACAGAGGCTGTACAGGAGCCATAAAGGGCCTATGTTATATAAATTAAGGTAAGGGGCGATGAAGAGGCTATGAAGGGGCTATGTTATATAAATTAAGGTAAGAGGCTATTAAGGGGCGATGGAGAGGCTATGTAGGGGCTATGTTATATAATTAAGGTAAGGGGCTATTAAGGGGCGATGGAGATGCTTTGTAGGGCCTATGTTATATAAATTAAGGTAAGAGGCTATTAAGGGGCGATGGAGAGGCTATGTAGGGGCTATGTTATATAAATTAGGGTAAGGGGCTATTTAGGGGCGATGGAAAGGCTATGTAGGGGCTATGTTATATATATTAAGGTAAGGATTATATAAATTAAGGTAAGAGGCTATTAAGGGGCGATGGAGAGGCTATGTAGGGGCTATGCTATATAAATTAAGGTAAGGGGCTATTAAGGGGCGATTGAGAGGCGATGGAGAGGCTATGTTATATAAATTAAGGTAAGGAGCTATTAAGGGGCGATGGAGAGGCTATGTAGCGGCTATGTTATATAAATTGGCTATTAAGGGGCGATAGAGAGGCTATATAGGGGCTATTTTATATAAATTAAGGTAAAGGACTATTAAGGGGCGATGGAGAGGCTATGTAGGGGCTATGTTATATAAATTAAGGTAAGGGGCTATTAAGGGGCGATGAAGAGGCTATTTAGGGGCTATGTTATATAAAATCGGGTAAGGGGCTATTAAGGGGCGATGGAGAGGCTATGTAGGGGCTATGCTATATAAATTAAGGTAAGGGGCTATTAAGGGGCGATTGAGAGGCTATGTAGGGGCTATGTTACATAATTAAGGTAAGGGGCTATTAAGGGGCGATGGAGAGGCTATGTAGAGGCTATGTTATATAAATTAAGGTAAGGGGCTATTAAGGGGCGATGGAGAGGCTATGTAGGGGCTATGTTATATAAATTAAGGTAAGGAGCTATTAAGGGGCGATGGAGAGGCTATGTAGGGGCTATGTTATATAAATTAGGGTAAGGGGCTATTCAGGGGCGATGGAGAGGCTATGTAGGGGCTATGTTATATATATTAAGGTAAGGATTATATAAATTAAGGTAAGAGGCTATTAAGGGGCGATGGAGAGGCTATGTAGGGGCTATGCTATATAAATTAAGGTAAGGGGCTATTAAGGGGCGATGGAGAGGCTATGTAGGGCTATGTTATATAAATTAAGGTAAGGGGCTATTAAGGGGCGATGGAGAGGCTATGTAGAGGCTATGTTATATAAATTAAGGTAAGGGGCTATTAAGGGGCGATGGAGAGGCTATGTAGGGGCTATGTTATATAAATTAGGGTAAGGGGCTATTTAGGGGCGATGGAGAGGCTATGTAGGGGCTATGTTATATATATTAAGGTAAGGATTATATAAATTAAGGTAAGAGGCTATTAAGGGGCGATGGAGAGGCTATGTAGGGGCTATGCTATAAAATTAAGGTAAGGGGCTATTAAGGGGCGATGGAGAGGCTATGTAGGGCTATGTTATATAAATTAAGGTAAGGGGCTATTAAGGGGCGATGGAGAGGCTATGTAGGGGCTATGTTATATAAATTAAGGTAAGGAGCTATTAAGGGGCGATGGAGAGGCTATGTAGGGGCTATGTTATATAAATTAGGGTAAGGGGCTATTTAGGGGCGATGGAGAGGCTATGTAGGGGCTATGTTACATAATTAAGGTAAGAGGCTATTATGGGGCGATGGAGAGGCTATGTAGGAGCTTTGTTATATAGATTAAGGTAAGGGGCTATTAAGGGGCGATGGAGAGGCTTTGTAGGGGCTATGTTATATAGATTAGGGTAAGGGGCTATTAAGGGGCGATGGAGAGGCTATATAGGGGCTATGTTATATAAATTAAGGTAAGAGGCTATTAAGGGGCGATTGAGAGGCTATGTAGGGGCTATGTTACATAATTAAGGTAAGGGGCTATTAAGGGGCGATGGAGAGGCTATATAGGAGCTTTGTTATATAAATTTAGGTAAGGGGCTATTAAGGGGCGATGGAGAGGCTATGTAGGGGCAATGTTATATAATTAAATTAAGTGGCTATTAAGGGGCGATAGAGAGGCCATATAGGAGCTTTGTTATATAAATTAAGGTAAGGGGCTATTAAGGGGCGATGGAGGAGCGATGTAGGGGCCATCAAGTTGCAATGTAATATAAATTTGGAGAAGGAGCGATGAAGGGGCGATGTAGGAGCGATGAAGGAGCGATGGAGGAGCGATGGAGGAGCTATGTAGGAGCGATGTAGGGGCCATCAAGTTGCAATGTAATATAAATTTGGAGAAGGAGCGATGAAGGGGCGATGTAGGAGCAATGAAGGAGCGATGTAGGAGCGATTTAGGGGCCATCACAGTACAATTTAATATAAATTTGAAGAAGGAGCGATGAAGGGGCGATGTAGGAGCGATGGAGGGGCGATGTAGGGGCTATGTTATATAAATTAAGGTAAGGGGCGATGGAGAGGCTATGTAGGGGCTATGTTATATAAATTAGGGTAAGGGGGCTATTCAGGGGCGATGGAGAGGCTATGTAGGGGCTATGTTATATATATTAAGGTAAGGATTATATAAATTAAGGTAAGAGGCTATTAAGGGGCGATGGAGAGGCTATGTAGGGGCTATGCTATATAAATTAAGGTAAGGGGCTATTAAGGGGCGATGGAGAGGCTATGTAGGGCTATGTTATATAAATTAAGGTAAGGGGCTATTAAGGGGCGATGGAGAGGCTATGTAGGGGCTATGTTATATAAATTAAGGTAAGGAGCTATTAAGGGGCGATGGAGAGGCTATGTAGGGGCTATGTTATATAAATTAGGGTAAGGGGCTATTTAGGGGCGATGGAGAGGCTATGTAGGGGCTATGTTACATAATTAAGGTAAGAGGCTATTATGGGGCGATGGAGAGGCTATGTAGGAGCTTTGTTATATAGATTAAGGTAAGGGGCTATTAAGGGGCGATGGAGAGGCTTTGTAGGGGCTATGTTATATAGATTAGGGTAAGGGGCTATTAAGGGGCGATGGAGAGGCTATATAGGGGCTATGTTATATAAATTAAGGTAAGAGGCTATTAAGGGGCGATTGAGAGGCTATGTAGGGGCTATGTTACATAATTAAGGTAAGGGGCTATTAAGGGGCGATGGAGAGGCTATATAGGAGCTTTGTTATATAAATTTAGGTAAGGGGCTATTAAGGGGCGATGGAGAGGCTATGTAGGGGCAATGTTATATAATTAAATTAAGTGGCTATTAAGGGGCGATAGAGAGGCCATATAGGAGCTTTGTTATATAAATTAAGGTAAGGGGCTATTAAGGGGCGATGGAGGAGCGATGTAGGGGCCATCAAGTTGCAATGTAATATAAATTTGGAGAAGGAGCGATGAAGGGGCGATGTAGGAGCGATGAAGGAGCGATGGAGGAGCGATGGAGGAGCTATGTAGGAGCGATGTAGGGGCCATCAAGTTGCAATGTAATATAAATTTGGAGAAGGAGCGATGAAGGGGCGATGTAGGAGCAATGAAGGAGCGATGTAGGAGCGATGTAGGGGCCATCACAGTACAATTTAATATAAATTTGGAGAAGGAGCGATGTAGGAGCGATGGAGGGGCGATGTAGGAGCGATGGAGGGGCGATGTAGGAGCCATCAAAGTACAATGTAATATAAATTTGGAGAAGGAGCGATGAAGGAGCAATGGAGGGGCGATGTAGGAGCGATGGAGGGGCAATGGAGGGGTGATGTAGGGGCCATCAAAGTACAATGTAATATAAATTTGGAGAAGGAGCGATGAAGGGGCGATGTAGGAGCGATGAAGGAGCGATGTAGGAGCGATGTAGGGGCCATCACAGTACAATTTAATATAAATTTGGAGAAGGAGCGATGTAGGAGCGATGGAGGGGCGATGTAGGAGCGATGAAGGAGCGATGTAGCAGCGATGTAGGGGCCATCAAGTTGCAATGTAATATAAATTTGGAGAAGGAGCGATGAAGGGGCGATGTAGGAGCGATGAAGGAGCGATGTAGGAGCGATGTAGGGGCCATCACAGTACAATTTAATATAAATTTGGAGAAGGAGCGATGTAGGAGCGATGTAGGGGCCATCACAGTACAATTTAATATAAATTTGGAGAAGGAGCGATGAAGGAGCGATGTAGGAGCGATGTAGGGGCGATGTAGGAGCGATGTAGGGGCCATCAAAGTACAATGTAATATAAATTTGGAGAAGGGGCGATGGAGGAGCGATGTAGGGGCCATCAAGTGGGTTGTTATATAAATTAAGGTAAGGGACTACGGAGGGGCGATGGAGAGGCTATGAAGGAGCCATCATGGGGCTATAGCATAGCCTCTTATCATAAGAGGCGATATTAACGCCCCTTCAAAGGAGCTATTAAGAGGCCATGAAGGAGCTATAGCATAGCCTCTTATCATAAGAGGCGATATGAACGCTCCTTAAAAGGGGCTATCACATCGCTCCATATGATAAGAGGCTATGCTATAGCTCCTTGAAGGAGCTATAGAAAATCATCGCCCCATATGGAGCGATGTCATGGAAAGGACTATACCCGACGCTTCTTCCCTAGAAGCTTCTAGGGTCAAATAACGGGGAAGATACCCTCCCCCAAAATAGTTAAAAACCTTCCCTTCACCTATAAGAAGCTTCATTGTAAAGGAGAACCACATCGGTTCAGCGGTTAGCGAGATCCTTCTATACAGACAAAAAAAGCTTACTACTTTATATAATAGGATTTACTAATGTAAATAAACAATGCTATATGTATATATGACCTTATGCGGCCGTGAATGCACACCATTTGTGTTTATCAAATAACATTCAACCCAATTTCTTAAGGACAACCAACTAATATCCCATCTTTTTGTTAAATGGGCCCTTTTCATGTTTTGTAAAACCAAATTTCTATAATTAGGATAGGCATGTTAGAATTGTCCTATCGATTTCAAACTTGCTAATGATCATTCTTCTAACAACTAGGTATAATTCTAAAAGCGTTGCAACTCTACAATTGTTACTAGATAGTCCATAGATCCAATCAAAACATGTCGATTTTTAAATTTTTTTATTACAGGTGGGTTGAACTATTGACATAGGAAATCGTTAAGAATAATATTGTTTAACCCATTTAGTTTGAACGCCCATTATTACTTTTGTTATTATTTATTATTGCAAACCTCTTCTATTCATTTATTATAACTGGTTCTCACAAAAGTATTTCTCTTCAGGGGGGTTGACCTTAATTCCCCCCCCCCCTTTTCCCATAAGAATTTGAAATAAAAAGCTTACCTAAAATTATAGCTTAGCTGTTATGAAATTTATATTAACATATAAATGAACAAACGAACATTCAACCACTTTGGTATAGTAGTTATTATGTTTTAAATATTACTGTAAACACTAGAGGGAGAAAGGTTTAAATAACTGTATCTCCCCATCGCAATCACCTTGTGCAACCTTTCTATTGGGTCATTGAAAATCAACCAATGGTGTTGCTTATATTAACACTGCCAAGTAGCAGAAAATAATTTAGAAACAGACAAAAGAGGTCTCTGAAAAATGAAGGGAGGTAGTTGTCTGTATATAGATCTATACTAAAGATCTGTTTTTTTTAAATAGTTTGCCTATGTTAGCGCAGCTACTTTAAATTATCTTTCCAATGAGCGTTATTTAGATAATGGCCGTTAGTTCTTTCAGTCGATAGCCACTCAAAGTAAGTTAAGATAGGTTTGGTTCAATTATTTGCATTAAAATTTTACTATGTTACTTTTTATAGGTTTTATCATTTTATTCATTGTTTTTGTAAATTATCAATGTCTTTCATTCTTTTACACTTTTTAATTAATGCTTTTAGCTTTTTAATGTTGTGGTTATAAATTTAATTGTTCTTGTTTAATTCTATTGTTCGTCTCTGAGGTAATCAGAACGATTATGTCTAATAGTAGCGAAGCGTTTAAAAAATAACTCTTTATACTAAGTGCATTTATTAAGTGTAAGAGATAGAGAGATAAAGGGAAGAAAAGAACATTAAGGGAAAAAGGCATTAAGAACATTAAAAGAGAGAGAGAGAGAGAGAGAGAGAGAGAGAGAGAGAGAGAGAGAGAGAGAGAGAGAGAGAGAGAGAGAGAGAGAGAGAGAGAGAGAGAGAGAGAAAGAGAGAGAGAGAGAGGGGAGAGAGAAAGAAAAAGAGATAGATAGAAAAAGAGATAGATAGAAAAAGAGATAGATAGAAAAACAGATCTATAGTATAGTCTATAGATGTATATACAGACAACTACCTCCCTTCCTTTTTCAAAGACCTCTTTCGTCTGCTTTTAAAGTATTTTCTGCTACTTGGCTTTGTTAATATAAGCGACACCATTGGATGATTTTCAATGACCCAATAGAAAGGTTATAGAAAGGAGATACAGTTATTTAACCCTTTCTCCCTCTAGTTTTGTACTCTAATGATAGAAAGAAACAGAGATATAAGAATAGAGAGAGAATTAAAAGAAAATAACATTTTGAAGACTTTAGCTCTACAGCAGGACAAACATAATTACACACCCACTTATATATAGCAGCTTCGCTCCTAGAGAATGAGAAAGTGTCTCCTAGTAGTCTAGAAAAAGACATGCAAATTCAACTTTTTTTTGCTGCAATATCTATTCTAGGAAATTTTGCAATTATATTAAATAAAAACAGAGACATGTACAGGAAACGCAATATTAGGACGTTGAAATTTAGCAATCGTTTTCTCGTATTCATTCGAATCCGGTGGATAAGAACCGGTTCTCATCCATTCAAAAAAAAACTATGTCTAGCATTGGATGCTGTCAGAATTGGTGCAAAAAATATGACGTAACAAAAAAAAATTAGCCAATGAGAGGCCGTTATTGACCAATGGCGGCCACTACCATTGCCGCCATTGGCTAATTTTTTTTGTTACGTCATATTTTTGCACCAATTCTCACAGCATCCTAGCATTGTTTAGTTTAGTTTAGTTTAGTTCAGAGCGTGGAGCGAACAACATCTCTCTCTCTCTAGCCCATGTGTATGTACTAGTCTGTACAGCACACCCCCCGCACTTTACTAATTCCCCTTTACCCCACGTCCGTGGTCCCTCCGCGTGTTGGTACTGGGAAGATATGGTAGCCATGGGCAAACTCGTATATAGTTTTGGCACCATATTTTACACCGCCGTCTAGGCAAAATCGCCGGTGTAAAACCGTTAATACTATCCTTGTGAAAAATCGCCTAATCAAGTGAAATAAAAATCCGCAATATTTTTATCTATTTCTATTTTTAAACTTGGCCAAGTCACACGAGGGCCAATCAGTGTCGCTCTCTCATTGGCTAGATAGAAAGTAGCGTCCACAACAAACCACGCTATTGGCTGTTATCAATTTTCCTCGCTTCCTATTGGCTAACTGAAATCGAAATCACCTCCATCTTAGCCACACGGCTTCACTCGCTTGAAAATGTTGCCGGAACAATCATCTCCTGCATTTTGGGAAAAAATGGAAGTGATTTTCGACAAAAAATTTGAGGAATACGATAACAAAAAAGCCAAGGTAAGACATGAAGAAGTTTTTAATACTATCTCTAGCCATAAAAAAGAAATAGATGCGGTAAAAAAACAATTTTCCGAACTTAGTGATAAAATCTCTGTTCTTGAACAAATTGACAATTTTAAGGATGCCCAAATATCGGCAGAAACTCTAAAAGCGATAAAGGATAGTATTGCGGTCCTTCAGAGTAAATTCGAAAGTCAAGCAAAAAACGATGACAATTTTAAACGCTATTCGTTTTTTCAGAACTCCTGCCGCGAGCAGCGTAGTAGGGCGTGGAGCCTGAGGGTGACGAATTTCCAGTCGCCGCACAGCCGTGAGAAGATCACCATGCTGATGATATACAACACACTCATTCTGCCCTCACTGAAAATAGCCCACCGTAACGGCCTACTCGATTTCGTCCCCCAGTACTGGGGGGACGTCATCGAGTACGCGCATCACTTGCCGTTCAACCCCAAGAAGAAGGAAGTCCCACAGGCCATCTTCAGGTTTCATTCCCGCGTCCACCTCCAAGCGGTAATGATATCCAAGCGCCCTGTCCTCGAAGAATACACAGCTAAGTTAAACCAGTACAAGGCAGCCAGCCAGAGTGTGTCCCCTGCACCCTATTATCCAGGTAGAATGATAAAAATGCAATACGATACAACGCGTTTGAATAAAAACGTCCAGACATTTCTGCATTCAACCAAGCTGATCTCCCGCACGAAAATAATGGGGGAAACTGTGGCCTTCCAGATAAAGTCAGGATCCAGATGGCAAAAAGTTCTGAATCCATTTGCCGACACATTGATTGGTATGACAAGACCAATACCTGGCACCGAGAAGCTGTTCAGCACATCAATGGAGCCCCCCCTGATCAAATACAACAGCGTGCCCTATGCAGACAGAGGATCATTCTTCCCCAACTCAAAGTTCTGCAATCCCCTCATCACAGAGGATGATTTTGAGGATAGCTTTGAACCTCCTCCCAACGCTGCCAACATGGACGAGTTCCCACCCTTGGAGTCCGCCACCACCTCTGACACGGCAACCGCCGATGTCCCCGAGGCCGAGGATGAGAATGCAGCTGCCCCAGCCGAGCCGATGCCAGCTCCAACAACTGCACCCAGCGTAGCAGCAGCTCCAGCCCCTGCCACAACAGCAGCCCGCCCAGCAGCCAGGGAGCCAGAAGCGGAACCACCTAAACTGCAGCCGCTACCACAGCTAAAATCTATGCCTGCAAGAACTGCAAAGAAAACCAACGACAGTAAGATAAAATGATTAGATAGTACTTTCTAGCAGATAACAAATACTTACTGTCCTTATTATTATTACTAAATTAATCCGTTTTTTTCTTGTCATATAATGTCATGTCATCGTCTGTCAAAGATTAAAAAACGTAAAGAATTTAACTCTATTTTACCTACCTACCCCCTATGCCAACTTTTAGATAAAAAATATTGATTAAAAGATTTTTTGTATCTAGCTAATATACCACGGGGGGGGGGGGGGGAAAGTAAAGAGCGGAGGCACATCACCTCCTAACTAAATGTTTTATCTATTTCACTATTATTACTATTGTAAATATGTTCATGTTTTATGTATGCTGATATATATTGTTTTTCAGTCGTTCCCACTGGATGATATACGTGCTAATCCTCCTGCGATAAACCTAGACTCCACACCAGTACCCTACAAGCCTCCCTAATGGATTAAATGAACAGGTACCTGCTAATTTAAATCTTAACCCTACACTAGACCTCCTAAACCCTATATATGGCCAACATTTTGATGGATTTGACGAAGAATTTGGTATTAACTGTCAATACATGTCAGAAAATGAAGCAATAACAAAATTAAAATCTTTTAGAGAACAACTGATAATTTTATTTTCTTTAAACTGTCAATCGATAAATTCTAAATTTGATGAATTGGTGGCGTGTATAGATAAATTTAATTGCAAAGGAATACGGCCCAGCGTTCTTGCGTGTCAAGAGCTCTGGGCAAATTCCAATGCAAATTTTGACGTGTATAATATTGAAGGCTATAACTGGCATGTCAACCTTAGGAAAGCACAAAGGGGGGGAGGGGTGGGATTACTCGTGCAAAAACATTATAAAGTAGTAAGAATGTTTGACAATATCTCCTTTAAAGAACGTATATGCGAATCTATCTGTCTCAAATGTTCGTTTAATGGATTTAAATTCTTAGTGTTGAATACCTATAGACCCCCTAATCAAAGTAGTGCTGAAATTGATGAATTTTTTGAAATTTACCTTGAATTATTGGATAGGATTATGTCACTCAACCTACCGTTTTTTATTGTTGGAGACATTAATCTTGACTTGTTCAGGATTAATGAAAACAACAGCCCTAGTATGCGTCTGCTAGAGTCGCTAAACTTCAACGGCATTTTGAATACAATTACCAAGGCCACCAGGATTACAAAAAACACTTCAACATTGATTGACATTTTCGGCGTTGGTAATTTTATTCCAAATCTTATGTTGTCTTGTGTCCTAACATCACAAATAAGTGACCACTTGTTGCTGATAAATGCGTATAGAATTAATGCTAACAAAAAACCAAAACAACCTGATACGTATGAAAAAAGATTGCTAGGCGATGATAACATTAATTCACTAAATGACGCACTTTTCAGTACCGATTGGTCAAATGTACTTAACCAAAATGACGTCAACGTTGCCTATAGTAATTTCATAGCTTCTTGAGTTAGTTTCTTGAGTTATATAACATCTCATGCCCCATTGTAAAAGTCAAAAAAAATTCTAGGGTCCAACCCCAGCAGCCCTTCATGAACGAGTACCTCTTGAGAATGAGGGAACACAAACACACCCTCCACGACAATTTTCTTAGGGAAAGAACAAGGGAAAGTGAGCTGTTGTATAACTCTTATAGAAACTCTTATAATAGGAATGTACGTCGTGCAAAACTAGAATACTATAGGTCAAGTATAAGAAATTGCGGCAGAGATAGTAAAAAGTTATGGCGTTGTTTAAAAGATATGCTAGGATTTGATCAAAAGAGCGCTGAGTGCTCATACTTAGAGGTCGGGGATAGGAAAGTTGAGGGTGACCAAGCTATCGCTAACGAATTCAATTCCTATTTTAGCCAGATTGGAACCTCCCTTAAACCTGAGATCCCAACAACAGAAAAAAACTTTGCAGAATTTTTACCCCCCCCCCATTCAAGACTCAATCTTTTTTGAACCCCTTTACCCTTTCAAAGTAATAAATTTGATTAGAAACATCAGGCCCAAAAGGTCCACAGACATCAATGATGTCAGCATGTTCTTAATTTCCCGCTGTGCGGATGTTATCGCACACCCCCTTTGCCACGTCTATAACCTTTCCCTCCAATCTGGCGTCTTTCCTGACGGTATGAAAGTAAGTAAAATTCTTGTCCTCCACAAATCAGGTTCACTCAATCAAATGGATAACCACCGTGGTATATCATTGATTGATAACCTAAGCAAGCCCCTGGAAAAGTACGTATGCGATAGCTTGGTAAATTTTTTGGATGAAAAAAACTTTTTTAACTGCAGACAGTTTGGATTTAGGAAAAATATCTCAACTTACCATAATGTCCTTGACCTCTCAAATATGATCACTCAGTGTCTAGGTCGAAACAATTCCTGTATGTCCATATTTTTGGACATACGGAAGTGTTTCGACATGATCCCTAGGAATTTGTTGTTTGAAAAGTTAAAGAATGCAGGGATAAGGGGATTACCATTACAATGGTTCCGTTCTTATTATAGTAATAGACGTCAAAAGGTGTTTTTTAAGGGGCTGTTTTCATCTACGTTGGAAGAGATTATCATAGGCGTATTACAGGGGTCAGTTCTTGGCCCAATATTGTTTTTGATTTTCATAAATGACCTTGCAAACTGCAGCCCAGAAGTTTTTATTAATCTTTTCGCTGATGATGCCCTAACCTTCATGGAAAGAAACTCATTAGCAGAATTGATTGTAACCATCCCTAAACTAACCGCCTGGTATAACGCAAATGAACTCTTAATCCATCCCCTCAAGACCAAAGTTATGGTCTTTACTTCCCCTAGAGAAAATCTTACCCCTGAAGAAATTCAATTAAAAACGGAATTTAATGTCTTCATAGACATGAACAACGTAGGTGAAAGCATCCCTGAAAAAATCACAAAGTTAAACCTTGTAGATGATAATAATGAAGGTTTTGTAAAGCACTTAGGAATCAGCTTGGATACAAAATTAAAGTTTTCTTATCACCTTAAAAAAGTACATGCAAAAATTTCAAAGATTATTTACTCTATGCGCGTCATGCGCCACTTGCTCGATAAGAAACACTTAAAGATTTTATATACCAGCTATATTAAATCAAATGTGGAATACTGCTGCCTTCTGTTCACAGCCTGTCCAGCCTATCTTTTAGATCCCATTTTGAAAATACAGAAGGCGGCAGTAAGAATCATAGAAAACTTACCTAGCAGAGCACACACAGCAGAATATTTTAAAAGTAATGGGATATTGCCCATTAATTTATTAATTAAATTTAACGTTTGTAAATTTATGTATAGGTACCTACATGGCTTACAGCCAGAAATTTTTAATAATACCTGGGAGATCTCCCGTGATCGCCACAGGTATAATACAAGAAATGTAAACAATTTTGCATATGCAAATGGAGTAAACAGAACTTTTTTACTAAACTCACCCCTTCATTCTTTTCCCACAATTTTTAACAGTCTCCCCAACAATATAAAGCAAATAGTAAACGAAAAAGAATTCAATAGAAAATGTTTTACCCACTTCCTTAACCAAATTGATTTTACATAGGTACCTATAACTAACAAACTTAAAAATGGTAAGTGTTCTAACAATATTTTATTCATCCATGTCTTATACTCAAAAATCCAAAAATAGGATCTGTAAGATCCGAACTCTCACCCGGGTAGCTAAGGAGGGGGGGAGGGGGGTATATAGTGCTTCCTACAAAACTTCACCAAATTCTTGCATTCTAACATTCTAACCTCAAATTTAATTATGTTTTCATACTCATTATAATCATCAAATGTCATTAAATCCACCAAAAAATCTTTTTTTCCATCAACCATAATTTCACCAATTCCATTGTCATCCATTCTACAATTTATAGTTTTTTGTTGTGGCCGGAAAGTCTTATATTTGAACGCACGGAAACATCCAATTATAGAGCAGCGTTGGCGTTATTAAGTTATTAAGTCGTTGAGCATTAAGCTTAGGCGTGTGGTTGGGACACAGCGATACAGGTTACTGACAACTGCAACAACAGTAAGGTTGTTGACATGAAAATTAATCCATTAAATTGGAGAAATTATTTATTTTAACAATTCTTACAAACAAAATTAACTTTTTTTTCAAGCACTTTTATTTATTTTATATGTTGCTGCGGTTACAGGTTAATAAGTGCCAGAGCAGGGTGGCTCTAGCAGACTCATCTAAATATATAAACGATAGGTTGATACATACTTTCTCACGTATACATTCATCACTACAAAATTAGGCGTCAATATTACAGGGTTCAACCAAAATTAAATCCATCACTCAGTCTTTTAGTCTTTAGTCTGTAGCCCACTCTCCTCACACTCCTCTCTATCTCTATTCACAATCAGCCATACCGTCGGTCAGTTCCTCCTCAGATCAGATCACTCAGTCATTCAATCCTCATTAGCGTCAACAATTTCTGGCAGGTAAGGTGACCGACGCCGCCCACTAAGAGTCTGAGCGCATCTTTCCGCGCACGCCAGGAGCCGTTCCTCGATGATAGGAACGGCGGTTTGTGTGCGCCGCAAAGAGCGCAACCCGGACAGGTAGCCTGTCAAGCTACGTGGTTGTCTGACAAAGATAAATGAGCGCAGCTCATTTATCTCGTCATAAATCCTAATCATTTCAAGGTAAACAGCGTCCTCAATTGAAACCTCCCAGAGGTAAAACTCTGCCAACAAGGAAGCGTTTGTTAAACGCTCAGATAAGTTATTCCAGGGACCGGCCGCCGCGGTCAGAACTCTGGTGCGCAGCCACTCGGACACCAAACCTGCCATCTCTTTCTTTAACTCTTCTTTATCTCTAGTCCAGTCCTTGTCGCCAAACCCTCACCTCAGTCAAAACTTTTTCTCCTTAAGTCTTAACGTCTTAACGTCTTAACGTCTTAACGTCTTAACGTCTTATTAATCTTCATAAGAAGAACCTTCACTTGAAGAACAATGCTAGTAAACTGATGTGTTTCTAAAAATGATTTTTATCCTTCTTAAATTGAATCTAGCAAAAACAATTTCTTAATATCAAACTTAACAAGATTTTAATTTCAAAACTACAAAGCCACTCTACAACTAGCATAGCCGATATTAAATACACGTTCAACTTAGGATACCTAAGTACATCGCCACCTAAAACGCCTGACAAAAATCCAAATAAAACCAGTTTTTCTCTAAAATACTTATAAGTTTTCAGATTTTACATCTTTTTTAGTTTTATTTTGGTTTATTTAAGCTTTACTTAACGTACTAGGTACATATGCGCGCCTACCACGCATATGTATTCCTTGTTATTGCAATGTTCAATGTTAAATGTTTAAATGTGGCTAAAATCCATCAAGCCCTCTAGTTTTTACTCAACAAAAAACTCAAATATGTAAATTTATTCTTATTTAATAAACGCCATCAGGGATGTAGGAATATAGTGACGGTTCGGAAATAAATTACAGGTATCAAAGAAGTGTGGGATTAAAATCCCACAGGATTTTAAATTACTCAGTTCTTATAATCTTTTAATCCGGGAACGTTAGGGCGGTGGGAGTCGCAGTTTATAACGGGAAAAAAAACATGGCTAACTTCCATGGCACCGATAACATAATTGTATTGGTCTTATTTTTGGAAACCCCGTATGGATTCTAGTGGAATGATTGTCAGATGGTATATTCAGCATACCGTAGTATAGTAGTCTTATATATGTTTTTATATATGTCAATATTGTAACTAAAACAAATTGTTACAACTATTTTCTAAAGCTATGAAACGATTTGGTAAGCGCCGCGAAGAACTGCGGTTCAACAACCCCGGCCGGGGTTAAGCCATCCACTCGCATCACAGCTTGCTCAGTGTTCAGTTATATAATAATTGTATAGTAAAATGTAAAATGTAGGTGAACGGGGAAGGAGAAGTTCACTACAACCCTGAGCTAGGTACATAAATAGTAAATGTACTACAGGATCCTAAAATTGCTAATAAATTACAATTTAATTGATTATTTATTCACTATAAAATGTAATAATTTATTTATTATCTTGCCTGCAATCTCTTTCAGGAAGAAACCTAGTATCTTAATTAACATGCAATCTTTTTCAGGAAGAAACCTATAGTTAAAAATTGTAAACTTTTATTAGTAACTCGCCCTAATTATATGCACCTTAGAGGAAATAAAATCTTATCTTATCTTATTGTATTAAATCCAGTTTTCTACTAATATAAAAATGTACAATCATAAGATTAAAACCAGTTTTTTTAGCCCGTGCCTTCGGCATAATTATATATTTTATATCCGAGGAAAAATGTTTATAATACGATGCGAAAAATAACTATTAACCATCGACGTTCAATTTAGATGAAGAATTCACAAAATGGTTATAGCTGAAATATTATCGACATGTAGTAACAGCATTCATTTAAAATTAAGCTTAATTTTTACAGGAATAATAAAATGACTTTATAACAATATTCTAATAATGGCATTGAAACTATAAACATATGTTACGTATGAACGTAGGTACAATTTTCATAGAATCAAACGATGTACTTTTGGCGCATTTTTTCAAATTTTGACACCCTAATATAGTTTACAGTAGACTTGAATAAAAATTAAAATTACATTAACTGATTTACATGCAACCAACCAACCAAGCTACTCTTAAAATAATCTTTAATACAAAGTAGAACGATGTCTGTCTGTCTGTCTGTCCGTTTGTTTGTCTGATTGTTTGTAACGAAGGATCTCGCTAACCGCTAAACCGATCGGGTTCATGGTAGCTTCTCAAAGGTCCCTGGAAGGTTTATAACTGTTTTCTTGGGGGGTGGGACACCCTCAACCCCCCCCCCCTCCAAAAAAAAATTGAAAAATCCCCCCCCCCCCATTTTTTAAAAACTAAAATTAAAATAGTGGGGTCGACTAACCTCCCACCCCCCTCAAAAAAGTTGTCCCCCCTTACATTTTTTTAAAAACTTTTCTTTGAAATCTAAAATACAAAAAAAATAGGTTGATAAAACCTCTTTGGGCAAAGCCCCTAGAGGATAAGGCAAAGCCGCTAGTATTATATAAAGTAGTAAGTTTTTATGTCTGTGGGGAAGGTTCTCGCTAACCGCTTAACCGATATGATTCTCCATTACAGTAAAGCTTCTTATAGGTCTAGGGAGGGATATTAACTTTGTTGAAAGATAATTTCACTACATTTTTAATAAAAATGAACCCCTTTCAAAAAAAAACAATTTAACTTTTTAACACAAATCGAAAATAAATGCCTCTAAAGGCTTCTAGGGGAGTATCCGGTAGTAATATTAAAAGAAAAGAAAGAATTTGTAAACAAAAAAAGTTTTCAAATCTTAAATCATACAACTTATGCCTTTGAACACCACAAAAAATAAACGTTCTTCTATAATAAAGGTACAAATGCCCCCTAGAATGAAAGGAAATTAATTTTTAACTAGAGACTACGCCCCCCAAAGGCCTTCAGGGGCACATGAATTAAAAGGCAGTTACCATCCACTTTAACTTCAATTTAAAAGTAAAAATTTGGGGGGGGGGTGGGGGTTTCTTTTCTAGAGGCACTTTCTCTTTGGATCGTGGTGGTACCCACCCCCAAAATAGTTATTAACCTTCCCAGGACATATATACAACCTGTCACTTTTATACTAGGATAAATGTTTTAAAAAAACATGAGATTAATTTAAAGTAATTTTTAAATTGCATATTTTGAATGTAAGTCATTCTTGTTTAATGAAAATAAAGACTTTTGTCATAATGCAAAAATATACAATTTATATTGTTGTTTATTATTATGTAATTTTCATATCTAAAGTACATTGATTAAAAAGGGCTTTGTTTCTTATTATTTTGTAAATAAGGGTGATAACATCCATAAAAGCGAAGCTCAAAAATCAGAATTTAAGGCAAACTAACATTACTTAATATAAAGTAGTAAAGTTTTTTTTCTGAAGCTTAAGATCTCAGAAATTCTTGTCCCAAATGAGTTGTACTCTTAATGAAATGTCTTGAGGAGATATTATGCAATCCACTAGAGGCTTGGAATTGTGAAACTTCTTTACTCCAAATGAATAAGTAAATTTTGAGCATATGGACATGTAACATTCTTGTTAAGAAGTTGCACTCATAACAACAATAAAATTGGTAGCTAGAAGAATAACAAAGACAGAAGGATAAGTCTGAAGGATTTCTTATTTTCAGGGATAAAAGATTCGTCATTTGTAAGAAATATTTTTTTTATTTCTGTCCCTCTGTGTTTCTCTGTCTATCATTCTTTTTTATTTATCCTTCCAGAAAGTCAATTCTTCTATCAGGTGCCCCCATGTTGAGTGATTAATTCCTCCACCACTCTCCTAAATACAATGTCCCTATATCCCTGATTAGGTGCCCCCATGTTGAGTGATTAATTCCTGTACCACTCTCCTAAATACAATGTCCCTATATCCCTGATTAGGTGCCCCCATGTTGAGTGATTAATTCCTGTACCACTCTCCTAATTAATATGTCCCTATATTCCTGATTAGGTGCCCCCATGTTGAGTGATTAATTCCTGTACCACTCTCCTAAATACTATGTCCCTATATTCCTGATTAGGTGCCCCCATGTTGAGTGATTAATTCCTGTACCACTCTCCTAAATACTATGTCCCTATATTCCTGATTAGGTGCCCCCATGTTGAGTGATTAATTCCTGTACCACTCTCCTAAATACTATGTCCCTATATTCCTGATTAGGTGCCCCCATGTTGAGTGATTAATTCCTGTACCACTCTCCTAAATACTATGTCTCTATATTCCTGATTAGGTGCCCCCATGTTGAGTGATTAATTCCTGTACCACTCTCCTAAATACTATGTCCCTATATCCCTGATTAGGTGCCCCCATGTTGAGTGATTAATTCCAGTACCACTCTCCTAAATACTATGTCCCTATATCCCTGATTAGGTGCCCCCATGTTGAGTGATTAATTCCTGTACCACTCTCCTAAATACTATGTCCCTATATTCCTGATTAGGTGCCCTCATGTTGAGTGATTAATTCCAGTACCACTCTCCTAAATACAATGTCCCTATATCCCTGATTAGGTGCCCCCATGTTGGGTGATTAATTCCTGTACCACTCTCCTAAATACTATGTCCCTATATCCCTGATTAGGTGCCCCCATTTTGAGTGATTAATCTCAGTACCACTCTCCTAAATACTATATCCCTATATCCCTGATTAGGTGCCCCCATGTTGAGTGATTAATTCCTGTACCACTCTCCTAAATACTATGTCCCTATATTCCTGATTAGGTGCCCCCATGTTGGGTGATTAATTCCTGTACCACTCTCCTAAATACTATGCCCCTATATTCCTGATTAGGTGCCCCCATGTTGGGTGATTAATTCCTGTACCACTCTCCTAAATACTATGCCCCTATATTCCTGATTAGGTGCCCCCATGTTGAGTGATTAATTCCTGTACCACTCTCCTAAATACTATGTCCCCATATCCCTGATTAGGTGCCCCCATGTTGAGTGATTAATTCCTGTACCACTCTCCTAAATACTATGTCCCTATATTCCTGATTAGGTGCCCTCATGTTGAGTGATTAATTCCAGTACCACTCTCCTAAATACAATGTCCCTATATCCCTGATTAGGTGCCCCCATGTTGAGTGATTAATTCCTGTACCACTCTCCTAAATACTATATCCCTATATCCCTGATTAGGTGCCCCCATGTTGAGTGATTAATTCCTGTACCACTCTCCTAAATACTATGTCTCTATATTCCTGATTAGGTGCCCCCATGTTGAGTGATTAATTCCTGTACCACTCTCCTAAATACTATGTCCCTATATCCCTGATTAGGTGCCCCCATGTTGAGTGATTAATTCCTGTACCACTCTCCTAAATACTATGTCCCTATATCCCTGATTAGGTGCCCCCATGTTGAGTGATTAATTCCTGTACCACTCTCCTAAATACTATGTCCCTATATTCCTGATTAGGTGCCCTCATGTTGAGTGATTAATTCCAGTACCACTCTCCTAAATACCATGTCCCTATATCCCTGATTAGGTGCTCCATGTTGAGTGATTAATTCCTGTACAACTCTCCTAAATACTATGTCCCTATATCCCTGATAAGGTGCCCCCATGTTGAGTGATTAATTCCTGTTCCACTCTCCTAAATACCATGTCCCTATATCCCTGATAAGGTGCCCCCATGTTGGTTGATTAATTCCTGTACCACTCTCCTAAATACTATGTCCCTATATCCCTGATTAGGTGCCCCCATGTTGAGTGATTAATTCCTGTACCACTCTCCTAAATACTCGCTATTATTATAGAAATTATCGCAGTATGATGTCTTTTAATAGGATATAATAATAAATTACTATCATTACTATACAACATACTAGAGAGAGGACTCTTCATAAGAATGGACATTTTTAGTAGCGAAGCTACTCTCCAATGAGAGAATGCCCGAATTTAAGTCTCAAATGTTAGCTATGGTAGTAAATAAAGATATGTTAGAATAGTCCAATTACTTTCATACTTTGCATCGTGATTCCTGTTTTAATGAAGTAAAATCTTGATAGCGCAGCTACTTCATAATGATCATCAGAAAGTTCATATGTCCAGATTAAACACCCTATGTGCAAATCCTTTTTATGATTTATTAAAATATATTTTTGTTCATTTGTTGTGCTACGCTGTTATGGATGTTATCATCCTTGTTTCACACAAATTTATATTACATTTTTACTCTGTTATGTTTGGACCAAATTGTTCTCGTTGTTTAGTTAAGATTACTACTGCACTATTACTGTAAAATGTTAAAACTACTCCTTAGGACGCCAATTTCATGGATATAAATAGAAGGGGTCAGCTGAATTTGAGTTTCCGATTGTTTTCTAATCCTATTTCAATATTTACTCCTAGCTAAAAAAGCTTCAAACTTCAAAAACAAATATCAAAATTTGAAAAATTAAGATTGTGAATGTATAATGTATAAATCGTTTATACATTATATCGCTTTTTCCTTTGACTGGAGTATCTGAAAATAGGTTTTGCAATATTTGGGTTATATGCTGTACAACTTCGGAAATTAGGGAAGAAATAGGCAATGAATTTTCAGTTGATCTGCATTCTAAACTGTAAAAATATTAAGATCAAAATATAGTGATAACTCATCTTAAAAACTTAATTATTTATATTCTTCTTGGTAAAATAGTACAGACAATAATTATGCAGTTGTAAAGTAGCTTTAGAAGAAATTCGTTAAAAGTCTTCTATATATCTATATATAGATTGATTTGAAAAGGATTAATTATTTTTCTAAAAAGCCCTTTGGGTGAAATCAAAGAAATTTGGTTTCTGGTCCAAAATTAGCTCATTAATCTAAATTATATAAAGGTTCAGTAATTTGAAACAAAAATATCAAATAAAGAAGAACGAAATATAATAATTTATAAATAATTTTGTTAGTAGCGATGGATCTCGCTAATCGATGGATCGATATGGTTCTCCTTTCAAGTGAAGCTTCTTATAGGTCATAGGAAGTTTTTAAAAAACTATTTTGGGGGAGATTATCTCCAACCACCCAATAAAAAATTTATTTTTTAAAATTTCTCTTTTTAAAACTAAAATTGAAACTTTGGTGTTGGGGTCGACTTCTCCCCCTCCAACTTTAAGTGTCCCTAGAGGCTTCTAGGGGCGTATCCGTTAGTAATAAATATAGCATGTACTATATTTAGGAACATACACTTATAGATTGTTTCTATAAACCTGTAAAGCTTTAAACATTATTCCGTATTGTTAAAGTAATCATAATTCTTAATAAAAAGTTTAAAATCACTAGAGCTACTCTAACATGCAAATTACATAAAGTAGAAAACAGACGACGGCAGCCGCAGGCACAGCCATCGTCAGCCGCACGGCTGTCTCAGCCATCCATTAAGCTTGAATCGCAGCTGTGCGGCTGAAAGAAACGCTAAAATAAAATCGAAAATCTTGGCAGCTTTGAGGAAAATTCAGCATTAGGCATCCTCAGTTGCAGCTGCATCTGAATAGTTTAGACGCGGCTGGAGATAACTGAAAAAGCTTCCCTTTAAAAAAATCTTAGTTATGTTTCAGCACTTAAAATGATCTAAGTTAAATAACAATTTGTAATTTTGAAAGCATGATTTTTACTTTTTACTACAAAGCAAATGAACCCTTCATTTGCAAATTTTACACGGAATCAGGGATAGATAAATAGGCTTTCGACAGGACAACTAATTTTGAATTTAAATTTACGTTTATGATTCAAGTAAACTAAAGCCTACAGACAAAGATTATGCAATAAATCAACTATTTGACGTATCTTATTTATCTAAAAACTAAGGCTCCTGTTTACGTTTGAAAAGTAGAATTCATAGGATTTGCTGTTGTTTTGCTCAAAGTGCTTTGTTGGTGGATGAACCGCCCTCCCCTCATATTTTTAAAATGAAATGAAAGTAAGGGAAATGCTTTTTATAACTATAGTTCACATTACTTTAGGTTAGGTACTGGGTTAGAGGTTAGATAAAAGACTAAAATCCACCCACACTCCCCAACCCCAAACCATTATCTAAATTTTTATAAAATAGGAGGGTTTTACAGTGTTTGAATTATTTCATCTTGTATTTCTATATCCCTGCACATTTGTTTAGTTCCATTTCCCTGTTTGAATTCCCTATTGTTTTGTAGTAAACATTTTCTTATATAGGTATCCTTAAAAAACAGCAAAAAAATTTAAATAAAAAAAGGAAGCATTATAGATAGTAAAACACTAGAGGGGTGAGGGGTTAAATAACTGTATCTCACCATAGCAGTGTCCATGTGCCGACTCTCAATTGGGTCATTGAAAATTAACCAATGGTGTCGGTTATATTAACACAGCCAAGTAGCAAAAAACATTTTGATAGCAGAGAAAAAAGGTCATTGAAAAAGGGAGGGAGGTATTTATCTGTATATATTATAGATCTGTTAAGGAACCTACACGAGTAATGTCTTAAGCTAAGCTTTAAAAGACAACCTGGTTGTTTTTCCCCCTTTATTTCTCCATTTACCTTTGATATTAAACTGACTAAATTATCTGTTGTATTAAAAGATAACCATGTGCCTCATTTCATGGAAAACATTTACCTTTGCTATTATCATGACTATATTATCTGTTGTATTATAAGATAACCATGTGCCTCATTTCATGGAAAACATTTACCTTTGCTATTATTATGACTATATTATCTGTTGTATTATAAGATAACCATGTGCCTCATTTCATGAAAACATTACCTTTGCTATTATTATGACTATATTATATGTTGTATTATAAGATAACCCTATGCCTCATTTCATGGAAAACATTTACCGGTGCTCATATTTTGACACAAAATTTGTTATAACATGGAAAGTTCGTTCCTTGAAATCACAAAAATCTCCATATTCTAGTGTGTTTTTAAAAACGAAGCTTCTCTTAAATTAGGGGCGGTCCGTGTAGTAACTCTATTGTCGTTACTAGAATGTCCGTACGTCCATATTAAACCTGTTGATTTTTAACTTTTTTAACACCAAATTTTTATGCAATATTATTATCCAATTGTCTGATTCCTAACATAACAATTTACAATGTCATCTCTATAATAATGTAAGTATGTCCTTAAACATTATCCTGCATGTAAGTTTTTCAACATTTTTTTTATTTTCTTAAATGTACTTTTTAAGAATTGAGCTATAAAAGCATGATTGTACAAAAAGTTTAGTCTTGTTTCTACATGGGTCAATACACATTAATGCACAAATATGATACATATCTCCATCTATCTATCTATTTATCTATCCATCTATCTTTCTTTCTATATATCTAGATTATCTATCTATCTAAATGTCTATTTGTTCATGTATCTATCTATGCATATAGATTTCTTAATTTCTAAATATCTTTCAATCTATCTATATATCTTTTTATATAGCTCTTTGTTAATCTATCTATCTATCTACCTATCTGTTTATCTATTTATTTATCTATCTATCTATCTGTACAAAACAATTATAACAATCTTTATGGGTCTATCTTGGTATATATCCATCTAATGAACTGTATTTATCTTTCTATCTATTTATTATAGTCATCTATAGATAGATAGCCTTAGGCTTCCCGAAAAATGAAATCTAAATATGAAAAAGCCTAAAATAATTCAGGGACTTATGTGAAGCTTTTCTTAAAAAGGAGAATTTAAATCTTAGTCTAAAAACGAAACAAAAAACTCTTTTCTCTCTTATTTGTTTTATCTCTCTGAGAAATGGAAACCTCATATTAAAAGTATAATAGGAGTTAATATTTTTATACCTTTAAAATCTATATCTTTTAAGACTTCCCACCTACTAATGTAATGGATATGAGAAACATGGAGGAAGTTTTCCATTAGGAATATCAAAAAGACTATCATATCCTTAAGAATTAAAATTTGTAACCTGTGGTTTTGAATTACATTGGAATAACGTAATATTAAATTTATGTCAGCCCTTAACTTTTTTGTTTCTGCGATTAGATTGTCATTGTGTAATGGCTTGTCGGCGTCGCTAATAGATCAGTCATGCTCCTTTAAATCATTAAAACACTCAAGTTTTCCACAATTCATAGTACAATTCGATTAAACCCAATTATCATATTATCTAAAATTATGATTTTATGTGATTTAAAATCTCACTGTAAAAGGATATGCAATTTAATTTGTTTATGTCGACTATTTTGCTGACATAAAATCTACTTTATATTATATTAATACATGACATTATGAATTCATATTTAATTTTGACAGTGCTATCCAGATATTTATTAAATCTATTATGTAAAACCGCAGACAAGTTTAAAGTGGATGTAGCGCCCCTAAACCGCATTTTATAGAGACGGTGGGAGGGGGGGGGGTGATAACGCGCCCCCTAAACCAGATAGGTTAATCATTTTACTACCTTTACAACAATATATGTGGCTGGGCATTTTTCAACAAAAAAAGTGTTTTAATATGATTTTTTAAAAATTTCTAGACCTATGAAACCTATGTAAAATCTAAATTTAATTATTATTTTAAAAGATAATTGCGTTGTTACTTTATATATTTACTAGCGGTTACGTCCCTAGAGGCCTCTAGGGACACTTGAGGAAGGAGGAGTTGAATCCCAAAACCCCTTTTCGTAATTTAGAATTTAGTAAAAAAAACTCGAGCGGTAGGAAATTATCTAGGGGCGATTTCTCTCGGTAGGGTGGTGGTACCCTCCCTCAAAATAGTTATAAACCTTCCTGAAACTATGAAAAGATACTCTGTTAAGGAGAACCCGATCTGTTCAGCGGTTAGCGAGATCCTTCGGTACAAACATACAAACAAACAAACATCCTTTTACTTTACTATAAGGATTTGCTGATTTCGATTTTTAAGAATTGTATCATTCTTGTTATTAATCATAAACCTAACCTTTCATTTAAAAGACTAAGGTATTTGAAACCTGCAAGCTTTTTAAAAGCGATGCTTTTCTATAATCAGGGTCGGTACGTACGTCCGTCCGTCTGGAACGGATATCTTTTTTCGTTAGTTAGAATTGTCCTATCGATTTCAAACTTTGCATGGTGATTCCTGTAGTAGTTAAGTATTATTTAGAAAGCATAGCAACTCTATGATCGTTTCCAGAATGTTCATACGTCCTTTTAAAACATGGCGATTTTCCTAAAATATTATTCTGTATTTTAGCAGTTTTTCAACAATTTTACTTTAAACTTTATATTCTGATTATTCAGTTCTGACACTATACAAGTGTTAATGTCCGTTTGTCCTACCGTTTCAGAGCTTCACTTTTATGGATGTTGTTATCCTTATTTTAACGCAAGCCCCTTCCAGCCATAAAAAATTAAGCATTTTTGAGTTGACCAGAAATAATGCTTCAATTTATACCCGCCAATAAAGAAAAATCCTCTTGTATGCTACTTTATGCCCCATATAACCCCTCCCCCATAAACTTAAATTTTGGTATAGGTTAGGTTAGATTTAGTAAGGTTTAACCCCTTACAGTCGGGCCCCTTTACAGCACCTTAATCAGTCGGGGGGGGGGGGGGGCATTCAAGGTAAGTCAAGGTCAATTCTCGCTTCCTTCACCCTTTTATTTAACAACCTTTGTTTTTAGGTCCTTTTTCACTTAAAAATTTCAAACGGCTGTAATTTTTTTATTTTTGTAGCTAGAATAATTTTTTTTTGCCGAAAATGTTAATCTTTATGTAAATTTTATATTTCAAATATTAAAATATAAATTTCAGCGCCCGCAGCTGAACTTGACAGCTGCCAGCCGCCGCAGTCGGCGGTCGGCGGGAAAACGGCGGTGGATCTTTATGAAATTTTAATACGTTATGTAGACATGTAAGAAAAGCTTAAGTTTAAAATTTGAAGTCTCTCAGTCAAAAATTGCGGCCACAGGAGCCAATTAAAGATTTCTGGAGACCTGGAGGATCAGGACCTGCAGGATCATACCTGGAACCTGAAATTGACTTGAACACCTGTATTTAATATGAGGATGTTCTACTAGAGGATATTTTAGTATTTTGGTAAGATCAAATGCTTTTTTTAAGTCAAAATTTTTTTTTGCTCTTTACCTGGATGACCCTGCCAGGTTTGCTGGCATCCTGTGCCCGCCAGGATGGAGATATTCAAAAAATTCCAACTCTCGGTTATGTGTCAAACCCAAACTTAAAAAGTCACGCAGTTTGGGCTCTTTATCTTTCACACAGAGAAAATGAGATAGAAAAAAACCGGATGGGGGGGCGTTCAACGCCCCCCCCCCCCCCGACCGTTAAGGGTTAAAAGAGCGCCTCAGTGTTGGGGCTCCTACGGGGGTATCAATCCTCTACCCTCTAAAATTTTAATTTCAAAAATATATATTTAGGGGAAAAAATTTAATTTTTTTTGGGGGGGGATTAGGCAATTCCACTGGTAAAAAATTGACCTAAACCAGCCAATAAAATTTGGTTAAATTTTTATTGCCCTGGGTCCTTTTATATATCTTAATTTATATGTGTCTCGTGGAAAGAGAAAAATTATCATAAAAAAATTAATACACAAAAAAATATATATCCTAATGAAAAATATAAATAAAACAAGGTTAATAA
The DNA here is from genome assembly GCF_053477335.1 of Acartia tonsa. Lineage (NCBI taxonomy): Eukaryota > Metazoa > Arthropoda > Copepoda > Calanoida > Acartiidae > Acartia > Acartia tonsa. Next base: position 42,594,956 of record NC_137272.1, read on the forward strand.
TATAATAGACAAAGTTTTAAAATAACTGTCAAGCTCATGAAAGAATGCAAAAATAGACTTTTATCTCAAATAGCAGTAGAGAAAAGACTAGTAGAAATTAAATATCATCCAGAAAATAAGTGAGAATCCTAACTTTCTTACAAAATAGTAATGCTTTTGGTTATAGGGAATCTTCACATGTTATTTTAGCCATTTATCATGAACAGCAGCTGAGAAAATCACATTTGTCCCCTAACCTAGCTGATAGACAGAAGGATATTTTGATAAATAATTGTAGCTTCGCTACACAAATCACCAATGATGATAAACAAAATTATTCCATCTGCAGAATAAAATTATTAGTTGTAAAGTTATGGCACTGCTTATTAGAAAGTAAAAAATTAAGATTCATTAAAAGTACCCAACGTTTTTGATAAGATAACATGAGTATTAAACTTTGGGTACCAGGATAATTTAAAGTCCAACGCTTCCTCACTGTTGTTTTATTGGCGAATTTCAAAAACTAAATTTTATATTTATCTTTATTGTTTTTCAGAGAAGCAGTCCCTGTGGATGTATATGTATATGTATATGTATATAATTAGATTGGTCAGTCAGGAGAGATTTTATTACATAAAAAAGGTGAAAGGACTGAGAAAAACTTTTTTTTAAATCGATAGTTTGGTTCTTTTGTACGTTCTTCCATAAGACCGTAATGTTAATCTAAGCTTGTTAGATGTGTCCTATCGATTTCAAACTTTCCCTTATGAAACCTACTACATTTCCGTTCAATTTGAATACATTATAGAAGCTGCCTACTTATTATTAGAAGATTTTTTTAACATGTCAATATTTTGTTTCATATTTGGAATAATAATTTTTTAAGTGATAAGGCACAATGCAGAAAATTTGCCTAAATGTCAAAAAATGTACGATCATATTTAAATTATTTTGAGAGGTTTACTATTTAAGAAAAATAAATATAAACAAAAATTAGGTTCTCGCTACCTTCACCTACTATTAATATATTAGGCTAGACAGTAGGGGCAGGAAGTCTCAACTTTTAGGCAAATTTTAATGTAATAATATTTGTAAATTTTATTACAGCTTTGTGTGTTTATAGAACGATGGAAAGGACAATGAGAAGGAGAGAGAGAGAGATAGAATAGGAGAAAGAGAGATAGAATAGGAGAAAGAGAGAGAGAGAGAGAGAGAAAGAGAGATAGAATAGGAGAAAGAGAGATAGAATAGGAGAAAAAGAGATAGAAAGTGAGGTAAAATGAAAGAAGAAAAAAAAGAGAGAGAGAGAGAGAGAGAAAATAAGAGAAAGATGGAGAAATTGAGAGAAAGAGATAAACATACAAAGAAAGGTCAGAAATAGAGAGAAGAATAGAGAATGGAAGAAGAAAAAAATAGAGGGAAAGAGATGAAATGTAAGAAAAAAAGGGAGACAAAGAGAGAAAGAGAAAAAAATAGATAGAAAACTAAGAAAAAGACAGTTAAATATATTAAATTAAAGGAAACGAGAAATAAAAATATAAATATTTCATTTTATATACTTCATCCGTTCGTTACAGGGAATCTAAGGTAATGTTTTAATGATGATGAACAATGTTACCACTTTTGTTCAATTACGGGCGGAGATGCTGTCCATGAAATGAAACGCCATGGTCCAACAACCCAGAATAACCAAGGGGAGCTAAATGTTCCATTTTCTGTCTAAACACCTGGGGTATTAGGTTAAGTAACACCCATCAAACAACCAACCCTTTGATTGCACGACCTTTGTCTGAGAAGTCCTTACTGTGCATGGCAATGAGTTGCGCATGTTTTGGGCCAAGGCATTCTCTCTACTCTAACTCTAACTTGGATACTACGAAACAGTTTTGAAGCCAAAAATGAGAAAACCTTTTTTTAAACTTTGGGTACCAGTGTAATTTACAGTCCAATATTCCTCTTCTCCCTGGATCTTAAATTATTCTTTGAAGTTTTCTTTGTTTTAATACTAAAGGATTTAATTGAGTTGATTATTTTATTGGTCTTAATATCAAAATTTTCTTTAAGAGTTTGTATGGATCTTAATCATAATCATTTCCGCTGTGTCAAAACGGGTTGTGTCGTATATCTATAATACAAAGTAGAATGATGTTTGTCCTTCTGTCTGTCTGTCCGTCTCTGAAGATCTCGGTAACCACTGAACCGTTCAGATTCTACTGTTCAAAGAATATACCTGCTGGTGTGTGGTGCTATTTTCTCGGGGCGTTGGACACCCCCCCCCAAAAAAAAAAAATAAGAATTCCCCCCATTTTTATTTAAGGCAGTTAATTTTAACTGTGGTGGTCACTAGTAAAATATAGGTTTTTTAGCCAAAAAGATGAATACTCTAGAAATTCGACCAAATATCATTTATTTATACCTATATAGAGAGCCCCACGTTTTTATTTAAATCATAAGTGCATGGCCTAAAGAATAAATTGCATTTAAACTTGAGTGTATTTTTTTTTTGAAAAAAAAACTGTAAAATTATATTTTTAAACTATAAAATTCATCAAAAAAAATCCGCAAGTTAAAAAATGAAAAATCCGTGAAGCTTTTTAGTAATAAAATTCATGGTTAGTGTGATTGTTTCTTAATTAAATAACAAACATGCCATAGTTATTAAGTGATAATTACAAAGATCCACAATAATTTGTGTTGCTTGTGAAAGAAAAGGCAAGAATTGCCAAGATATAGAGAAAAATGAAATGTTGTTCGTTCTCGTAAATCTGGTGCAAATAAAGGAACCAACAGGTCTTTGTAATACTTGTAAAACATATTTATAAACATATTTTTAATTATGAATTATAAATTCAAAGTGATGTGTATTTTAAAAGCAAAACTTTTCTAAAAATAGTGTCAGTCCGTTCGTCCATCCAGATAGTTATTTTCCGTTAACTTGGACATGTTAGAATTGTCTTATTCATTTTAAACTTTGCATGGTGATTCCTGTAGTAGTTAAGTATTTATGATTTAGAAAATGTAGCAACTATATAATCGTTAGAAGAATGTCCGTACTCAGTTTTTCAACAAATTTACTCCAATTTTGTTTTGACACGAACATTTACATATATTATGATTATTCTATAAGTGTTAATGTTCGTTCGTCATAGTGACCTATTCCAGTATGAGAATCTGAATTGCTATAATAATTCTTTTGAAATCTTTATATACTTTGAAATTTATTTTAAATTTTAAATGCCATCTTGGTTAATTAATGTATTTCTATACAAAAAACAAATATTATTGTGGATTTAAAAGAACTTCATATAAAATAAATGAATAAAACCCGTTGAAATGATGTTAGATCTATGGAAAATAGAGGGTTTTATCATAAAATAAGAAAAAAAATAGGCTATATACTTATGATTTAAATAAAGACGCGGGGCTCTCTATATAGGCCTAAATAAATTATATCTGGTCGAATTTCCAGAGTATTCATCTTTTTGGCTAAAAAACCTATATTTTACTAGTGTGGTGGCAGCACCAAAGGTATTTATTTTTTTGCACAGCCCCTAGTTGGTCTTGTTTTGTTTTGTTGGTCCCAAGAAAAAAAAATATATTTTAAATTGGTAAAAGTGAATTTATTAAACATTTTTAGTAGCGAAGCTCCCCTGTATGTAAAATTACTATATGCTGTCTTCCTACAAGGTGTCCAATTAAGGCTGAGTTTTCAACGATAACTTACTACCTAAGTATTTAATCTTTGTCAAATAAAAATCTTACTATTGATTATCATATGAAACAAGGATGATAACATCCATGAAAGCGAAGCTCTGAAATGGTAGGACAGTCGAACATTAACTCTTTCAGAATGTCAGAACTAAATATGCAAAATATAAATATAAAATTATTATACGTAAATTTGTTGAAAAACTTCTTAAATACAGAATATTGTTTAAGGACATACTTATATTTTTAGGACTTGATATGGAGATGCTTTGCTTATAATATTGTACCTTGTTGTAATAGGAACCAGTACTCAAAAAATCAGATCAATCGGAATATTATATCACATAAAAAGTTGTTGTCAAAAAAGTTAAAAATCGACATGTTAAAATGAACGTACAAAAAAATCTGATAATGATTATATATTTACTACGCTTTCTAAATCGTACCTATCTGATACAGGAATCATCATGTAAAGTTTGAAATCGATAGGAAAATTCTAACATGTCTAAATTAACGAAAAAAGCTAACCTAACGACGAACGGACCGAACCTAATTATATAAAAGCTCCGCTCTAAAGATAATATTGTAAAATCCGCAAAACAAACAAGAAAAATCCATTAGTTTATTCTTAAACTTGGTTGCGCTACATAATAACACACTAAGCCTTGTTGATAATTGCAAAACCATTATGAAGAACAATTTGAGTCAACAGACACAAAACCTTAAACTTCTAATGATATATAACCTTAAATTTTAAAATCATTAGCTTATCATCAAAGATTTCATATGATAATCATTAACTATTGGTGGTCTTCAAAATTTTAGCAATAATTTTTGTTTTATTTTATATCTTTTTTATCATATAAAGTAGTAATGTTAAGCTTAAGATCTCGAAAAATGCAGTCACAAATTGGTTGTACATTTTAAGGAAGCGTAATTCTTTAAGGATGGTTTTAGGCTGTTTTCTGACCTTACCTGCCCTCTACCACCCTCTTAAAAAGTTTCAAAACCATATCAAAATTTTAAAAAATAATGCTTTTGTAATTATCAATTAAAATAGAAAATTCATATTTAAAAGTAATCTTTCGTTGTCCTATATTTCTAACTAGCAGGTACACCCCTAAAAGCCTCTAGTAGCACTTTCGATGTTTCAAATATGATTTCAAAAATCTAATTTTAGAAATAATTTGTCTATTTTGCGTTCAAGTCTCTACTTAAAAGCAAGAATATTTTAAAAATTATATTTTTTTATGATTTCTCTTGATAGGGTGGTGTTACCCCTCCCTCAAAATAGTTATAAACCTTCCCAGGATCTATGAGAAGTACCCTGTTAAGGAAAACCATATTGGTTCAGCGGTTAGTAAAACAAACTGTTACTTTATTATAAGGTTTTTTTTCCAAAAAGCTTTGCTAACGTCCTTGTTTTGTAAACTGTTATTCTAGACCTTCGGCCCCTCAGTACTAACAGTACGTATACAGCTACACTTATATGGCTATTTTCGTTCTTGTTTTCTTATGAAATAATAATACATCGACAACTATTTTTTATGAAGATTTCTACATCTTGTACTGTTTAAATACAATATACAAATGTAGGAAAAATGGGGACTGATTTTAAAAAATAAAAGACCCTGCTTTTATGGAATATAATACGTAGGTACAGACTTGCCCTAGATAGATATAGAGTAGCTGCGCTAATAATCCTATTATATAAAGTAGTAAGATTTTTTGGCCTGTAGCGAAGGATCTCGCTAACTACTGAACCAATATGGTTCTCCTTTACAGTGAAGATTCTTATAGGTACTGAGTTTGTTTTTTAGGCTATTTGATTTTTTATAAATAAGTCTGTTTAAGGTTTTTTCTATATAATTCGAATATAGAGCCCCTAGATGCACAAAGCAGGGGCGTCCAAGCTTTTTTTTTGGGGGGGGGTTAAAAATTTTAGGGGGGGGGGGTAATTCGTGTTTGGGGGGGGTAAAATGGCGCGCGAAGCGCGCCGAAATTTTTTTTTACCCCCCCCAAAATTTTTACCCCGGGGGTAAAATTTGATTGGGGGGGGTAATTACCCCCCCTAAAGTCTGTTGGGGGGGGTAAATACTCCCCCCAAATCTGTTGGGGGGGGGTAATTACCCCCCCCAAACTAATTTACCCCGGGGGTAAAATTTTTTGGGGGGGTAATTTAATTATGTAAAAAAAGCACCTACCTAATCTATTAAGTTAATAAGTACTATCCTATAACATAAAGTAGTAAGTAAGGTTTATTTGACTATAGCTTGAGATTTCATTACTTTTAATACTGAGTTCTCCTTTTTAGGAAAGCTTCACATAGATCCCATGATGGTTCCACACTATTATAGGTCAATCCTTTGAGTGGTTTTGGGCTATTTTTCTCCTCCCTTTTTACCCTTTAGAAAACACGAGTTCTTAGATGCTAAGGGCGCCACTACTATTCAAATATATAGTAGTATCTCATTCTTTAGAACATAAAAATACAATAATTAACTCACTAACCAATGAACTAATATGATTATACTTTAAAGTGAAGCGTCTTATAGGTCCTGGTAAGTTTTATAACTAGTTTTGAGACACCCTGACATCCCTCCAAAAGAAATCGCCTATAGAAATTCTTTTTCATTATTTAATGAAATATTTAATTTAGTTAGGTATCTATTTTATGGAATCTTTAGTGCTTTACAATTACATCATAGATCCCTGGGATGGTTTTAGCCCTTATAAAGGCCCAAGCAAATAAAACATGATCAAACTATTAAATTTTTTGTTATCATGGTTAAGAACTGTTTTAACTGGTTGGACTATATTGGGGTATAGTCCCTTTTGTGGCAACGCTCTTTAAGGGGCATTTCTTCGTTTTTTTCACACAAGCTTCTCTCCTATTTCTAGCCCCTGCGGGGGGCCAATTGCTTAACCATGTGGGGCAATCACCTAAACCAATATAACCTATCCTAAAATAAACTATCAAAAGCCATTTAGGATATACTTTTCATTAACTATTAGGAGACCAAACGAGGAACATAAAATATATTACACCTCAAGGCTCGAGTCACACTATGACTTTTTTTAGGGGGGGGGGGGAAGGCGGGGATTACTCCCTCCCCCCCTAAAAAAAAATTTTCAGTAAAATTTTTTTTAAGAACATTCAATTTGGGGGGGGTAAATACCCCCCCAAAAAAATTTTTTTTAAAGAACATTTATTTTGGTTTAGGGGGGTAAATACCAAGGTAGGGGTAATTTTTTTTTTGGGGGGGTATTGTTCACAAAATTTTGGGGGTGCCAAATGGCCCATTACCCCCCCCCCTTGGACGCCTATGGCACAAAGTGTATAAATATTGTAAACAAAAGTTGTTCATCGTCAAGACATCATTAAGAAGGATAAGTAGAGGTGGAAAATCAGTGGGGGGTCTATAATTTTTATAATGGTCGGGGAGGAGGGGGGGGGGTGGCTCTGGGGGTCCTTTGATGGTTTTAGAGAAAATTAAGGTTTCTTTCATTATATATAAAACTTAATTTTTTTTATCTAATATTTCTAAAAGATGGAATATTTTAATTATAGCTATTTACTAGCTAATTCAACTATATATAAAGACAGATAACAATTGCTTACATATCAGTAAATCACTGAATATGACAATTTTTAGTTTCTACACAAATTTAATGAGATACATGTATAAGTAATTTACATCCCATTCTTCCCCCCATAATTTCAAGAATTCCACAAATCTATGCATTCAGAATTGAGGGGAAGGATTATTAATCTCGCATTGTATCGTCCCTGTATCCTAAAGTGGTGTTTTCATAGTAGGTGGTTGATTATTAAAGAGAACTTCTTAGATATAAATTATCAGTGTCCATTTAATACTGCTAATTAATTATAGAATTACCCACGTTGTCCTTTCTATAATTAGGATCGGTCACAGACGGATAGCCTTTTTCGTTAATTTAAGCATGTCAGAGTTTTCCTATCGATTTCAAACTTTGCATGGTGATTCCTTTAGTATTTAGGTACGATTTAGAAAGCGTAGCAACTCTATAATCATTAAAAGAATGTCCCTACGTCCATTTTAAACATGTTGATTTTTCTACTTTTTTAACAACAAATTTTTATTTGATCTCATCATTCGATTGATCTGATTTTTGGTATGTCGATTCCTGGGACAACAAAGTATAATGTAATAAGCAAAGCAACTTTAATGAAGTCCTAAAAATGTAAGTATGTCCTTTAACATTATCCTGTATCAAGCAGTTTTTCAACAAAATTTACTTACAATTTTGCTTCGACTCTTATACAATTATCTCCTTCCATTAGAAATCGGATGATGCTCTGGATTCTCTAGATGATCAGATTAGAATTTCTTCTTCGCGTTGTTATGTTTGAACACCTTTTGATATTAGTTATATAATCATCATTATCATTAACTATAATTGTTTTGTACAGACAAACAAATAGATAGATAGATAGATAGATAGATAGATAGATAGATAGATAGATAGATAGATAGATAGATAGATAGATAGATAGATAGATAGATAGATAGATAGATAGATAGATAGATAGATAGATAGATAGATAGATAGATAGATAGATAGATAGATAGATAGATAGATAGATAGATAGATAGATAGATAGATAGATAGATAGATAGATAGATAGATAGATAGATAGATAGATAGATAGATAGATAGATAGATAGATAGATAGATAGATAGATAGATAGATAGATAGATAGATAGATAGATAGATAGATAGATAGATAGATAGATAGATAGATAGATAGATAGATAGATAGATAGATAGATAGATAGATAGATAGATAGATAGATAGATAGATAGATAGATAGATAGATAGATAGATAGATAGATAGATAGATAAATAGATAGATAGATAGATAGATAGATAGATAGATAGATAGATAGATAGATAGATAGATAGATAGATAGATAGATAGATAGATAGATAGATAGATAGATAGTTAGATAGATAGATAGTTAGATAGATAGATAGATAGATAGATAGATAGATAGATAGATAGATAGATAGTTAGATAGATAGATAGATAGATAACTAAACTAAACTAAACATACTAAACTCTATTGCTTAATGATTCATAATTCCATGTTTTATATAATGATAGGACCAGAGAAAGGGCATCTGAAGATGATATATTTTGCCTTAGATATGCCATATATATTCTTTAGTCGTAAGCTTATATTAACATACATAATTTTCATAGAAATCTCACTTTGAAAAATCAAATAATGCAAATATAATTCTTTCTAGTTTTGATTATACCTTATTGTAACAGAAATAATCAGACAATGCATAAAATCGATAGGACGATACTGACGGGTTTAGTTAAAAGATTGAAATGGACATACCCACTATTGTAGAAAAGCTGCGCTTATAAAAAAAAAGTAGTTTCGATTTCATGGCTTTATTGAACTTGAACATAAAAAGATGAATTCAATAAAAATAGAAGGATAAGGGAAAAGAAATTAAAATTCTATATTCTTAAGTAGCTGAATGTATGTTTGTATGCTTGTCAAATAAGATCTTATAAATGGCTTCTTTATACTACTTAGTATTGGTCTTGGGTAGATTTATTTTAAAAATTAGGATGACAAATTTACATTCTACTTAATGCAAAGTCAGGTAAGTGAAATGATTTTGCTCATATTTCTATTTTGTCCAAACTTTCAGACAAGGGTCATGAAATAAAAAACGTTAAGTCTGTAATAGTAACTATCCTTTACACCCGTGTATAAATGTATCAATTGATACAGAAAATTCAATGAATAAAATTCATAGAAATTCTTTTATTCTAGTTCTTTTTTATAAAAACCTAATTGAATTTCAAAACAAATTTTATAACTTTTTTTGTGGGGGCAATGGGGTGGCTGGCGGTAGGGGGATGGGGTTAATAGTTTTGTTATTTAGGATTGGGGGAATCAAAAAAAAGGGGTTTGGAGTGTAGATACTCTAAAATAATAATGTGCTCTTTAGATTTATATCAGCCCACCCCATGCATTGAAAAAAAACAAGGATGACAGCATCCATAAGTAGCGAAGCTCAGAAATTATGAATGTATATTATGAATATATTTACCATATACCAGTGTCATCCTATATATTTGATGAAATAGGGAAATGACGAAAACTTCAAAATCACGCAACCTTTGAATCACGAAAAATTAAAAATCTAGGAATCGATCTAGCACCACAATATATAAACAAATCTTAATGAAACTTGATGGAAATATGTAGACTATTAGCATATTCAATCCCTGATAATTTCAGCCGTAAATTTTGAATAGGAATTGAGAAAACAAAAGAAAAGAAAACCTAAAAATCTAGGAATCGATCTAGTACACCTATTAATAAAAAAATCGTAATAAAACTTAAGGAAAATATGTAAAATGTAAATTTAAGCAATCCCTGAAAATTTCAGCCCATTATCTTAAAAAGGAGTTGAGAAAATCAGAAAAACATGAAAATGTAGGAATCGATCTAGCACCCCAAATGACAGACGGTTGGACAAAACAATGTATAGATTAGATGGGCATATGTTATAAGAATCTTCACTAAAAATTTCAGCTGTCTATCTTTTATAGGAGCTGAGAAAATCACGTTTCCCCCACTTTGTCTCAGACGGACGGACAGACGGACAGACGGACAGACGGACGGACGGACAGACGGACGGACATTTCGAATTATAGAGTAGCTTCGCTACTAATAATATTAGCAGGTTCGTTTGTTTGTTTCATGTAAAGTTGGGTTTTATCAGGTATAGGATAGCTCAGCAGTATTAGAACACCACATTGCTTCCTAATGCGACATCTCTTAGGTAAAGTCTCCTAAATTATTTTTAAAAATTATTAATTTTAAAAAAATATTCCAAAATTTGACGACAAAATCCACCAATAGTTAATCAAATTAACAAATTTTTTACTCTTTAAAAAAAGTTTTCATCTAATTTCAAAACATTTTAAAATCAAATTTGAAAGATTTAAAGTTTATTAAAATTTTAGGAGGTTTTACTTATGAGATGTCGCATTAGAACGTTTGTCTCGGTGTACCCTTCGCTTCTATGGACAAATTACCCTTGTAATTTTTTCATGGGTGAATTAAGAGTAAATTTTATTGAATGGCTATAATAAATACAATTTGTAGCATCTTTTTATTTGATTTTATCTACTCATGGCTTCGCCCCTAGTCCCTATAGACAAGCTTTAATATTGATCTGTATTATAAGCAAACTAGCGGCTTCGCCCCTATCCTCTAAGGGCTTTGCCCCAAGAGGAAAAATTACATCTTTTATTGCCTGAAGATGCTCCCACTCCACCATTATTTTAAAGATTTTTTTAGGGGGTTTGGGGTGTCCCACCCCTCAAGAAAATAACCTAAAACCACCACAGGACCAGAAGGTATATTCCCTGCGGAGTAGAATCCGATCGGTTCAGTGGTTAACGAGATATTAAGGGACAGACGGACGAATGGATAGACATCATTCTACTTTTATAGTATTATAGATTTGCCAGATTACCCATTCTTCAAATGTATTTTTGGTCAAAAAGTTTAAATATTGCTAGTTTGAACAAAAAAATAGATTTCTGAAAAGTTTAAGCTAACGAATGAGAAACTGAATATATAAAATTAACTATTACACTAGCATAATTTGACTTACCAATGTCCTCTCTCTGACTCTGTTTATATAGCATTAAACATAATTTTGATTAAAATCTGTTGATTGAACGACAACGCAAATGTTTAACAGATATAGATGGCAGAGAGAGAGGAGACAATGGGCTGTTTATTACACTAGTCCCCAAAGGTTTATAATTACGTTTTCTTATTTGTTGGCTTTACAATTTTAGGGACTTTAAATGAGTTTTGATTAGTTGATTTATTGAGTTGAATGTCCAAACATTGGAGTAAAACACTATAGGGAGAAAGGGTTAAATAACTGTATCTCCCCATCGCAACCATCTTGTGCAACCTTCCTATTGGGTCATTGAAAATCAACCAATGGTGTCGCTTATTTTAACACAGCTGAGTAGCAGAAAATAATTTAGAAGCAGACGAAAGAGGTCTTTGTAAATGAAGAGAGTTGATTTTCTGTATATGCATCTATATTTATTTTTAAGTTGAGTGTCCAAATAATTTAACCACAAATTGTATTTTAAAGAAGGGGCAATTTTGTATAGTAACATTAAGGATGTACATCAACTTATCGGCCATTGCCTTATCACTATAGATCCCTGGATAGATGGGCGTCATAGTGGCTCAAAAAAACTAATAACTCTAGTTAAAAATCTATTTCTGAAACTGTACAACTCTAATTTTACAAGAAATAAAATCTTTGTTTCAACCAACAAGGATGACAATATCAAGGAAAACGAATGGAAATAGTTTTTTTTAAATAAGTTTTTTTTTTAAAGCAAGGTTTTACAGATAACTCTGATTGTCATTTCGGAATGTAAGAATAGTAATATTGAATCAAAACGTTCAATACAGATTTCTATAACATTTAGGTATAATCAAGTAAAAGAATAATTTATTTAATCCTCATTGTAATCACTTAATAAAGATTTAATTTGATGAGACAGCTCTATCATGCCATAGGATGTTAAAAAAAATCAGGCAAAATGAACGTATTGAATTAACCCTTTTGAATGACTATAGAGTTGCTACGCGCCTACAAGAAATTAAACCTTTGTTATGACCAAAAATTACATGGACCCAAAATGGATAACGACCCAATTTTGGACGTGTCGATTGAATTTGAAAAGGGCATACACATACATTAACTTTTTTTACCGATAGCCAGTTTCCTTTTAATAAAAAAATGCCCCCATTTTAAAACATTGGGCCTTTAAAGCAAGTTGGAAAACAAAATCTTGTATCAAAAAAAAGGATGTTTGTGTGTGTGTCAGTCTGGTAACCACTGGACCGATATGGTTCTCCTTTAAAGTGCCTCTCATTTTGGTCTTGGGAAGGTTTATAATTATTTTGGAGGGTGTACCTTAACCTTCCTGAGAGAAATAGCCTCTGGAAAAAAAACATTACACTAAAAAAATTAAACTAAACTTGAAAGGGGAGGGGGCGGGGTAATCTATAATACAAAGTAGAATGATGTCTGTCCGTCTATCCATTAATATCTCGGTAAATACTGAACCTATTGGTTTCTACTTTTCAGAGAATACACCTACTGGTCCTGTGGTGGTTTTAGGCTATTTTTTTTTTACAAAGTTTAGCAAATAAATGATTGCTAAAAAAACATGCTATTCAGAAAGATAAGATTATTAAAAATCTGTCTTTTAAAATTCTTAAAAATCCGTCAAAACATAAGGAAGAAATAATATATTTTTTTAACTGTTCGACTGAAAGGATTATAGAGTTGTAAATTATATAGAAGAGGGGTCTTAAAGGGGGAAAACGTTGAACATAGGAAATTGGTTTTAGAAAATCTCATTATTCCGTAAAGGGTTTAGGGGCATGTTTTAATGTTTAAATGGCTACCCCTGCCTAATATCTTTTATTGCTTGTTTCTTAGGGTTTCACTATGCTTTATATATATCTCAAATTTAGGGAGGGAGGAGACAGTAGACTGTAAATTATACTTTTTAAAAATTTATAACATGTTCTCTCATTTGTGGACTAAAATTATGAATATCATCAATCTACCAGTGTCCAAACTTCCTTACCAATAAACTAAATATATAGATTGTGTAACTTTGTTGTTTATTATTACTTTGAGATCGAGATGTACATTAATTTATCATCTTTTGTCTTATCCCTTAATATGAGGGTAAGGTACCCCCCCCCCCAAAAAAAAAATTTTTTTTTAAATCTTCTTGGACCTATAAAAATATTCACTGTAACGTAGATCCATATTGGTTCAATGGTAGCGAAATCTTAAGCTGCAGACAATCAAACTGATATACTGTTACTTTTGTATAATACTAGCGGCTACACCCCCAGAGGCTCTAGGGGGCACTTGAGGAGGGCGGAGTTGAATTTGATGACCCATTTTTTTATTTTAAAATTTTTGGTAAAATAATATTTTTTTGGGGGGGGGGGTAGAAATATTTTTGGGGCGATTATTCTTGGCAGAGTGTTGGTACGCACTCCCAAAATAGTTATAAACCTTCCCAGGAACTATTAGAAGCTGTCCTGTAAAAAAGAACCTCATCGGTTCAGCGGTTATCGACATGCTTCGGTACAAACAAACAAACAGACAAACATCATGTTACTTTATTATAAAGATTCTTTCCTAGCTATACAAAAGACATTTCATCCCAAATCTTAAGCTATAATTTTATAAATAGTATATGGGAAATGCCTTTTCCAATAAGCCATTAAAAAGATAACTTTAAAAGGTTTTATAACGTACAACACATATGCAAAATTCATAAAGCTAATGAAAGGTAAAACATCCCATCAACCTAAAAATGTTTCATGATAGCCAAAAAAGTAAATATTAGACATACTATTACTTTTTTAATAAAAAAATATATCTTAATTTTTTACCTTTTTATATCTACTTTGATTGTTTTTAGTTTATCAGTGTTTTGTAAAAAACAAAGTGCTAAAATTATGATGATAAATTTTACCTTATCTATATTATCCAAAACTTCCCAGATTTTTTTACTTCAGAAATGTTTAACACATTAAAACAAGGAAAATTATCTCCTTAGTTAGCGCAGCTTAAAAGTTTCTTTTTGCAGTAACTTCCAATAAATTTATATTGTTACATTTTTAAAAAGAATAAAACTTTCTAATTTTAAAATTCATCTACAAACAAGAAAATTAATTAAATTGTACAAACCTTAGATATCTAGTAAATATTATTGAAATAGGAATAGAATTTAAATATAAAAACATTTATTAATTATTAATAAATGATTAACATTATTGAATTATAACATATAATACATATACATAAACCAGCCTCTTTATTTTAATCTCATACTTCAATACATCTATAACACTGCAAAAATATTTTTTTCTCACAAAAATATTAATCTTTAATAACTACATCCATCATTTTAATAAGTTAATCACATTTATTTTCATAGATATCTATAATACAAAGTAGCTTGATGTCTGTCCGTCTGAAGCTTAAGATCTCGGTAACCACTGAACCGATCGGATTCTACTCTTCAGGGTATATACCTATTGGTCCTGTGGTGGTTTTAAGCTATTTTCTTGGGGGGTGGGACACCCCCAACCCCCCCAAAAAATTAATTTCCCCCATCTCAAAAAAAAATGGGTTGAGGAGTATGGTTCGGGGCACCCGAAATTTTTTTTATATTTTATTTTTTTTAAAACTACCTTATGGGGCAAAGCCCCTAGAGGCTAGGGGCGAAGCCGCTAGTAAGATAAAAAGCATTATTTCTTGTGAAAATAAAAAGGTAAAAAATTTAAAAAACAACCTCTTAATTGCATACTTATATGCAGTTAAAATCTACATTGAAATAAATAAAGTATCATTCAAATTAGTTTAGTGCAATACTCTTTACTTTTTATCATTTCCTCTTTTTTAGCTTTGATCAATTGAATCCTTCAAAAATATTAGCATTTATCCTTTATATATCAGATAAAAATATATACATAGACACATATACAATTTTATAAAAGATTACTACAAAATTACAAAGTTAGAATTACAATAAATATACACAAAGAAAATATAAATTATAACCATAACAATTTCGAGTCAACCTAAGTTGTTTTATAAAATGGTGCTACAAAAATGACAACTTTAAATTACCTTTAAAAAATTAACTCAAATTATTCCGAAAAAGATATATATTGATAAGATTATATGTGAAACAAAGAAATCATTAGTGTGACCTAATGCAATCTTTATGTAATTTTTTTAACTATCAAAATGATTACAAAGAAATTGTTTAGGTTTAAGAAATATACTTATATTACTACTACTTTACTACACACATACAAAGATGAAAAGTTTAAGGATCTTACAAAATATGAACTGATCTTGTATATCTTTAATTGAATTATCAAAGTACTTTCTTTAAGATATGAATTAGATATATCTATCTTAATGAATATATTTTTACCTTTAGTGATAACAGTTGTCAACAGATAACCAACAGTCTACGTAGATACACCCTTGAGATTTTTCATAATCCACTCTTTGATTATGACCAATGCATCGTACATGCTGAGAACACTCAGGCCCAACCACAGACCTAACAATATTCATTTACCTAATTTTTTTTTTTAAATTTTAAGTTAAACCTAAATTTGCACTGATAAAACATCAGTTTCATTATTATTGGGTACAATTAGGACTTATTGGAATAAAAATTTGCATTCCTTATATTTTACAAGTGATTGCATGATTCAGACATAAGCACTTACCCATTGCCCCACCAGAATCAGCAAGAAACTGAAGAAAATCATAGTCATTTACCAATTCTTCCCTTTTGACTTGAGAATCAAATATAAGTATAGCAGTGCTTGTGTCAGGATAAAGTTCAGCCATCTCTCTTAGCAGGTCAACTTTGTAGAATTTTCTTGCACACACATTACTTTCTTCACACTTAATTTCTTCATGAATTTTTCTATAATACAAAATTTCACTTAGTTTACTATATTATCATTAGTATAAAACAATTAAGTCTTAAGCTACATTCAATACAACAAAATGTCATACTTACCTTCCAACGATAAGACTTGTCACAATATTTTTGAGTGTCTTGGGAAATTGAGGTTTAGTAGAGATAGTTCCTTTACACATATTCTTTTTTCCTAGTTTAAAATAGAATTTAATGCCAATTAAATTTACACAAAGTGCATTACACAACCACACAATAACTTACCTAACCAAGGAGGGACACATTTTAGTCTATTTGAAATCTTTTCCTCAATGCAATCCTGATAACTTTGTTGCTTCATATGACATTCTTCACTGTTAGAATCAACTTGTACAGTTATGGCAATGTTGTAAGAGTAAGTCTTGGCTATACTTGAATCCATTCTAAATCAATTATAAACCATATTAAATAAAAATCATAAGACATTTAATGTATGATATTAGTGAAGAAATACATAATTTCCTTTACCTTATATTGTCTCCTACTTGAGAATCTATCTTAATTCCATAATTAGTTGAGTAATTGGGATCTGTGACATATATTGCCAATGGTTTACTAAAGTTCTTTGCATACACTGTAATATAATTTCCATTTTTAAATGTGTGTATGTACTGAAGACAATTTCCAAGGAAAGGCAAGTACAATCTGTGCGCAAACATCGTGTTTGTCTGAGTTTCTATTTCAACTAAGTCCAAGTCATTGTCATCAAGAATATCATTTACCATGGCATCAAAAGTTTTGTTGTTGTGATGTGCTCCCCATGAAAGTGTTTCATTGTTAGAAGTTTGGCCAACATGTAGATCAATTATATTTCCATAATCATACTTTTCATATTTATCAGAGTTGTATTGGTCTAAATTAAAAGTATTGAAATTATTTTCATAAAAATTTTAACAAAAAAACTTACCTTCTTGACACACAGTTACCATTGGAGCAGCTGCATCTACCAAAGGTTTGGTTATTACTGAATTGACTTTTGATGGATTTATCCATTTTATTGCAAATGTTGTAACTTGATAAAACAAAATTATTGAGAACACAAAGAATAATGAGAGTCTCACGTATTTCATTGAATACAGTTGTAAGCTTACTGAAAGCTTTGTTAATTTAATTGTTTGTTAAGCACAAACATTTATATAATAATTATATCTAAATACAATAATGAACTAAAAATTTATTTGCTTTTTATTATTTGTAAAAATGTAAAAATGTGTATTTTTCAAGTTTACCAAAAATTTGAAAAAATGTTTTATTACTAAATTGTACAAAACAAGAAAATTTTAAATTTAACTTATAAAATCATTATTTTAGTTTTTAGTAGTTAGTTGAATACATGACAGCTTTCATCAATACAACACATAAAAATGTGAAGGTTATAAAAGAACAGCTATGTCATCATAATAGTCCATCTATAGGTTACTTCAAATTTAGTCATACCAATGAGCAAAACAGAAATTTTTCTATCGAATGTATTATAATAATCATATTTGTGTAAAGTAAGTTTTAAAATGTTTGAGAAAAATCAAAATATCTTACATGACTAATGTAACACAATACAACCTATGAATATTTTTTAACAATTTTTATGCTAAACAGTATCAACATTTACAAATATTCAATTTGGTTTGTGCTTGTATATTTTGTTTGTATATCATTACTGAGGATTAGACAAAAAATTTCCAATAAATATTACTGTCTCACAATTAAAATTATTAAGCCAAGGATTATCAGAACAAAAAATATTGAAAATATATAAAGTTTGTATAACTTAAAACTTATTTGTATATCATTAAATTAAGTTGCTGATGTTAGTATATGTTCTTTGGGTAATTTAGCTAAATAAAAAAACAGAAAAAATAACACTTAAAACAGTTCTATTGGGCTATATTAAATTTCTTTCTTGTCCAGTTTTTAAGAACAATACACGCATCAAACATACTCAGTACACTAAGACCCATCCAAAGACCTTCAATAAATATATCATTTTACAGATAAAATATATTTTTTTAAATTATTGATGGTTATTAATTATATTAAACTTACCCATTGCTCCACCTGCATCAGCAAGGAACTGAACAATTGTATAATTATTGATCATTGTTTCAACTTTAAGTTCTTGGTTCAGAATAATGTAAACAATGGTCTTATTTGGTTCTATCTCAGACATTTCTCTTAAAAGATTTACTTTATAATTTGTCCTGTAACAAGGCAGGGCCATCTCACATGATTCTTCAGCAGAATTTTTCCTGTAAAAAATCATAATTAGTTTTTATTTATACTAGCAGCTACGCCCCTAGAGGCCTCTAGTGGCACTTTAGATGTTTTTGTTTGTTAAAGTCTCTATGTTACTTCTTTATGTTACGTTGAAGTCTCCCGTATAATTTAAAAATTTTCGATTTTTTTGTCATTTCTCTTGGGAGGGTGGCTTTACCCTCCCCCAAAATAGTTATAATAGATGAGAATAGATGAGAATCTACCCTGTTAAGGAGAACCCGATTGGTTCAGCAGTTAGCAAGATCCTACAGTACAGACACACAGACAAACAAACATCCTGTTACTTTAGTATAAGGATTATTTGGTACCGGGTTATTTGTACCTGTTTTCACACAATGGGAAGATAAACTGTTCACCTAGTATCAGGGGATTCAAAGAATTTTTTGAAACAGAAGCATTGCATACATTGTGTTGTCCTAAATAAGTATTTATGTAAATTTTAACCTCATATTACATGACAATTGACAATTGATGTATGTAAAGAAAGATCAGCTGATAGATAAGTATTATAAGTTTATTATTAAATAATTATTAAAAGTGTAAGGTCATCTTTGTCTGTGTAGAAATAATTAGCATTGGGCCAGATATCTGGCCAACGTTTAATATTTTTTCTAACATAATGATAACAAAAATAATTTTGAATCAATGATAATTGCAACCTACCTAGCCAAGGTGGAATGCATGGGAATTTATTCACCATTTCTTCTTCAACACAGTTCCTAAAGGATGTGTCCTCACGTTCACATTTGAATTTATTCATTCCGGCTTGTGATGTAACTTCAATGTTGTAAGAGTATGTCTTTGCAAAATTTGGTATAATTCTAGAAAAGTAAAATATCAGAATAATAAATCTGAATTTTAAAATATTTCTTATCTAATGCAATGCTTACTTGATTTTATCTCCTGACTGTGATTGAAACTGTAATCCATAATTTGTTGTAAAATGAGGATCTGTAACATATACCACTACAGGTTTATTCAAGTTTGTTGTTGATATTAATACTTTGTTACCATGTTTTAGACTATGCTTGTATTGTAAACAATACCCAATTAGAGGTAGGTATATTTTAGAGGTTTTTTGTTCAGTTGCACCATTAGTTACAGAGATATTATCCATGTTGCTAACAAGAATATCATCAATCATGTTGTCAAAAGTCAAATTTTCCTTGTGTGATACCCAGGATAAGGAATCATTCCTTGAAGAAGTTGTCCCAAGATGGAGAGCAATTACATCAGAGTAGTCATATTTAGCCAATGTGATAAAATTATATTGATCTGAAATTTTGCATAAATTGAGCTCCAAAAATATTTTTGACAAACATCTTTTAAGTTGTACAACATATTTGATTTGTATAGAATGTTAGAAAATAATAAAGAAGAAGGCTAATAATCCTTCAAAAATAAAATGAGGAAACCTAGAGGAGTTTTCTTTATACTTTGAGTATAAATATCAATATATATAGATATGTTATAAAGTTAGCTGTAAAATCCCATTAGTGCTATTGTGCTAATCATAACTTGAAATTTAAACCTTAATAATTAGTCAAAGCTATAACTATAATGTGCTAAAACTATAATGTGCAAAACAAAGTAAAATATAATATATTCTTACCCTCCTGACAAATAGTTATCATAGGAACCTCATCATCAGAAAGTTGTTTTGTTTCAACAACTGTCACCATTGAGTGATCAATCAAATTTCCAGCAAAAACAGTTATGTTATATACAAGAACTATTGCTGTTAGGCAAAACACCAATTTCCGTAAGTGCTTCATACCTGCCTGGCACTAACTGTAAACATACTATAATCCATATTTGCATGAACAAACATAGTTTATTGAAAACCTCTTAAATAATTCATTCATTCATTTATTGGGATTCTATTTTTAGCAATGATCTTATATTTACATATTCTGGTTGAATTCAACTTCAAAAATTTTCAAGAATGCAAAGTGACGAATTGAAGTCATTCAGCTTTTTCATCACATAAATAAAATAGTTTTTTTTAAATTATCAACACAAAGATTATGAGCTTCATTCTGTAGAATATCTGCGTAATAGAAAAATGTATAATATAAACCTATAATCCAATATGATAATCAAACATTGCCCATGTTTATTCATTAGATAATGAAAATTAAACACCTTACAGGCATATGCTTTCTCATAACCAATATATATAAAGTTGAATAATATTCATAGTTTCTTCATTATTGTGATACAAGGGGCTAAGGAGACAAAAATAGCTCTAACTGCAGAACTGTCAGAAAATCTTAAATGTATATAAAACTAGCAACAATCAAAAATCTAAAAACTTCCCTCGACCATAAGAAAACTTCTCCTAAAATTGTAGAATGATCAGTTAATCTGTTTGTAAGGTCTTAGCAACCATACATACAGATAGAGATATAATCATGCTATTTACTAGGGGCAAAAATGAAAAAAATGACAGGGGTTGAATTTCTAGGGGTGACTTCTCTTGGATGGGTTTAGATTAATTAGATTAAACCTTTTCTGGATGTTTTAAAAGCTCCACTGTAAAGGAGAACAATATCGGTTCAGCGCTTTGCAAAGTCATTTATTACTCACATATAGACATCCTGATACTTTGGTATGTATGATTTTGTCAAATTGTTTTTTTTTAATATTTTGTAACACCCCCTAAAAGTTTGCAGTAGTTAAAGCATTTAAGTAGTGACATGACAGGCCAATTTGAATTATTTCAACTTTAATCATGAAACAACTTTGAAAAGTTTTCCACAGAACCATTCAAAATATTTATCACTATGTAAGTCAAGGTTTAGTTAATTGTAATTGTAATTTTTATAAACCACAACAAATTATCTCTTCCTTATATACAAAGTAATAGATATTTTTTGTCTGTAGCAAAGGATCTCGCAAACCGCTGAACTGATATGGTTCTCCTTTATATTGAAGCTTCTTAAAGGTCCTGAGATGGTTTTAGGCTATTTCATTTTTATAAATAAGTATGTCTAGGTTTGGTTTTAGGCTAATTTTTTGTCCTTCCACATCCCTTAAAATATAGAGCCCCTAGATTCTAGGGGCGTGGCCGATAGTATAATACAAAGTAGAATGATGTCTGTCCGTCCGTCAGTCTGAAGCTTAAGATCTCGGTAACTACTGAACTGATTGGATTCTACTCTTCAGGGAATATATCTACTGGTCCTGTGGTGGTTTTAAGCTATTTTCTTGGGGGGGTCGAACACAGACAACCCCTCGGGGAAAAGCCCTAGAGACTAAGGGCGAAGCCACTAGTACTATGTAAATTGGTATTTGTCTGTTGCCTAGGTAACGAACCGATTGAGTTCTCCATTCTAAGAAAGCTGAGATTATTCTCTTTTTAGATTTCAGTCTTGGAATGGTTTTAGGCTATTGTTGGCACTTTCCTACCCCATCAAATACAAAAGTTATGAATAGAAGCCACAAAAATATTCTTTAGTCTAAAGAAAGAATAAAAATACATATTTTCAGAGTTGTTGTGCTTCTAAAACCTCAACGGAAGGAACCAAGACTGTAGTTTTAGGAGTAGCTGCGCTACGAAATCAAGGATGACACCATGCACCGATAAAAGAGAATCTCTGAAATCAGATAATGTAACAAACAAACATTATAAAATTAAATAAATAGGATAATAATAGGATATGTATACGTTTAAAATTGATCTGCGGACTTTCTGGTATAGATTATAGAGTTGCTACGCTATCTAAATCATACCTTTCTGTACGGGGAATCACCATGCCAAGTTTTAAATCAAGAGGACAATTGTAATATGCCTAATTTAACGATAAGAGCTATTCTTTATAGACTTACGGACAGAAAAACCCTAATTATAGAAAAGCCTCGCTTTTAAAAAAGCATATGAAGAATTAAGACCTTTACACTTTACAAATCTACTTTCATTAATCTGGATAATATTTCAGTTGAAAAAGATCAAGAAGCTAAAATTTAATTTTGGTTGTGGTGGAAAATTTGATTTAATTTTTAATATGAAGGGGACATTAAAGTGGTGCCCAAAATTTTGTAAACAGGTTCTATCAGTCGTTGGCTTAAAAACTTTGTAAACATTTATTAATATTGATAAGTTCACATCAGCATTGTCTAAACATTCTAACAAAATATTTTAATCTACAAATGGGTAATTTTGTTTATCTTTTTTAGGTGTATACATCTTTTTTTCGTCCGTGAATATAATTTAAACAAGAAGATATTGATATACTTGGGCGTAATAGAATTGTAGATATTCATCATTTTAGCATCCTTGAAATTTTCGACTAAAATCAAGGCTAAGGTGGTGTTGTAAATATGCATGATAATTCCTATAACATTAAGGAACGATTTAAAAGCGTTGCAACTCTTTTTTCTCCGATTTTTGAATAAATAGTTCCTAGGACAACAAGGTACAATGTCATAAGCGAAGCAAACCTATAATCAAGTCCTTAAAATGTTAAAGTATGTCCTTAAACAGTATCCTTTATTTAGTCAATTCAAGTTAACATACATACTATTTTGTCAGACTTATTTTCTTCAAAATTCCATTGGAACCCTAAAGAATTATGATGTTTTTGAAAGGGTTGTGAAAAGAAGTTAATCCTCGGGAATAAGGATAGGGCACCTCCAGTAAAAACTATTTTACCATCAACTTTATGGCCAGTTCACTTTTAATAACAGATCTATAGTATAGATGTATATACATACATCTACATCCCTTCCATTTTTAAAGACATCTTTTGTCTGCTTCTAAATTATTTTCTGCTACTTGGCTGTGTTAATATCACCATATTGGTTGATTTTCAATGACCAAATAGAAAGGTTGCTCAAGGTGGTTGCGATAGAGAGATATAGTTATTTAACCCCTTCCCCCTCTAGTGTTTTACTTTAATCTTTTAATTTACCTTACTATATAACTATGTTTCTTTCGTAAGATTTTTTTAAAGTTTTACTATTTTCAAGAAAATGTTGGTGTAGGGCTGGTTTGGGAAATTTAATTTAATACTTTTTCTTCAGATGCAATATCCCTGGATCCCTGTTTAATCCCACAGAAATAAGGCAGGCGCACTTCGGTAGTCATCAAGGGGCTTCATTCTAAAAAATATTTTTTGGTGGAGGCCTTTTCCTAAAAAAGAGTGCCTTTCACATACTATAGTTATATTTAGTCAATTCACAAACCCGCACTGAGGCTCAACACGTATTGCTCGCTTATCGTCGTCGAGGTGAAAGGTTCGAATCTCGACTTAACACAGCATCATAAAAAAGGTTCCAACTGCTGCCATGTCAGGTGCGCGACATTTACAGTTAAAGTAGGGGGGAATGCCTTGGCTCAACTCATTAGCATACACAGTTAGCACTTCCAGCCAAGGGTCGAATAATCAAAAAGTTGGTTGTATTATTGGTGTTACTTTACTTAGATATCATGGACATCAGCCTCGCTCGTTTACGTTTTTTTTGTTAGTGGATGATGTTATCCTTGTTCTTTATATGTTTTGAGAAAAAAATGTATAATAAAAAATCCGCAACTGAAAATAGGAAAAATGTTTGAAATCTTATTTGAATTGAGATTAACAAATTTAATGAGATTATTGAAATAAACGAGGATTGACTTTTATTCTACATTTTTAGTCTAATTATTCAGTTCTGACTCTCTACAAGTGTCAATGTTCGTTTATCCTACCGTTTCATTGCTTTGCTTTTATGGATGTTGTCATCCTTGTTTTTTTTTGCAAAATTACATAAATACAATACAGGATTCTGTTTAAGGACATAATTAAATCTTTAGGTCCTGAATATACAGATGTACTGTTATACCCGGTTGTCCTATGAATTATTGCTACAAAAATTAAATAAATAAGCCAATTTTTAAAACCACTTGAAAAATAAATTATTTAATATTTTTATTTTCAGATCAAATACCTCCTTTGGAAAATTGGTTGGCATTGCTCTGAGGATTTTCTAATCATTATAATAAACTTATAAAGTAACGGACGGACGGACGGACAAAGTAAATTATAGATAAGTCTAGACTTAGCATTTACTGTAAGGAATTTGTTTTAATTTTAGTTTTTAAAAGAAAAAATTTGGGGGGGGGGGATTTTTCATCTTTGGGGGGTTGTGGGTGTCTCACTCCACCAAAGAACATAGCTTAAAACCATCACAGAACCAGCAGATAAATTATTAATTAATTTATTGTCCATTTTCCTATCCCCGTATTCTTCTAATCAAAGGGGGATGAGCTCTGCTTAGAGTTGATTAGATAAGAGTAGAAGTTGACAGCATATATTTGGATACAATATTAATAGATTTATTATTTATAGAGTAATCATGTAAGAATAAAAATTAGAATATTTGGATACAATAGTATTAGATTTATTATTCATAGAGTAATCATGTAAGAATAGAATTTTTGTAAATATATTTTGTCACAATATAAGTAAATTTATTATTCATAGAGTAATTATGTAGGAATAGAAGAAAGCTAAATATATTTGGATATAATAGTATTAGATTTATTATTCATAGAGTAATCATTTTAGAATAGAAATTAAGTAAAATATATTTGGATATAATAGTATTAGATTTATTATTCATAGAGTAATTATGTAGGAATAGAAGAAAGCAAAATATATTTGGATATAATAGTATTAGAGGTATTAATCACAGAGTAAGCATTTAAAGAAATGAACATATTTGGGTACTAGACATTTTTATTGGGAAAAAATATATTATATAGAACTCTAGTACTATAAATCTAGTATTAATAATCTAGTATTACTCTTGAGCTATTATACAACACTCTATAATCATAGCTCTATTGCCAATAAATAGGATTAGACTTGAGCTAGCTGAGTATTAATCTAATTTGTCAGATACAAAGTGTATTATTTTATTTTCTTACCAAATACAAGAACAAATATGTCTAGATGAGCGCAGCAACCTAACATAACACTTTATTATAAAAGAGGATACACAGTCTTTGAAAATTAGGTTTTAAAAGATAAGCCTTAATTATAACTTCAAAGAAAATATAATTTAAGGTAAAATTTCCAAATGATTTTCAAACAAGGATGACAACATCCATAAAAGCGAAGCACTGAAACGGTAGGACAAACGGACATTAACTCTTGTATAGTGTCAGAACTGAATAATCATAATATAAATGTATAATAGTCGAAGCAAAATTGTAAGTTAATTTGTTGAAAACAGCTTGATACAGAATAATGTTTACGGACATACTTACATTTTTAGGACTTGATTATAGAGTTGCTTCACTTATAATATTGTACTTTGTTGTCCCAGGAATCAGTATACCAAAATCAGATCAATCGGATAGTTAGATCAAATAAAAATTTGTTGTTAAAAAGTAAAAAAATCAACATGTTTAAAATGGACGTACGGACATTCTGGTAATAATTATAGAGTTGCTAGGCTTTCTAATTCGTACCTAACTACTACAGGAATCACCATGCAAAGTTTGAAATCGACAATTATAACATGCCTATATTAACAAACAAAAACTATCCGTTACGGACGTACGGATGGACCTACCCTAATTATAGAAAATCTTCGCTTTTATAAATAACATGATTTCCGTCTTTGTGTGTGTGAGTCTGTCTTTTGGGTAAGATCTCGCAAACTTCCGCGCTTGACCTATTTGGTTCTCCTTTGGACCTTTACAGTAAAGCTTCTGATTGGTCCAGGTAAGGTTTAAAAATATTTTAGGAACAGGTATTTCAACCTTTTGAGAAATCGCCGCTGCAAAAAACTATCTCTCAACAAATAAAATCAAATAAAACCCCTTACCCCTCGCTTCCTCAAGTGCCCCTAGAGGCCTGTAGTGATAGAAATGACAAAAGGGAATAATCCTATATTGTATTTAGATAACTATCACGCTCCACACAAAAAAAATTACAATATTTTGCTGATGAATAATCTACTGTCAAATATTTACAAAATTAATAGGAAATGTTTCATCAAAAAAAAACAATATTGCCTCTAACAATTACAATAATGACAAGATTTATATTATTTAGAGTATGTTACTGTCCAATTTCATTGTCTAAATGTTGCCAATGTAAAAAATCAATATGGCTGGCAGAAAAGTTTGAGGAAAAGTAGTCTTTTTCTTGCTCTGACGTATCCCTCCTTAAGATCAATATTTTGGACAGAACATTTATTAAGATAATATTTCAAGAGTTTATATAAAACAGAAAATATTTAATGAAGATGTATGTTCCTTAATATCTCTGAAATTTTCAGTAAAGATGTGTTTTGTTTTTGGTAAGGTTTTGGGCTATTATATGAGTGAAAAAAATAGTCTCAAATGTATAAAAATTGATTTATCATTACTTGGATCTTACACCAGTTTATCGTATTCTCTAATAAAGTAAAACATGTAGCGGGATAAAATAACAATTCCTTTTACCCCATCCCCTCCCTTCCTGCTGGATAAACGAACTGACCAATAAATAGCATGGAAAATTGTACCCTAAATTGACGACATGTTTTCCCCTGTCAAAATATTCATGTATATTCTACATCCATTGGTATGAAATAAAATATTTTTTTTTGTAGTTCTGTAAAAACATGGACTATATTTTTGTTCATATTATAAATGAAGATATTAATCTAACTAATAACCAAAGATAAAGGATATTAGGAATATTAATATTTTGAGCAACAATAGACCATGTTTGGGATATATAAATTAGCTGGATTTTCTTTAACCTAACCAGATGTTAAAAAGGGCCGAAATACCATTGTTTTTTTCCATAAACTAACCAATAATAAAAAAAATAGACAATATTATAATGTTTAAGTGATATTGGACCAAGTTATTTATGTATAACCCAGTTGTGCTTCCCTTAACCTAACCAAAAATAGAATATTCATGTTTAACAACATTAACTTATGGATCTATAACCAGGCGGGCTTATCATTAACCTAACCAAAAAAAAAGACATTAGGAAAAATTATATTGGTTAAATTTGGTGGTTTTGAGATCTTTTTGGAATCTTTCACAAACACACACAAAAACTTACAGTAATTTTCTAGCACCTGCAGGGGGCTCTAACACTGCGGGGCTAATTGTCTAACCGTGGGGTTTAATCACCTAACCTAACCTAAAATAACCTCTAAAAAGCTACTGAGAAAATACACAGTAAATTTTCTCCTATTTAACCATGCGGGGCCAATTGCCTATCCCTGTTGGGCAATCACCTAAACTAACCTTACATAACCTAATCTAAAATAAGCTATCAAAAGCTACTGTGAAAATACGTCGAAAGGAACTATACCCATGATGTTTAACAAATTATTTAGTGGTAAAGTAAAAAAATGGGTTAGAGCATTCTTACTCTATTGTGTGAAATAAAAGGGAATATTTTTGAATTAAGATCTCAGATAAGAGATATTGTTGTTAAGAAGTATTATTTATTATCCTCAATAACTAGTAGCTATCATTTATTTATTTATATTCCCATAAAGGTTGGCTAGTTCTATTATTGATGAAAGTTATTAATTATTGTTGCTTTTTTGATATACTAGCGTCTTCCACCTGGCCTCTAGGGGCTTTTCTCAAGAAATTTTTGTGTTATTTAAATTTAAAAAGAAACATATAAAAAAAAATTGGGGGGGAGGCAATTTTCATTTTTTGGGGTGTTGGGGGTGTCCAAACCAGTAAGAAAATAGCTTAAAACCATCACAGGACCAGTAGATCTTAAGTTTCAGACAGACTGACGGACAGATAGACATTGTACTACTTTGTATTATAGATTAGATATTTAAAAGCACAACTCTAATAGATCTTAGAGGGAGTAAAGTATATGGGTGAACTAAAACCATTTTAACTATTGATTTCAAGATATATCCTCCTCTGCTTATGTTAATTTCAACAATTTGGGCGAATCGTCAAGTACATGCTTTTAATCATTGATATAGTTTTGTAGGAGTTGTGTACTTCGATTGTAAAAAGGCATTTGATACAATTCTTCATTAAATCAATTTTAATAAACATTAATTTTATATTCTTTTAAAACTAGCAATTTTTTTTATAAAGATACTTTAGGCATTAAAATTGTTTTATTCGTGTAAGTTACATAATAGAATTCGGACAGATGGTCAGATGGACAGACATATGTAATATCTCTGATCCTAAAAACATCAGTAAAATAAATTACGCTTTATAGTAAGTGATGATTTCTACTAATGATTTTTAGTTTCAAGTGCTTTTACAATGTAACAAAAATAAATATTTTTTTTTATTATAGATTGGGGGATGATTAATTTTATTCAATTGAAATATCCCTACTTCTTTGAAAATAGTATTATTTAATATTTTGGGTGTTATAAATGATTTTTTTTCTATTTTGGAAGTTCATCATTACCCCCCCCCCAAAAAAAAAAATAGCATTAATCTTTTCTTTCCATTACAAATTTTTATAATGTTTTTTTTGTATGAACACCGAAAAGAACGTGGGTATGAATATTTAAATGTAGGGGTGTGGTTAGGTAATATGTAAGGCTGTTTCTAAGATTTTAGGTCACAATAGTGTAACAGTACTCCTCATTCTTATATCCAGGGAGGGAGGGGACATTGGGCTGTAAATTACACTAGTCCCCAAAGTCTTATAATAACGTTTTCGTATTCGTTGGCTGAACAACCTAAGGGACTTTTATTAAAATTTGAATGGATGGATGTCCATACGTTTCAACCACTAAAGTAATCTACAGAAGAAGTAATTTTGTGTATCATCATTTGGGATGTACATCAATTTATCGACGATTGTCTTATCTGTTAGATCACTGCTTTTATTGATTTCATACGTGTACGGTGTAAACGGGTAAACGGGTTTGGGGTGTCAATACGCCCCCCCCCCCTCCCCCCTCAAGTCCTACATGCACATTTTTTTACCAACTCCAACCCCACCCTATGCTCACACCACTATTATTACCTATTATCAAATTGGGGCGGGATTCTCCGTTGAGTGCTAGTGATCAGCTAGAGATCCCAAGGGCATCATCCGCTTGTAATGGAATACATACGCCAAAGGGTTGATATTAGGTTAAGTAACATCCAACTCACACCACTAATTGCTGTGCACGCCACTGATTGAATGAATACAATTGTAACTATGATGTAATGACATCTCTAGAACCCAGACAAGTCAAGTACAGAAGGACAGGAGAGATGTATATGAGGGGTGCCAATTGATTAATGTTTCTAAAAAGTTGGTGATTCAAATATTTTAACAATAATTTTTCGCGGATAGTAAATAAAAACCATATGGTTAATTCCTATTTTGTTGTCCCTGAGGGGCCGAAGGGCGAAGCCAACAAACTAATTTATGATATTTAATGTATTATTAATTTGTTTGTCTATAATACGATACGATATATGATTTTTCAGTTTGGCTCGGTTCTAATTCAGCGGTTTAATCGGTTTTGAAGCCAGCCTAAAATAAGATTTAAAAGTCACTAATAGCCCATAATCAAACAGATTAAGGTTGTGTAATCAAAGCAATGAAGTAAAAACAACACTGCAGATTGAAATAGACGGAGAAATAGTACCCACAGTTCAAAAACCCAAGATTCTAGGAATAACCTTCGACAATCTCTTATCATTCAGACAACATGCTCAAGATCTTAAATCTAAACTTCACACCAAGAACAATGTTCTTAAAGCCTTGTCTGGTTCAAATTGGGGAAAAGAGAAGGAGGTTATTGTAAATACATATAAAGCGATTGGACAATCTGTTTTAAACTACTGTTGTCCTATATGGACACCCTCCTTGAGTGCTACATCCTGGCAAGGACTTCAGACTGCCCAAAACTCTGCTCTACGTATCGCAACAGGATGCCACCTAATGACCGATATTGACCATCTCCATCACGAAACAAAGGTCATGAAAGTCAAGCCCCATTGTGATATGCTCAGCCAACAGTTTATGTTGGCAACACAGAAACCTGATCACCCCAACAGAATAAATCTCGCTGCACCCCCTCCCCCTCGCCAAATGAAAAACACTCTTGCTTCCACATTTGGTGATAAAATTAAGAGAATCTCTTTTCCTGACATGCCTGAGGAAATTTATAAGAAGCGGCTGAAAGATGTCCACACCAGCTGCGTCAAAGAACAACTATCAAGTATGGCTAAAAACAAGGTCCTGAATGCCACCCCCCCCCAAGATCTCTGACTCTGAGAAGGTCCTCCCCAGAGCAACTAGATCTACTCTCGCCCAACTGAGATCTGGCTATAGTAACTACCTAAATAGTTATAAGGCCCGACTAAGCCAGAATCAAGCTGCCCCAGTAACAGATCTCTGTCCCCTGTGCAATGCAGAATCACACACCACCAAACACCTGTTCAGCTGTCTGAGTAATCCTACAACATTGACAGTACGAGACCTTTGGTCCAAGCCCCTGGAAGCTGCCAGGTTCTTAAACCTGGCAAAAACTGATGATGATCCAGGCTGAGAAGGAAGGGCTACACAAACAAACAAACCAAGTTGTAATCATAGTAGTAGTTTAGTCAGGGCTAGGTTAGGTTAAGTTGGATCAAGGTTTGGCCAACGTAGGGGCTTTGTATTGAGAAAATATTTATTTACAACCTTAGCTCATGAATTCCATTCTTTTTATTGCTATCTTAAAAGATAATTTCACTGAGTGAAAAAGTCTCTGATGCTTCTTAGTTATATATTGAAATATGTTTCGGTGAAAGTGGCACCCTCTTCAGTCTAAATAACATAAATCATATTAATTTGATTTACATATTAAACGATAAGTAAAAATAAAGAAATATGTAAAACTATAATGAAGAAAAGGAAACAATTTTTAATAATATGATCAACCTTGCAGTTTAGCTATTTTTAAAACTTTCTAGATTTATTATTTTGTATCACCGTTTGTGTAATATGTAAAAAGTAATATATGTTTGAAATGTTAAGGGGCGCTGAAAATTACAAATCTTTAAGATAAATCACACTTGTAATATCCCTCCGTCTTGACAGTGGACCACTTCACCGCCCTTCCCCCCTCCCTTCATTGTGAGGATTATATTTTAGGAGGTTGGTGTCATTCCATAGGGAAATTTTCTGAAAATTATTCCATGACCAGTAGGCATATTCCCGTAAAAGTAAAACTTCATTGTTTCTGCGATTAACTAAATCTTAAGGACAAAAGAACGGGAAAATGAACGAATGGACAGAAATCGCTATAGATAGATTAAAATTGAAATGATTCGTTAAAAAATCATATTATCTATAAAACTGGCGAATACGCCCCTAGATATTTCTAAATGCACTTGAAGTCGACCCTCTACTTAATTTTAGATCTTGAAATAATAAGTTTTCTAGAGGCGATTTTTCTTGTGAGGGTGAAGTAAATTCCCCCAACATACAAAAACTTCACTGTAAATGAGAATCATATTTGTTCAACAGTTAACGAGATACTTCGCTACAAGTACACAGACAGACAATCATCATGTTACTTTTATATACAGATTGAAATAAATAACACATAAGATAATTATAATTATGGCCAGAATATCTAAAATTATCTCTGAGCTGGTTTAATTTGATTCCAGGTCTGCACAGCAGGGGTACCTGGATAGGTGAATAAAAGATAAAATGTCTTCGTCCCCAATATTTCTCTATTCATGGACAAAAGCTGTAGCTCAATGTGTCCATTTGTTGTCAGAAAGATATTAAGTTTAAGCGCTAATATGTTGGACGGTTGACATTCATGTGTAGAGTAGAGGGACATTGGACAAGGCCCATATTATCCTGTTGTAACGTCATAGATTTAAGGAAAGGTAAAGGAGAACCCTATTTTTTCCATCTCCTATAAAAATATTTCGTTCCCCCTTCCCTTCTCCTATCTCGAAATGTATGACGTCACATCTTTACCATTAGTTTTGTCAGTAGAGGAACTAGGTAATAAACAGAACTTATGTAATATATATTATTAGAACTTCCAACGAAGGTCGTTCAATCAAAGTGTCAGTTGACATACAATTCAAAAAACAAGCTAACCCTTTGATTGTAGTTGTACGAACTTTTGTCTGTAAGTCTTTATGTTGACCATTAAGTTTTAAAAATTAACTCTCCTGTTTTTTTCATTCTAACTGAATTAGGGGAAGAATCTATTTAAATTTTTTTATGCCTGAATCTATTGGTATGAGTGTTTCAAGGAGGGAGGAGACATTGGCCGGTAGATTATACTGGTACCCAAAGTTTCATAGGCATGTTATTATAATCGGTGAATCAAAACTATGGGCACTTATATTGAATTTTAATTGGTCATTTGCAAACGTTTCAATAAATAATTTTATTCTACAGAAGTGGTTATTTGATTTATAATCATTGGGGTTGTGCATCAATTTATATGTCTTATCCCTTAAAGTCCCTGGCTGGCTGGGCATAATTAGATTGGGATAATTCATACACATTAATTACTAACTCTTACACACACAAACACACTCATACACACACACACACACACACACACACTCATACAAATTAATTACACACACTGCACATTGGGGCAAATCAACCAAAAAGGGGATTTAATTATTTAGTACCCTTAAAATTCATCTCACAAAAATTTCATTTATACTTTTTTGTAGGTAATTTAACAACAAACAAATTTGCTTTTATGTTTTTTTCTGTCATTTGAAAGAAACATGGAGATAAAGGTAATTTTATGAAGGTAGATAGAAAATTACCAGATTAACCCCTCCTGAAAATAGCCCCCCCTTACCCTATCCATCTATATATCCATCAATCTATCCATCTATCTATCCATATATCTATCCATCTATCTATCCATCTATCTATCTATCCATCTATCTATCCATCCATCTATCTATCCATCTATCTATCCATCTATCTATCCATCTATCTATCCATCTATCTATCTATCCATCTATCTATCCATCTATTTATCCATCTATCTATCCATCTATCTATCCATCTATCTATCCATCTATCTATCCATCTATCTATCCATCTATATATCCATCTATATATCCATCTATATATCCATCTATCTATCCATCTATCTATCCATCTATCTATCCATCTATCTATCCATCTATCTATCCATCTATCTATATATCCATCTATCTATCCATCTATCTATCCATCTATCTATCCATCTATCTATCCATCTATCTATCTATCCATCTATCTATCCATCTATCTATCCATCTATCTATCCATCTATCTATCCATCTATCTATCCATCTATCTATCCATCTATCTATCCATCTATCTATCAATCTATCTATCCATCTATCTATCCATCTATCTATCCATCTATCTATCCATCTATCTATCCATCTATCTATCCATCTATCTATCCATCTATCTATCCATCTATCTATCTATCCATCTATCTATCCATCTATCTATCCATCTATCTATCCATCTATCTATCCATCTATCTATCCATCTATCTATCCATCTGTCTATCCATCTATATATCGATCCATCTATCTATCCATCAACTATTCATCTCTTTATCCATCAACTATCAATTTATCCATCCATCAATCTATCCCTCTATCTATCCATCTGTCTATCCATTTACTTATCCATCTATCTATCCATATATCTATTCATCTACCTATCCATCTATCTATCCATCTCTCTATCCATCAACTATCTTTTTAATTTCGTGTTTAAAATGTCTAATTAGGGGTTTTGGTTATCAGAGCAATATGAGAATTTTTTAGTAGCGCAGCTACCCTTTCACTAGCTTTTTGGGCACTTAAAAGTGTAACTATGTCAATTGTAGTCCGATTTTAGTGTTCAAAGTGTCAAATTTGGGGTCATGGAATTTATTTCAGTAGGAGGGGAGGGGATGGTGTAAATGGGGGTGGATGGGGATCCTTATTTTAGCAAGCTACAAGTTTCACTTTATTTTTATGTTTAATAAATCTATTATAAATGTGGGCATGATTAACATAAATTTTTATTAACTAATATCTATATTTATAATGATATTATGATTCTTGTTTACTGTTCATATGAATACTAGCGGCTTCGCCCCT
The DNA here is from genome assembly GCF_053477335.1 of Acartia tonsa. Lineage (NCBI taxonomy): Eukaryota > Metazoa > Arthropoda > Copepoda > Calanoida > Acartiidae > Acartia > Acartia tonsa. The sequence goes on from NC_137272.1 coordinate 42,629,622, forward strand.
AGCCTCTAGGGGATTTGCCCCAAGAGGTAATTAAACAAGGATGACAACATCCATGAAATAAGCGAAGCTCTGAAATGGAAGGACAAACAAACATTAACACTTATGAAGTGTCAGAACTGAATATTAATGTATGTCTATACAAAATTGTAATTAAAACTGATTAAATACATGTTACTGTTTAAGGACATACTGACGTTTTTAGGACTTGATTATAGAGATGCTTCGCTTATAACATTACACCTTATTGAAATAGGAATCAGAATTCAAAAAATCAGATGAATAGGATATTTTTAACATTCAAAACCATTATTTGTTGTCAAAAAAGTAAAAATCAGCTTGTTATAAATGGATGTACGGACTTTCTGGTAACGATTATAGAGTTGCTGTGCTTTCTAAGTCGTACCTAACTGTTGTAGAAATCAGCATGAAAAGTTTGAGATAGATAGGACAGTTCTAGCCTGTTTAAGTTAAGTAAAAGAGCTATCTGTACCAGACGTACAGACGGACCGACCCTAATTATAGAATATGAAAAAATTGAGGAGGATTTTTATTTTTGAAAAAGAGCTTTAAACAACCACAGGACCAGTAGATATATTCCCTGAAAAGTAGAATTCAATCGGTTTAGTGGTTAGCGAGATCTTAAGAGATGGGCGGACAGACAAACAGACATCAAGACAAGTAACTTTAATCTACACAAGGGGTAATTTTGTGTATTATCATCAGGGATGTACAACAATTTATTGACCTTTGTCTTATCCCTTTAGATCCCTGATATTTGTAATAATCTATAGAAACAATTATTTAGTTACATTAAAACATCAAACATAAAGAAGTTTAGATTCAGGTTTAGCCCCCCCCCCCTCTCCTTCTCATCATTTAGTGCAATAAAACTTGAAAATATTTATTATTAACTTTAATTCTAAGTCAGAATAAATATTTCCCAATATATCTATGTTTTTGTGTCTTTTATTTATTTGAATTATATCTTAAGTTTTGACTTAAAAGTGCATTTAAACGCTTTTTCTTACAAACTTTTCGTGCACTTACGTTCAGAAAACGGACTAAAAACCCCTACGGGGGCGCGGGGGGGGGGTAAGTAAAACCAGTACTGGCGATTAAAATATGTCTTTGGGTAATCAAATATGGTTTTTTAGCCAGCGACACCCGGCGAAAACATGTTTTCTCTTACTGTCTACTTAAAAGTTGATTAAAAAACAAGTAGCTTACTTGAAAAGCGTATTTTTACGATTCTTTTGAAATCTGATGTACATTGGGTATGATAATACTCATAGAATGTTTAAAACTTGATTTGGAGGTGGTGAATTGATGCCCCTTGTTGCCTCTATGTGCACTGGCATAGACATTAATTCCAGGATCTTAAGGGATAAGACAATGAACAATGAATTGAAAAACATCCCCAATGATGTTAAGAAAGATCAACACTTATGTAGATTAAATTACATGTTGAAACTTTGAACACTCAACTTAGTAAACAACCATTCAAAATTGGTTAAAATTACCCAAAAAATTATAGTCAACGAATAAGAAAACGTGATTTTAAACTTTGGGCACTTATGAAATTAACAGTTCAATGTCCCTCTCCTCCCTATGTATATATATATTGCAGGGCTTTATTTGGAATTCTGTAAACTTGAAGCTTCTCTTTAAGTCACCATTTACAGTATGTCTGTCGATTACAATTAATACTTTAAAGGGTAATATTTAACCCTACTTTTTTGTATTTATTATTAGGGATATATAAAACCCTGTTTTTGAGAGTGTAGGATGGGAGCCCTTCAGAAAATATAATTACAAATCTTAGCTGTAATGAAATATATTTACCCCTTTTTACATAAATTTATGTTTTAAGAGTAGTATTTAACCCTTTTTGTATTTATTATTAGGGATATATAAAACCCTGTTTTTGAGAGTATAGGATGGGAGCCCTTCAGAAAATATAATTACAAATCTTAGCTGTAATGAAATATATTTACCACTTTTTTACATAAATTTATATTAAAAGTGCAGTATTTAACCCTTTTTATATTTCTTATTAAGCCTATATTAAACCCTGTTTTTGAGAGTATAGGGTGGGAGCTCTTTAGAAAATGTAATTACAAAGCTTAACTGTAATAAAGTATATTTACCCCTTTTTTAGATAAATTTATATTAAAAGGGAAGTATTTAACCCTGTTTTTTTATATTTATTATACGGTATATATTAAACCCTGTTTTTGAGAGTATAGGGTGGGAGCTCTTTAGAAAATGTAATTACAAAGCTTAGCTGTAATAATGATAATTCTAGTAATTAATCTCAATTAGGAGATATAAAAAGGGATTAGATTTTGATTTAGATGCCAAGATCACGAATAAATGGCTAGATATAATTAGATATCTAGCTATCTTTCTTATTAATTTTAACTATTATTAGCTACCGTGTTTAGTTCTCTGTAATTTGATATATCAGTCCGTCGGTCCGTCCGTTTTTTAGAAACAAAAAAGAAATAAAATGAGAATTTCTCTGCTTCTATTCCAGATAAATGACTTTTTTCTAGAAGATTGCTTTTTCATCACTCTCTCTCTCTATCTAAAATAACAGGATGTCTTTTTGTCTGTCTGTCGGATCTCGCTAACCGCTGAACCGACATGGTTATCCTTTACAGGGTAGCTTCTCATAGGTCCTGGGAAGGTTTATTATAACTATTTCTCCCTAGAGAAATCGCCCCTGGAAAAAATTACCCCCCCCCCCCCTAAAAAATATGTTTATTTACATTTTCTTTTTTAATAAAAAAGATGGGTTACGGAATTCAACTTTTCCTACTCAAGTGTCCCTAGAGGCATCTACGGGGCGTATCCGCAATTATTGTTTATAGTAACAACTTAAATACAAGAATACTTATTTCTCGCATCGTATTATAAACGCCTTTCCGCGGATATAAAACTGGCTATAATACGGTGCTAGACATAGTTTTTTCGTATCGATGAGAACCGGTTCCTATCCACCGGATTCGAATGAATACGAGAAATAGCATTAAAATTAGGAAATTCTGTAATCTATTCAGTAATTACAATGTTAAAATGTTTGATGTAGTGCCAGGTTGTATAAACTTTTAGAGGGGAAAGAACTTACTTACTTAAACATGATATACTGACAGACAAACGTACATACATGTCCTAATTATAGAGCAGCAATGTTATTATTTGCACAGGCCTCAGGCATACATAGTGACATACAGCCAGACATATAGGCTTTCTATTTACATAGGTAAGCTAATGCATGGAAATAGGGATATGTTTACAAAAGAAAAACTAATTTTTCAATAGTTATTTCCCACATTGTATTATAAACAGCTTTTAACGGATATAAAATGTACAATTATAAGATTAAAACTATTTTTTAGCCCCGAGATGCCGAAGGCACAGGCTAAAAAACTGGTTTTAATCTTATGATTGAACATTTTTATATTCGTAGAAAACTGGATATAATACGATGCTAAACATAATTTTTTTTCGTATGGTGAGAACCGGTTCTAATCCACCGGATATTAATCGGTTTTGAATGAATACGAGAAAAATCTTTCAGCAATTCAGGTGAATATAATTTTATGAAATATTAATTAATATTCCTATTGCCCCATTCCTGTTTCCCTGAGGCTAAATATATTCCTGATATTGAAAGAAAGTAAATACACTGCAGATTTTATGAAAAAGGAGCAAAATTAAGAAAAAACAATTTATCCTATTATATAAAGCAGTATACTTTTTAGTCTGTAGCGAAGGATATCGCTAAATGATTAAGCCGATATAGTTCTCCTTTACAGTTAAGCTTCTTATAGGCCAACTTAAGCGGCCCTAGAGGCTTCAAGGGTCATAACTGCTATTCATAATGAATAAATTGTGTTAATAAAATCTGCAACTAATACTTTCGGCCAGTCAAAAATAACAGTTTTTAAGTTTTTCTTTATATGAAGGAATACTTTTTATTATTGGAATATAAAACGTAAAAAAATTATTTGTTGTAATATATAACAGTTTTTTTCTTTATTTTGACAATTAATGAATTTTATCAAATATTATAATAGTTTTTTTTCTTAATTTACCATAGCCTAAAATGTCTCCTTTCATGATTTAGATTTTTTCCAACTTTTCTCCTTTCTTTTTTTGCACCTTTTCCTAGCATCTTATTCTGCTGTTTTGATATCCCAGTAAAGATTTTGACTTTGAGGTCTTTTGGGACTAATAGAGGATAACCTAAAGAGGCTGCGAGGTCAAAAAAGCTTTAGTTTGAAATAAGCATGTACATACATATACATATATAGATATACTATACATACTTAGGTGTATATAAACTCTTACATATACATATATATACAGTACATAAAAATCTCCAGCATATTTACATTGCGTTTCATTGTATTATTAACTTATTAAGCTTTCTTTCAAAATTAGCTTAGCTTATGAAAAATCTATATATGAACACTTTGATGTTGCACTAGATTTTCATGTATTCTAATAAATTGATACCTACAGCTGGCTAAAATAGCAATATCCCCCATCCACCCCTCACTTCTCAATTCATTCATTAATATTCAGCTGGGACCCGATCTTAAAGGGTAAACTTCATAACAAAGGGGAAAAATTGGTCAACCCCCTTCTTTAAATTGAAATTTTGACCCTTCTACCTAGAACCCTCCCAAAAAATGAAAGCTTGGACTTTACATCCTTGCGCCACTTAAGAACACAACGTCCTTGTTGTTTTTGTTTATTGGGTAGTTGCGTTACTAACAAGCATTAAAAACAGAAATCTAGAGGTATGAGACAATAGCCAATAAATTTATGTAATTGACAATTGTGATATTAAGAATTATCCCATCTGTAAAATTAGTGGTTGGTACGTTTGGACAATCAACTTAATCAACCAATCCAAATTAAAGTCTAGTAAGTTGTTAGGCCAACGAAAAAGAAAATGGTATCATAATTCTTTGGGGACCAGTGTAATAAACAGCCCAATGTCCCCTTCCTGCCTGATTATATAATATATGTTAAGAAAGAAAATAAGCATAATCATATAATCAATTGATTATTTGTTATTTTCTTTGTGTTCGCTTTTTATCCAATTATCAGTATTTCCTGCACGGGAGTAAAGGAAAAATATTGTGATAAACCAAGGATTGTAAAACATTAATTTGTAAGTCTAATCAAAATTGTACTTAAATTTGTTGTAAAATTGCATAAATACAGTATTAGCAATGGTGTCCAAGCTTTTTCAGATTGGGTTGGGGTGGGGGTGAAAATTCAAAATTCAAATTTTTGGGGTTGCCCAAATTCCTTGGGGGATGGGAGTAATCACTACTTTACCCCCCCCCCCCCATTGGACGTACTTGAATAAAATGACTTACTTTATTTTTTAGGACTTGATGATTGTAGAGATGCTTCGCTTCGTGAATAGGACAAACATATCATGCAAAAAGTTGTTGTCAAAAAATTTAAAATCAGCATGTTTAAAATGAACGAACTGATGTTCGGATGACTATCATAGAGTTGCTACACTACATTTGTGTACTTAATTGTTATAGGAATCACCATGCAAAGTTTAAAATCGAAAAGCTTCTCTTTTAAAAATATGATTCTTACAAACAATAAAAATAAGAAATATGGAAAACCCTTTTTTCTGGAAGTGAATAATTTTTACTCATTTCCTCTTTGTGATGGTTAGTTATCCCCCCCCCCCCCCCTCCCATAAAATATAATAATTCTTCTTCCCCCATAAATGATATAACACTGTGATTTCCCTTGGTTACATGTTTATACATTTCTGCAAATAAACAAATATTAAAAAGCTACCAATAATTAACAGTAATAAATTGCTGTAATAAAAAAACAGCAATTTCTTATTAATTTATCATAAGCATTAGGAAGGGAGGTTTCCCCCCTTTCCTCCCCATCCCATCCTATTTTGACCCACTTTTTCCAAATCTGAAAGGTTACATAAACCTTTGCACGCCACAGCTTCTATTGTCTTAGCATATAAGGAAGGGATGCAAAATGTTTTTTTGAAACAATAATCCTTTTCTTTTGGATCCAAATTACAAATATTTCAGGGGCTGGGACGCCACACTCCCCCCTCACTCCCTACGTATCACAGAATCAGAGGAATCAAGACAGACCTAAAAGCAAATTTATTCAATTTTATAATGGAAATTGATTTTAACGTCGTGACATCGTTTTATATCGTTACAAACGGCGATAAAAGTAAAAACGTGAAAAGATAAATTGGTGCCCCTTAATGGATTTTAGGAAAGTCCAAGGGGGGGGGAGGTTAAAGCCCAAAAAAATTTCTTTTTATTTTAAATTTTTACCCCCCACCCCAAAAAAAAAGCTTTGACGTCCTTGGGGGATATAATAAGGATAAAATATAAAAATAACTGTTTTGAATGAGCACCCTGGCATACTGAGTCAATAAGGATAAAAGAGTTAATGAAGCCGAAACACAGATATATATTTTTCTGGGATAAAGGAAGAATTATTGGAATGTTTAAAATCAATTGTATATTTTAGTCTCTGCCCACCCCCCCCCCTCTTTTAATTTTTTTTGAGGGTAAAAACCTATATTTTAGGTTTCAGATTTAAAAAAAAATAATCTTGAAACCATGGTACATAGTGCGAAAGATTTTTTTGGGAGAATTCTAGAAGATTTTTTGGAGGGGGGGGGGGGGTTAAAAATCTAATATTTTCATATACCACTTCAAAATTCCATATTAACAGTAGCACTAATGGAAAAAAAATGCAATACGATAGGCTAACTTTTTAACAGATAGACCCTTATTATAAACAAGTTTGACTTAAAAATTAAGTCTCAATATACAATTCCTTAAATTTCTGAGAGAAATAAACAAAATCACATCCACGCACACAGAAATAGGGTTAATATTTGATTGATAATAATGTTTTTAGGTATCTATCTATTCATCCATCCATCCGTCCGTCCATCTTCCTGTCTTATCCATAATGCAAGATCAACTGAAAACGAGTTGACTATTTCTCCCATAATTTCCGAAGTTGTACAGCAGATAACTCAACTAATGCAAAACCAATTTTTAGCTACTCCGGTCAAAGGGAAAAGCAATATAATGTATAAACGATTTATACATGATACATTTCAAATTTAAATTTTTAAAATTTTGGTGTTTTTTGGAAGTTTGAAGCTTTTTAGCTAGTAGTAAGTATTAAGATGAGGAAACACCGAGGAAACTGTGTACACATTCGGCAATTGGAATTCAACTGACCTAATGGAATGTACATATATTCTATCCCGGCTGGGGCGGATAGTAAGTAGGATTACATCTAGAAGGGAGGGGACATTGGAATGTAAATTATAGAGGTGCCCAAAGTTTTATAACACAATCTCTCATTCGATAGCTTGAAACTTTATTACCTTCAGTGTTCAAACTCTTCCACCAATGTTTTAATCTACAGAAGGCGTAATTTTGTTTCATGATAATTGGTAGTGTAGGTAAATTACCTTATATTTGTGTCAGCTAATATAGGGACGAAATAATGGAACCAGGGTTAAAATATATATTTTTTTCTTTCCCCTTTCATATCTACGTAGTTAGCATACATAAATATGCTTATTTATTGATTGATATTAGTTATTTCTCGCATCGTATTATAAACAGCTTTCGGCACCTCGGGGCTAAAAAAACGTGTTCTAATCTTATAATTGTACATTTTTATATTCGTAGAAAGCTGGATATAATACGATGCTAGACATAGTTTTTTCGTATGGATGAGAACCGGTTCCTATCCACCGGATTCAAATGATTACGAGAAAAATGTTTTATTATTTCTTTCTTGTCATTTTGAGAATTGGCCTACCTACATTAACCCCTGTGTGAGGATTCCTTTAACAATTAGGTATAATCTAAAATTTTAACCAGATAGATCTTAAGTCTATATTCAACAATTTTGACGTTAAAAATTGCATGATAACTGCTATAAATAGATTTTTATTCTATAAATTAGTTACAATTAAAAAATTTTGCTTTTTTTAATAAAATTCTTTTTATTCAATATCTTTCAGTTTTTATATTAATATTATTTTTTTCTGATGTACTGAATTTTAGTTTCCGAAAGTGTACTTAGCTTCTGCGTCCTTACTCAATATTTAATACTAGCTAAAAATGCTTCTGTCGTAGGGTGAAGAGGTTCAACCCTACTAAGCGAGTTCGGTCAAAAGAGCCCCTAGCTTGAATCTTTAATTCTATCAATAAAGTACTACAAGTAGTTACTGTTTGAAAGTTATATTTGAACTGAATATATACAACAAGTTAATAGCTTTATATACAAAACAGATTACAAATGGGTTAGGTAGAGAATGGGTGTGGAGAAGATGGGGGAGCCTCAGCCAGGTGAATAGTAGGTGGGTAGGCTCTGGTAGGGGGTAAGGTAGACGTCCCCCGGAAAAGGGTAGGTTACTGGAACATGCAGAAGGGAGGGGCAAATCCCTCTCTATATCAGAGGTGGATAAGTTGACCGCTTTCTTTGATGATCAAACAATGGCAGAATGGGTTGGCTAGAATTATGATAAGGAGGGGATTAACGTCTGGGTGTTATCCGCAGTCCTGGAGCATAGCATGCTCTAGGAAAGGCCAATCTGTCTATCCGACTACCACAACCTCCCCTTCAAGGGTTGAGGGACCATCGGGACATCAGGCCTTAAACTATGATGGGCGGCAGACTCTTCCTGGGGCACAGCGCGGTGTAGGACAGCTCTGGCCACACAGGCCCCTCGGGACACTCGTTGCTCGGTCTGGCTGTGGTTGGTGATCAGCATGGTCAATTCCCAGTTAGCTCATAGCTGGGGGTTGGCAACCATCAAGCCTCGGCGCTGGAAATTTGGCCTCGTCTGGAGAACTATCTCTGTCTCAGCTAGCAATTTGACATGGAGGCCCAAGCTCACTCTGGAGGCCCCTAGAGGGGGGACGGCGATGGTAGTAGGCGCATAGAGATTCATGGGTGCGCCCGCCTTGTCCAGGTTACTTGGGGCCTTGGCTCCAATTCTGATGGGTATAGCTGTCATCTGGAGGGGGCACATTGCTATGGCGTCGTCCTCGGGGGCCGCAACTTCCATCTCAGTGGCTGCTTCCTGTCCTGAGGGCTCGCTGCTGGCTGGCAGAGGCTCCATGTCTGCATTTGGGTTCAATATTGCATCGGTGGGTGGCGCTGGGGCCGACGGCGCCACCTGGGGTGATGCCTGTTGCTTGCTGGGCTGACTGGTCAGGTTTTCTTCTACAGGGTCACGGTCCTGGTGGCTAGGTGGCGGTGCTCCTGTGGACCCGGCGGCTGGCTGATACACTGGGAAGTGGCCTTGCCCGCTGGGTGGAACGTCTGCGGCTCCGGCCGGCAGTTCTGTGGCGTCCTTGTCTCCGTCCAAATTGTCCTGGATATCCGCTGGGATCTGCTGGGCGGTGACGTCTCCAGTGTATCGGCGCAGTCGGCCAATATGCGCGGTGACCTCCCAGATCTTAGCCGTTGGGGAGGCTGGACAGATGACGTATGGGACGTCCATAGCCTTGCTTACTATCTTCCAGGGGCCGGTCCACCTCTTCGTAATCTTGGCTGCTTTCCCAGGCACCAGGCGGGGGGCCAGATACCAGACCAGGTCTCCAACCTCGTACTTGGCCGTTCCTTCGTAGGCCGCCTCGCTCTGGCGGATGGTCCCATCTTCCCACTGTTGAATCACGTCAAATACTGCGTGGTAGCGCTGTAGGATGGCCTGGACATTGGCTCGGACTGAAGCGTATTCAGTGTCGGGCAAGCGGAGCACCAGGTCCACCGGCAGTTTGGCCTCTCTCCCAAAGTAGGCCAGGAATGGGGTCACGCCTGTAGTTTTACAGGTTTTTGTGTTGTAGGCTAAGGCTATGGCGGGGAGGTGCGTCTCTCAGTTATTGTCGTCTCGATCCAAGAACAACCGCATGACTGTGTTGAGCGTCCGGTGAAACCTCTCGACCCGGTTGGACTGCGGATTGTAGGGCGACGGATGCAGGCCAATCTCTAGCTGGGCGGCCAACTCCTTGAACACTTGGCCGGTGAATTCCATCCCATTGTCAGAGTGGATCTTCAGGGGGCATCCGAACGTGGCGATGTGGTGATGCAGTAGGGCCTCGGCCACGGTGATGGTGCGCTTGTTGGGGATTGGATAGAGGCTGACAAACCGGCTGAATCCATCTTGGCAGGTGAGGATGTAGCGGTTGCCGGCTGGCGTCTCAGTCAGGGGCCCTACCAAGTCAATGAATAGCACTTGCTGTGGATACCCTTGCCTTCAACCGTTTCTTGGTGATCTTCTGCACACACTCTGGGCAGGTCTGGACCATAAGGCGGACGTCGCGGTGTACGGTGGGCCACCAGAAGTGCATGGCGACGCGAGCTATGGTGGCCTCCATCCCGTGGTGTCCGGCCATTGGAGCTCCGTGGGCCAAGAAATATGCATCCTGATGGAGGGCTGGAGGCAGCAGGTAGTGGGTCCCCTGTCAAGGTCTTGGCGGTGATGGTGTGGCACCCATGGTTGTTGATCCCGAGGGCTGCAAACCGGCTGGCGTACTGCTGTACTTTCTGGACTTTCCCCGGAGCTTTGCCTTAGGTGGAGGCTTCCCATCTGCTACCCACTAGCAGACACATAGCAGGAGAGGATCCTGGGTTTGGGCTTCTAAAACTCATTCTGGATCCAGGCAAACTGCGACGGGCCTGCCGGGCGCAGCTGGCATGGGCTCCCCTAGCTGGCAAAGGTAGTGGAGGTACTCAGCCTGCTAGGCTACTTCCTCGGCTGAAGGGGCAGGCATGTTGTCGTCCTCTCGGCGGCTGAGAGCGTTGGCGTTGGTGTTTTGGGAGCCGGGGTGATGGCAGACAGTGAAGTCCAAGGCGGCCAGCCCCTCTTGCCAGCGGGCTACCATTCCTGTGGAGGCGTTGAGCGACTTCATTTGCAGCAGGGCAGAGGAGTCCTTGTTGATCTGGAAGCTACGGTAGGACAGGATCCCATGGAACTTGCTGAGGATGGCAGAAATGGCCCGGCTGCTGTAGTCAGTTGAGCTGCGCCAGCTGGGCATCCATCTCGGCGGTCCACATCAGTGCCTTGGCCGTCTTTTGTCTATTCATGTCGTAGGTGAGGTCAGCGTACTCCGGGATGAACAGCCAGTAGTACCCGAAGAACCCCAGGAGGGCCAGCAGGTCCTTGGGTGTACTGGGGGCTGGCCAGTCTAGGATGCGGTCAATGTAGTCCTCCTGCATAGCGATGCCCTCGTGGCTGAGGGTGTGGCCCAGGTAGTCGACCTTGGCCCGGAACAACTTGGTTTTGGATGGCTTGAGGCGAATCCCTCCCCGACGGTGGGCTTTCAGGACCTCTCGGAGTCTAGCCAGGTGGGCCCAGGTATTGTTGTGGAAGGACAGGACATCGTCCAGGTAGGACTGGAGGTTGGCCGTGCCCAGGGGGTTGAGGACCCCGGCAATGAACCTGGAGTAGACGAAGGGGGCGGTGACCAGGCCAAGGGGCATCCTCTTCCACTGGTACAACCCCCTAGGGGTGGTGAAGGCCGTGCAGGGTCAGCTATCCTCGGACACCCGGATGGTATAATAAGCGGCCACTGCGTCTAGGGCGCTGTATACACGATGTCTGCCAGCTGCTGAATCTTGGGTAGAGGGTAGCTGTCTAGCTCAAGGCATTTGTTGAGAGCCTGCTAGTCGACAGCCCAACGGGTGCTCCCATCCTTCTTCTTGATGGGGATCAGGGGGCTGCTCCAGGCTGAATCGGAGGGCTTGATCACTCCTTCCTGCAGCCAGGTCTCCAAGGGTTGAGATCGCGGAATTTCTGCCGGATCGGCTGGGTCCCGGGCTTCAAGCGGAGCTGCAATTCCACGACGTCAGTGCAGCCTGGGGTAGAGTTGGAGAAAACATCTCTGTACTCCGATATCATCATCCAAACCTCCTTCTTAAGCAGGGGGTCCTTGCGTAAGAACTCGTTCTCCTCTAGCTCAAGGTCTGCCCACAGCTGCTGCATGTCTGGGGGTTCAGCGGGTTCTTGGATGGAGTGTATGCTAGGGGGAGGCTCATCCGAAACCTCTAGGATGTCAGGTCTCACCAGCTCCCCTGCCACAGGGAGGCCGGCATCAAAGGGCATCAGACCACGACTTGACGGGCCTGGTCCCAGACTTAGCTGACCGCAACTCGACGGGTTCGATCCCGGGGGTGGCTGGACTCCACTGGCCGAGCACGGATCCGGGGGCATCAGGCCGCGACTTGACAGGCCTGGTCCCCGGTAGATGGGGCCAGGTGGACACGGCTGCCCGTTGATGAAGGTGTCCCTGGAGAAGATGGCCTCCGGTGGGCTGGCAATCTCAGGAAACGTCGTTGGCAGTTCCGCCAGGGGCACCTCGGGCACTGGGGGCAATTCCATGGCCAACAAGTTGGTCCCCTTGTGGGCATTCAGAGCCGTATCCACCCAGTGAGTCCCTTTCTCGACAACTTGGGGCTGTTCAGGCAGGGGGCCCAGCAGCGGCCCCTTGTAGCTTAACTCTCTCTCGGCGGTCTCACGGTCCACTGGGACACCGCGGAGGGGGATAAACTCCCCACGCACCCACAGACAGGGGGTTTGCATGTCGAAAGAAAGCCTAGTTCAGAATTCACGCAAAAAGTACCCCCCTAAGTTCAGCGGGTGCAAGAGATTCCTGACCACGGTCACGTGATACAGGTGGAGTATGAGCGTATGGCTGACTGCCATATACAGCTCATGAAGTTTCCCTATTACCTGGAGGGGCTGCCCTTCCTCATTGGCGGTCAGGATATGCATATTGTCAGGGATTAACATTCTCTGCACTCCCATGGCGTGCATGAGGGACTCGGAGATGACGGCAGACCCAGGCACACGGTTGCCGGAATCTACCATGGCTTCAACCTGTACGTGCTGGGCAGGGTCGTGAGTGGGGAACCGTACCCTGAAGTGGCAAGGGAAATGCAAATCCTGGCCACTAGACAGGGGGCTCTCGCGTTCCGCTGGGGTCGGGCGGAATTTCGGCGGTGGCCGGGCCGCAGCTATGGTGCCCTCTCCTACCATGGTGGGGGCACAGAGCTCCAGAGGCTGATCTGGAGGCAGTGGCTGCAGGGAACACTGGTCCTGCAAGCCAGATGGTGGGCGCAAGCGGCGCCGTTGGGTTCGTGTCCGGGCGCTTCCCAGCCACACATTGCCAGTTCTCAGGGGGGGAGACCAGCTACTCAGCACTCTGTCTCATAGGGGGACCAGCTACACAGCTGTCCATTTTGTAGGTCTGGCCTTGGTGTCCTGTGGCTTGTCCCAGCTACACATGCCAAATTAGACCTGGTTTTTTAGCCATATGGGCTAATATGTCCAGTCACTGCGGTCGCGCCTCTAGCGCAGCTACCGAGCGGTGTGGAAAACACTGTCCAAAATTGGTGCGTTTAGCAGGCAAAACTGCCTGCAGCAGGCAAAAATGCCTACGTGGTGCGTTCAAATGATGGAAAAGTTGCCTAAAAAGGCCGTCTCTCGGGTCAGTTGGCTTCTTGAAGTCTTGTTGGATGTCAGTTGACTGTCCCCTTACTTGCAAAAGGGTCCAATCTCTCGGCCAGAGATAGAATTGGCTATTTTAGCAGGGCTTGATTGAAACACGCTGACACCAAATTGTCGTAGGGTGAAGCGGTTCAACCCTACTAAGCGAGTTTGGTCAAAAGAGCCCCTAGCTAGAATCCTTAATTCTATCAATAAAGTACTACAAGTAGTTACTGTTTGAAAGTTATATTTGAACTGAATATATACAACAAGTTAATAGCTTTATATACAAAACAGATTACAAATGGGTTAGGTAGAGAATGGGTGTGGAGAAGATGGGGGAGCCTCAGCCAGGTGAATAGTAGGTGGGTAGGCTCCGGTAGGGGGTAAGGTAGACGTCCCCCGGAAAAGGGTAGGTTACTGGAACATGCAGAAGGGAGGGGCAACTAAAATTAAAATTTGAATGTATAATGCATAAATCGTTTATACATTATATCACCTTTCCCTATGACCGGAGTAGCTGAAAAAAAGCGTTTGCAATAATTGGGTTATCTGCTGTACAACTTTGGAAATTAGGGAAGAAATAGGCATCTTTTTTTCTGATTAGTTTAATTAATTCTATGTAAGTTGTCAACCTTGTTTATTTACCATTATTATTAATTTTCATGACAAAGAAAAACTCCTAAATGTAATAAACACAAAGATGACAACATACATAAAAGCGAAGCTCTGAAATCAGACAGTAAAACAAAAGTTAATAAGCAATCAGATTCATTCTAAAAGTCTTTTTTTAAATTGTTACAAAATTCTTCCTTGTTTTCCTGGGAATTAAAAAAGTTTAAAAACTATCATGTTTTAATGGACTTGCGGACTTTTTTTTAACGTTTATAGAATTACTACGCTTTCGTAATCGTACCAAATTGTTACAGGAGTCGTCATCTACAGTTTGACATCTATAGGAAAATTCTAACATGCCAATATTAATGAAATACTTACAGTTATGTACGTACGGACGTACAGACCCTAAGTATAGAAAAGCTTAGCTTTTTAATAATGAATAACATTATATAGAATTAAAAATGATCAATACCAAGTGGTATGTTAAATAACAAGAAAAATACTGTACATAATACCGTAACATGCATATTAAAAATGCATCATTATTGGATGAAAATGTATTTTTTATTCCATTAAAAAGCATGCTGTTAAAAATATTAACAAAGAAAATAAAACAACAGTTTGAATTTCTTATGGAAAATTTTTATGTGTGTTAAAAGTTTTTCCTAATAGGAAGGCAATATTTAAATACAATCTTCTATAATACAAAGTAGAACGATATCTGTCTTTCAGTCCATCTGTCTTAAGCTTAAGATCTCAGTAACCACTGAACTGATTGGGCTCTACACTTTATGGAATATACCTACTGGTCCTGTGATATTTGCTTGGGGTTTGAGACACACCCACCCCCACAAAAAAATCTCCCCCACCAGTTTTTAAAACTTTTTCTTTAATTATATCTAAAATACAAAAAAATGGGTTGATCAAACTCAGTTCATTACCTTTGGGGGAAAAGCCCCTATGGGCGAAGCCGCTACTAGTATTACATAAAGTAGCAAGGGTTTTTGTCTAAAGCTTAAGATAACTACTCAACCAATCGAGGTCTATATTTTAGGTAAGCTTCACATAGGTTCTATAATGGTTTTAGGCTATTATTTTCATATACAAGTCTTAGGATGGTTCTAAGCTATTTTACGTGACCCTGCGAATTAAGAGCTTCTGGTCATGCATATAGTCATAAGGATCAGTTTATAGAGTAGCTTCGCCACTAAAAATGGTCCCTCCTCATAAATATCGGTCGTCATAATAATAATAATAATAGCCCCCATAATGGTGAGTATTTATAATATAATAGACCACGAGTATCAACTATAATAATAAAATAATAACAAGGATGACAACATTAGTTGAGGCAAAGCTGGGGCGATTAATACATTTTGAAAATAACATCGCTTTATGTGTAAAAGCTGTTTAAAAATAAGTTTCAATCGTAAAAGGAATCTTCTTCAAGAGTATAATATGTTACCTAAAATTGTACAAAGTTTAAAATTTATAGGACAATAGGACAATACGGTACCCCAAAATTTTAATTTATAATTTTTTAACCCCCTAAAATAAAAAGCTTGAACGTCCTTTTCTCTTATCTAATACCTATATTTGAGATTACTTTTATTTAATGAAATCTTCTAATTTTTAACATGTACAAAACGGCCTGCTGTATTGCATCAAGATCCATGTCAGATCTATATAGGAAATAAACGTCTATAATTGAGCTCGAATCTTCCAAGCATATGGTGTATAAATTCATAGTGCTCCAATAATCCCTAATAAACTCTCATACTTAAAGATGCTCCATAACGATAAGAATGTTAACAAGAAAAATAAGAGGTCTAGCTCTAATAGCAGCTGAATAAATCCCAATTCCCCAAAAAGGTTACATATGGCCAGCTAAACAGACGGACGGACAGACAAAGTGAATAATAGAGTAGCTATGCTACTATAGAAATAATATAATATAATGTAATGTCCATTTATTCTCTTTTATATGTTCACATTATTATACTAGACACCTGTCATAACTGCAATAGACAAAAAGTTTTGAAGTTGCATTTTTGACAAATGCTTTATGTAAAATTGGGCCGGATACTTTTTTGGACGGATACCGAGTATTGGATATCCTGCTGAAAAAAAATGCCGGGTATACGGTATCCAGCCGGATATCTGGTCAATGCTGGATATATGGTCAACGCCGGATATCCGGCTAGTTCACAGATATCCGGCTCTAGACATCAGCCGGATAAAGAAACTATCCGGATCCGGCCCAACCATAATTTTATGATGATGATATAATGGACTGTATTATAAAGCAGTAAGGGTTTTTATCTGAAGCTTAAGACCTTAGAAATTGCTGGTCTGTATGGGTTGTACCTTTCATGGAAGCTTGATGGTTTTAGGCTATTTTTCTGAACGCCCCTAGATGCTAAGGATTAGGCAACTAGACTTTAAAAAGTATTAACTAGCAAAAAAGTTACATAATTATAGTTTTTCAAGTAAATAATATGTAGATAAATGCATATTATGTGAAATTTTAACAGCTGAGTCGTTGAGCAACACCCACCAAATACTCGTGAAATATTATAATATTTTGTTCAGATACTTTACTTTAGTTATATAGTGGTGCTCTTAGTCATTTAGTACCTTATTTTAACAGTAGAATTCAGTATTATTGAGACTTGAGGCTGCTGTAATATTTATGTAAATTAAGAGCTAAGGAACGGCTTTATTGATAGGTGGGCAGGGGGAAAATCAATGAAATGACAATGGGCATACAGGGTGCGCCACATAAATCCGGACTTTTTCTTATTTTTAAACAAATGAACATAAAATCGTCAATTTAAAAGATTTTATGGAATTTTAAAAACTGGAAAGCAAACTAGGTATATGACTATTAGATTATTCAATAAAATCGCCGCCAGCCTCAATCATCGCCTCTACCCGCCCCCTAAACCGCCCGCCGACCCTGGTCACCATGTCCCTGTTCAAGCAGGCGAAGTTCTCCATGATAGGAGCAGTGAGAGAGGTCTTCTTGGTATGAGCGCGTCTATTGGTTCATGCTTTAATGGCGCTCCAGGCTCAAAAGTCCATTGGATTAAGATCGGGGCTGCTGGGAGGCCACATATCCTTAAGGAGTGAGTAACATCAGGATCCAAATTAACCCATCTTTAAAGCTACTCTTTGACACGGCGGCTCTCATTTGGGCCACAGTAAAGCTAGAACAACGTTTTATACCTTTTTAAAAATGGCATGAAAATTAAGATAGGGTTATCAGCGCAACACATAATCTAAAACGAGTTTCAAGGTTCCATATGGGCCCCTGAAGTCAAGAACCGAGAAATTTTCAAGATTTTTGACGTTTTTGACATCTTAAAATCTACCACGATCCACTTTGTCGGAGCACTACAGCCATGTCAGCTGGGATAGAGAGCTCTAGTCTTTTCTAGTGTTTTCACTAGGTATCTGATAGTAACTCCAGCAAGTTTTATTAGTCCATCTCACCTACAGATGGGCTGAGGTCAGATTTAGTAGGCCCAAGTCATAAATCCACGGTAATTTATCTGCGCAATTCGAATCTGCCTTGTTGAACATATGCGCGGCCAGCTCGGCGTACACGTCCTCCATCGTCCAAAGATTTTCATGGGCAAAAAGGTCATTACCTAAGCTTTTTATAGTGGGGTCAAACGTCCTGATTGGTCAAGTAGTTTTGGCGCTATGGCCGTTTAAAAAAAGTCCGGATTTATGTGGCGCACCCTGTAATTCCCTGATAAGTAGTTTTATTGATTATTTCACATAGTATATGTTTCACAAATATCATCAAAAATACAATAGGCTAATAAGCTAGTGAGGATAATGGTTCGAATCCCAAACATAATTAATATTGCTGTATAAAATCGTATTATATTAAGAAGTAATATTTTTTGTTTGTCCTTTAGGATATCCCTAATCAATAAACCGATAAATTCTCCATTTAAGGGTAGCTTCATTTAAAGCTTATGATGGTTTTAGACTATTTAATTTTTGAATATAAGTTAAATTTAGGCTATAATTAAGTTTCTATTCTAACCCCTGTATAGATAGTGCTAGTTTTCAAAAAAGTAATAGAATGTTTTACTTTGTTTTTGATAAATTCTAAATTGGAAGAAAAGGTGCTTTTAGGTTATTGCAGGTTTTAGGCTATAAGAGCTGAGGTCATTAATATTTAAAATAAATTCTGATTAAATTTTTTTTACATTTTTTATTTGAATTCAAATGCCAGAAAAGTGGTAAAGAATTTTTTTTAACTAAAACATTTATTTTGCACACTATATGGGCTATAGTTAATGTAAAATAGGTTTAAATATTTTTGGAATGGGGGAGGGGGGGGATTTAAAGTACTTGAGCTTTGGAGGGGAGAATAATATTATAGGTAAATATTTAAAGTGATATTGAAAAATAAATGAAAAGTAAATATTGTTGGAAATATAAGTTTTGACATAAATTGTGACATTTTTCTGACTCTCAACTATCAAATATTTATGAAACAAGTATATATATGTTCAAGAAAAAAATTAATTATTATACTTTGTAGGTTTGAAATGATAAGATTATTCATGTGATAGATAGATTATCTTATTTAACAGGTATTGTCAATAAATTAACAAATATGACATATCTATAATACAAAGTAGAATGATGTCTGTCCGTCTGTCCCTTAAGATCTCGAAAACGACTGAACTCATTGGATTCTACTCTTCAGGGAATATATCTACTGGTCCTGTGGTGGTTTTAGGTTATTTTCTCGGGGATGGGACACCCCTCCGCCTCCCCCCCCCAAAAAAAAAAAATTGACTTCAATTTTTTTAATCAGTTCAAAATTAGTGGTTGCAGCTCCATTTTTTTTTCAATTACCTCTTAGGGCAAAGCCCCTAGAGGCTATGGGCGAAGCCGCTAGTTTGTAAACAAAGAAGATACAAAAATGTTATTAAATATTCAAATTTTCAGGTTTCTCAGGGGAGAGGACAATGAACGATAAATTGATGTACATTCCAATGATGATAAACTTTAGTTATGATGTAACTTCGCTACTAAAAATATTTTACACATTTTTAGTAAATTGAAAACAACCTTCCCTATATAATATTTATAAAAAAAAAACCTTGTTTTTTCTTATAGTAGTAAAATACGTTACACGTCTTACTGGTTCGTATACTTTTTAATTTCCTAGCAAAGCAGGTAGAAAAGGATAAACTTGTGAAAACACCCAAAACCTTGATTGTTTATTTAAACATATTTAAATCGTCCTATTAATTTAAAACTTGGCATAATGATCAAGGGCGTCCAAGCCTTTTCATTCTGGGGGGAAGGGGTAGTGAAAATTTAAAAATAAAAATTTTTGGGGTGTAGATAATCTTTATATCATATAGGCAAGTATGTCCAAGCTTTTACTTTTTTTTGGGGGGGGGGAGGTAAAAATGGTTGCTATCATCCTTGTTTTTCAGTGAGAATTTTATTTAAGTATCATTTTTGTCATTTATATTATATGTATAACAATTAATACAAAATATGCAGAGTATTTCTATAAGAGATATTAATTCATGGACATTAATTGCATTATTTTTAATTTTTGGAAGTCTATCTCTCAGTCTTAAAAATGCTTTTAACTAATCTTTAAATCAATTCTATTAAAACTTTTAAGAAATTGAAATAAAATATGTAAAAGTGAGAGAAAAATTATTTTCATATTTTTTCAAATTTATGGTTTTCTGGTTTTAATACCTCTAATGTTTGTTGTTATTTAATAATAACGAAGCTACTCTATAGTTCGAAATTTCAGTTTGTCTGTACGAAAAGGTTTATTCAAGATAGACGGCTGAAAAATTGCGTCCTAATTAATAATGTCATAAATAAAGGAGCATATATTCATACTGATTTAATTAGATTTTTATACTGCTCCTAATTTTTGTGTTTGGATTCATATTTTATTTTTTTTGTGCTTCGTTACTTATGGATGTTTTCATCCTTGTTTTATTAAGATAATTCATTACGTTGACATTATTATTATTAGGGAACACAAAAACTGGCTTCATGTATAAAAATTAATTCATAAAAAGACGCATAAATATTTAATCGCTGTATCATCACAGGACTGTCTGTATTTTTTCCTAAACTAATCCTTATATAAAAGTAACATGATGTTTGTAAGTTTGTCTGTCTGTGTGTACTGAAGAATCGGGCAAACTGACTGCACTGGACTGATATGGTTCTTCTTTTAGGTCCAGGGGATATTTTCACCCTCCATAGAGCAATAGCTCCTAGAAAAATAACCCCCTTACCCCCCGATTTTTTTTTCATTCTTATTCTATTTAAAACTAAAATTGAGAGTGGAGGGTCGACTTCACCCCCCCCCCCCTATTCTCTAAATGCGATTGATAATGAAGATTTTTTTCTTTGAAATATATTTCAATATGAAGAACACACAAAAGACCATTTTGATAAATCTAAAAAGTACAGTCTTTCTGCTCATGATTCTTTTTTGAGAGATTTGTTCCTACTGAATACTAAATTAATCATATAATAATGTCTGTGTGTGTGTATGTATGTGTGTGTGTGTGTGTGTGTAAGTATGTGTGTGTGTGTGTGTGTATGTGTGTGTGTGTGAGTATCTAAATGCTGTGACAGAAACAGGAACGGTAACATCTAAAAGCAACTGTTTGTACCATTTTTTAGTATGATGCAATGTTTTTTGAACATATTGCAACCTAAGTTATCCTAGAGTTAAATTACAATGCTTTAATAGTTATTTCTCACTTCGTATTATAAACAGCTTTCCGCGGTAATAAATTGTACTGCTAAAAAAACTGGTTTTAATCTTATGATTGTACATTTTAATATTCGTAGAAAACTAGATAAATAAGATGCTAATATAATTTTTTCGTATGGATGAGAACCGATACTAATCCAACGGATTAGAATCGGAGAAAAAGAAATCTTAGGACATATATGAAGTAGTAAGGTTTTTTTATGTCTGTAGATTCTTGAGATCTTGTTAACCACTGAACCAATTGAGTTCTCAATTTTAGGGATTCTTCACATAGGTTTGAGGTGGTTTTTAATCTTATTTATTAAAAATTTAATCCATAGGATTGTTTTTGGCTTAAGATTTCTATAACTTATGAACCGATTGAGTTCTTCATTTTAGGGAAGTTTCAAATAGATACTACAATGGTTTTTAAATTTAAGTCATAGGATGGTTTTATGCCATTTTAAGCCTTCTTCATTATATATACTAGGGGTGCAGCTACCAATATTGTATAGAAATTCATCATAAGCCTACTGCATAAAAGCATTTATTTGCATATCTAAGCCATTACTTAATGCGTTCATTGTATCATAGGAATATTAAATATCTATCCTACTACTTGCCTTAATCAAATCAAGATATTTTACAATAGAACTAAGATGTCAACATCCATAAAAGTAAAGCACTGAAACGGTAGGACAAATGGACATTAACACTTGTATAGTGTCAGAACTGTATAATCAGAATATAAATGTATAAGAGTCGAAGCAAACTTGTAAGTAAATTTGCTGAAAACTGCTTGATACAGAATAATGTTTAGTGACATACTTACATTTTTAGGACTTGATTATAGAGTTTCTCCGTTTATAATATTGTACTTTGTTGTCCCAGGAATCAGTATACCAAAAATAAGATCAATCGGATAATTAGATCACAATAAAATTTGTTGTCATAAAAGTAAAAAAATCAACATGTTTAAAATAGACTTACGTACCTTCTGGTAATGATTATAAAGTTGCTACGCTTTCTAAATCGTACCTAACTACTACAGGAATCCTCATGTAAAGTTTGAAATCGATGGGACAATTCTAACATTCCTAAATCAACGAAAAAAGCTATACGTTACGGACGGACGGACGGACCGACCCTAATTATAGAAAAGCTTCGCTTTTAAAAAGGATTATAAGTCTGTAGATATTAAGGATAAGTCAAAAAACAATAAATTAATATACATCCCCAATGAGAGAAACAAAATTACCCCTTAATGTTTGTTTATGTCGTAAACATTATTGGTTGAAAAGTTTGGACACTGCTAATTTAAAATAGAAACCAAACAACCAAAATTTAAAAAATGCTTACAGTTTTTGAGCCAAGGAATATTATAACTTTGGTTTAAACTTTGGGTACCAGAGTAATTTACAGTCCAGTGTCCCTTCCTTCCCTGTAGTAAATTTCACTTTCTATTAGTAGGCAGCTTCTTCACAATTTGAATATGTCCGTTACCCCGTCCCGTCCTGGAAAATTTTTACTTGCTACACCTTCATATGTTATAATTGAGACGGCCCCCATTTTTTTTTGTTCAGGTTTATATCAACACACTAGAATTGAAATTTTGTAAAAATCTTTAAAATTGGTACATGGTACAAAAGCCTTAAAAAAGCACTAAAAGCAGGTCTTTTTGCAGATTTTAAAAACTTTGCAGTGCTTGTACCGTCGCAATTTTTGCATTACAGAAAAAATATTTTGCATTGATTTTTTTTTGCATAAATCAACAATATTTTGGCTGGGGGCCCAAATTTTAACAAAATTTTTCCAGGACGGGACGGGGTAATGTCCGAACTTACATCTGTCATAACGCATCATTCAATTACTTAGTGGTTGAGCCGTCGTCTATTAAACAGATCTAGGATGGTAATACAGATAACTACCTCCCCCTCCCCCTTTACAATGATCTTTTTCGTCTGCTATCAAATTGTTTTCTATTCCTGACAACATTGGTTGATTTTCAAAGACCCAATTGATAGTGGGCACAAGGTTATTGGGATAGGGAATAGAGTTATTTAACCCCTTTCACCTCTAGTTCTATACTGTAATGTCAATAACATTTGACTTTTTATGACATCGTCCTTTCACTAAATTGCTATAATTTCGCTTAAATTGCTACCATTTTGCTATCATTTCCAGGGGTGGGGGGGGGGGGGGTGATATTGGACAGTAAATTTCACCATTCCCATTCGTTGGCTAAAAATAAAAAACTAAATCGAAAATTGGGTTATACAAACCTTCAGTATCAAAATTGTTAACCAAATCATTTTAACTTTTTATGGTATTCATATTTGAGGTTGAACTTATGTTTATCATCCAATATCTTACATCTGCTTTATGTCCTTATGTTTCTTGATTTGATGAAAACATGGCGTGACTTCTTTAAACACATAACTTATTTTAGGTTAATTTATAACACAGATTTGTTTAATTTTTTTGTGAATTTAAGAAGTGTATTTTTAGATTAATATGTTAATCTGTTACCCGTTACCGTGGCACAATACGTAGCACAACTGTGGGTCGTCATGGAGGTGATGTGTTCGAATGCTATAGGTGGGCGACATACCTAGTTAGAGTAGGGGGGAATGTTTTGTCCCATAAACAGGCGCAACTCATTACCATGCACATGTACATCTTATCAGACAAATTTCGTGCTATCAAAGGGTTAGTTGTCTGTTGGATGTTTCTTAACCTAATATCCTTGGGTGTTAGAGTATCACATCCCATTACACGCGTATGATGCTCTGGATTCTGTAGATGATCACTTAATAATCGCCTTTACTTAAGGTAAGGTAATAATCTGTTACTAAATATGGATCAGTAACTTTGATTCTACGCAATTTCTCTCTCTCTCTGTGCTATTTATGAACAAAGCTGTTTTATAATAACAAGGATAATCACGTGTATAGAAGCGAATCTTTTTGAAATTTTACCAAAAAAAAATACAAAAAATAGAATAGTCATTCTCACATAAACGACCCCTTAAATAGTGGATGTAAATATTGTTTTTTTCACCCCGAGGTAGTAATTTATTTCCCCGAGGTAGTCATTTATTTGCCCAAGGTAGTCATTTATTTCCCCGAGGTAGTCATTTATTTCCCCGAGGTAGTCATTTATTTCCCCAAGGTAGTCATTTTTTCCCTGAGGTATCATTTTTTCCCCTGGTATCATTTTTATCCCCGAGGTAGTCATTTTTTTCACTCGAGCATGGCAACCGGTGAACAGAATCTCAGTTCTGCACCACAAGCCTTGCACGACTGAAGTTCCCATGTCTATACAGTCATATTTATATGAAAATATGAGAAAATATTTTTAGAACATTTTTAAATTCTTTTTTAAAGATTTTTGAATTTTTATTAATTACTAAAAGAAAGCATCATTACCTCAGGGAAAAAAATGACTACTTCGGAGAAATAAATGAAAGTTAAAAACTAAAATTAAACCACATTTTAGCATGAAAAATGAGTTTTTGTTTAAATGAGAATGATATTCCTATCCAGTTTTTTGTTTAGGAATGAATATTTTTTGCCCTCATGAATAAATGATAAGCTATCGCTCCATCATTTATTCCTATTTCAAAAAATATTCATTCCTAAACAAGAAACTGGATAGGAATACCCCATTTCTCGCATCGTATTATAAACAGCTTTCCGTGGATATAAAATGTACAATCATAAGATTTTTTCGAATATGTGAGAATCAGTTCTAATCCACCGGATATTAATCGGTTTCGAATGAATACAAGATACATACTTATGACTTTCTCCTTTTTTAGTAGTGAAGCAACTCTATAATTTACATTGTTCGTCCGTCTGTCCGTCTGTCAGTCACGAAATAAAGGAAACGTTTTTTTTCTCGATTTCTATTAAAGATAGACAGCTGAAATATTTAGTGAAGATTCCTATGACATATGCTCATCTAATCTATACATTGTTTTTTCCATATGTCTATTAATTGAGGAGCTAGATCGATTCCTAGATTTTTACGTTTTGTAAAATTCTCTACTCCTTTTAAAGACAGACGACTGAAATTTTCTGGAACTAAATAAATTGACATTCTACATATTTTAACTAAGTTACAGACTGACAGACACAAACACTTATAGATATAGTTTTTTTTTTTAACAAACAAACCGTAAGATTAAACAATTGAAATTTAATACTCGACCCTACTTATAATAAGCTTTTCAATGACTTTCTTGTTCAAGGATTAATTTTAATCTTTTAATGAATAGTGTAGACTGTACCTTTAGCTTGTCTGGGGACTTTGCCCAAAGAAATCAAGCGGTGAAAAAAGTTAGGGAAATATAATTTGTTGACAAACTTTTAGGTCCAATAAATAAAAAGCCATATCAAATGTCATCATAGCTGCATAGTTATTTTCAACACAATATTGATGTTTTGTATTTCAGACTATTTTCTACGACAAATAAAATAAAAACCATTCAATTATTGGCACAGGACATAAACATAACTATATCTTAGGGTTTTTCATTTTACTTTCCGAGGTAAACTGTCTAAAAATAGATATTTCAAAATATTTACCCTTTACAAAAATTGCATATAGAAATATAATTTGCACTCATCCAAATCACTGTAAAATACCTGTAAAACTTAGTACCTCATATTATGTCGACGTTATTTCTCCGTTGCCATAACTCCCTTAAAAAAATCAATAGTATAAGACTTTCATTTAAATCATTAACAAGTCAGTTATAGGCTACTTTTATTTTAAAACATACATATAATATAAAAATTTTATGTCGAAAATATGTAAGATATGCATTTAATATTGACTACATATATCTCTTATGTCAATATATACCTCCAAGTTCAACAGGGGTGTAGTAAATAATGAATAAAATGATTGCTCAATAATCGACATGCTCCAGATAACTTTTAATTACTTTCAGACTTTGCCAGGGATTGATGGAATAGTTATTTTTATGAAACACACGGAATTAAGATTTTTTAATAAAAACTGGGGAATTGTGTTATCCTTCTATAAAAGTAACAGGATTTCTGTGAGTAATTGTGTGTGCTTGACTATTATGGTTTTCCTTTACATTGAAGCTTCTCATAGGTCCAGGGAAGACTTATAACAGTTTTCGGAGAGGTCAACTCCATCCTTCAAGAGAAAACGTCCCTGAACCCTCCCCTCCCCCCCCCCCCCAAAAAAAAAAAAAGATAAAAGAATTATTTATAGTTTAAAGTTAAGGATCGACTTTTAAGACCAAAGAATTAATGAAAGACTCTTGGTAATTGTTGAAAACTGTGAATAGTTATTTCTCGCATCGTATTATAATCTGCTTTCCGCAGATTTAAAATGTACAATTATAAGATTAAAATTAGTTTTTAGCCCGTGCCTCCGGCATCACATGGATGAAAACTAGATATAATACGATGCTAGACATAATTTTTCCGTATGGCTGAAAACCGGTTCTAATCCACCGGATAATAATCGGTTTCGTATGAATACGGGAATAATATTCCCTTTACACAATATTTTAAAGCTATTACCTATTCCTATATCTCAATAACTTTAAGACTTTAATAATTATTCAAGTTAATGATCAGCATTGCTCTATTCCTAACCCTATAACAAAATAGGGATAAATATCCATCTAAAGAATTACCTAACCCTTTAATTACACGACCTTAGTCTTGAAGTCCTTATTGTTCAGGGCAACGCGCTTGGCCAGTTTGTGGTTTATGCGGATATTCCCCAAAGTTTATAATAGCGTTTTCTTATTAGATGGCTTAACAACTTTAGGGATTTGTATTGAATTTGGATTGGTTGGTTCATAAGGTTTAGTGTCCAAACGTTTTTACCGCAAATTGTAATTCATATAAGGGGCAATTGTGTGTATCATCATTGGTTATATACTTCAATTTATTGGCCATTTTCATATCCGAACAAATGTAATTAAATCTTTTATTTTTCAGTATTTCTTTCCACTTTCCTTACCCCTTCCTTCTTTTTCTAATAGCAGAACACATATTTAGATTTGGGGAAATTATATTAATTGATTCTAGAGTAATCACTTACAGCTTTTTTTCATCAAAAAAATCATTAAAGCGCTTCTAGCGTTATTATTAACATTATCTATCTTAAGGATTTTTATAGAAAGAGTAGGAGGAATGACCCAGCAACTCTTTCAAAGCTAACATATGACTTCCAGAAAAAAAATTGCAATTAAATGTATGTAGCTCTTTGTATCCTATTCAGATAAAAAATGGTAAGGTTTTTTTATCTGAAGCTTAAGATCTCCTAACTACTCAACATATTGGATTCTCTATTTTAGGTAGGCTTTATATAGGCTATTTCAATTCTAGATATAAGTCTAGATATAAGTTTTAAGCCGTTTTTCTGGCATTTTTTCTAGGGGCATTTTCACTACAAGATATACATAGTATATAGAAATATAAAGACTTGGCCACTCTAAATGTAGCTCTTTGTATCAAATTGATTAATTGATGACTCTAAATATAGCTCTTTGTATGAAAATACAAATTACATAGAAATATAGGTACTATGCCACTCTATTGTAGCTCATTGTAATGAAAAACTTTCTTAATTGATGACAGTAAACATAACTCTTACATATATTCTTATTATCTGTAGGAACTTGATCACTCTAAATGTCTGTCTATTAATGAACATACTTATTAGATAGAAAGGCAATCACCCTTGTTATATTCTATAAACTAAACTATTAATATTATTTTCTGGGGTCCATTCCTTTCCGCATATTATAACATATGTATTGTGTTTTATAATCGCAAAAACGAAGCTTGCGAATCAAAATTGCAAAGGAAGTTTCTGCTGTAATCTGATGTAATAATAAACAAATGGGGGTTCTGGCGGTTTGATAATGTGATTCATGTCTATTGTCTATAATATAAGTTAGTAAGGTTTTTTGTCTGTAGAGAGGGATCTCGCTAACCGCTGAACATATATGGTTTTCCTTTACAGGGCAGCTTTTCATAGGTTTAGTGAAGGATTATAATTATTTTGGGGGAGGGTATCTTCCACACTACATAATTAAAAGTAGTAAGGTTTTTTAACTGAAGCATAAGATCTCGGAAAATGATCAGTGAATCTTTAAATTGTCTTTGGGTAGTTTTAGGCTTTTTTTGAGATACCAAGCCGCCCCTAGAGGTTAGGGGCGAAGCATCTTATGTATAGATACACGGACAAGTTCTACATAAAGAAATCAACTATTAATACGGTTAAAATATGGTTTTAATTATTTTGACACGCAGAAAAGTTTCAGGCAAAATAGTTATTTGTCTGTAGATATCAAATACCAGTCACTCATTTTCACTTTTATATAATGCTATATGGTCGACACAAATTAAATGATAAAACGTAACTGGACAAAGTGTCTCGAAAATCAGCCATGTGACGTTAAAAAAAATGAAAGATTAACCAACTCTTTTAAGGGTCTTCTTTCCCACTTCTCCTCTTATACCCCTCATTTCTATGACGTCACATGGCTGATTTTTGAGACACTTTGTCCAGTTACTGTGAAACCCCTAAAATTAAACATCGACTTGATGGTACTGTTTCACAAATTAATATTTATCCCAAACTTATATGTGTTCAAATATGCCTTTGGTAGTTCATCAATGTATTGGGGGGGGGGGGGATTTGAAGATGAATTTAATTTCTGTAAACTTGTCCCCATTCCTGGACTGATGCTTTGAAGTCCTATGTAATTTATGCATGTTGACATATCTCCACCCCAATACTGAGAATCATTAATCTTAAACCTGCAGTCTCTATGTATGTATAGTATGTATGTTGCCAGGGATCTTAAGGGATAAGACAATGGAGGATTAATTGATGTACTTACCCATTAGAAATAAACAAAATAACCTTTTATTCAGATTAAAATTGTTGGTGCAAAATATAGAATCAACCAATAAAAATGGGTAAAAAGTACCCAAAATTTAGAGATAACTACCTCCCTCCCTTTTTCTATGACCTTTTTCGTCTGCCACCTAATTGTTTACTGCTACTTAGCTTTGTTAATATAACCGACACCATTGGTTGATTTTCAATGATCCAATTGAGAGTCGGCACAAGAACACTGCGATGGGGAGATATAGTTATGTAACCTTAACCCCTTCCCCCTCTAGTGTTTTACTCTAATGAATATGAGTGTGATTTTTAAACTTGCGATACTTAATTTACAGTCCAATGTCCCCTACCTCCCTGATATGTAAACCCTCTCCCATTTAGAAACATCTTACTTTATTTCACAGGGTGCTAGATAGTTATTAGTTACAATCACAATCAAGATTGAACCTGCAAGATCAGGACCTGCAGAATCATGCCTGTAGAGTTGGACATAAGTATTTTACGTTGGTCTTTTTTTAATATGGTTTATTCTAGTAGTTATTATGGAACCTCGTAAAAGTGTCTAACTATGACGTCAGAAAAAAATAACAATGAACCAATGAGAAGCCAGTATTCACTGTAATTGACCAATTGTAAATTATATAGCGGTCTCTCATTGGTTAATTATTATTTTTTTCTGACGTAATAGTCAGACACTTTTACGAGGTTCTAATTAAGTTTTGGTGATTTAAAATATTTTTTTTTATTTTCAAATTTTTGTTTTATTTTGTATAAAAACTAGTGGCTTCGCCCCTAGCCTCTAGGGGCTTTGCCCCAAGAGGTATAATTACATCTTCTTTTACTTACCCAGCAGAACGGATCACAAATTTTCGCACCTACCCAGCAGGAAAACATTTTGCGATTAAATTCGCGAAATTCATAAATTTCGTAAATTTCGTAATATTCGTAAAATTCGTATAATTCGTAAAATTTGTAAAATTCATAAAATTCGTGAAATTTGTAAAAAAAAAAAAAAAATGGGGGGGGGGTTTGTTTTTGGGGGGGTTGGGGGTGTCCCACCCCCCCAAGAAAATAGCTTAAAACCACCGCAGGACCAATAGGTACATTCCCTGAAGAGTAGAGCCCATTCGGTTCAGTGGTTACCGAGATCTTAAGCTTCAGACGGACAGACATCGTTCTACTTTGTATTATAGATAGTATTCGAAGGGGAAGTAAGAGGCAAAATATAGCCTGGAACTATGCCATTATTTAGTTTAAGCTTCCCTAAAATGGAAAACTCAATAGGTTTAGTGGTTAGGGGGGAGGGGGGTCGACCCTCATCTTTCATTAAAAATCTTAAAAAGAAGAAGTAAAAGGCAGGGGCGATTTTTTCTTTTGAGGTTGAAGGTACCATCCCCCAAACTAGTTAAATTTTCCCAGGGCCTACGAGAAGCACTAATGTAAAGGAGAACCATAAAGGTTAAGCGATGAGGAAGTTTATTCGGTACACAGACAGACAGATTCAAAGACATCCTATTACTTTTATATAAAATGAAAATAAATTTTGAGAAAAAAAAATTTCGTGTCACCCTGTAAGACTTTTTCTACATATTCTACAAGAAAGCAATTATACTAATTTACATGTTGCAGATAATGTCGAAGGACGTACGGACAGATAGACAGACAATGGGGGGGGGGGAAATAGAGAAGGGTAAAAATGATGTTTTTAACCCGTCCATACTGTAATAGATAAGATAAACTGATAGGTATGGGCATGTATGGGTGTGTGTGTGTAAGTGCTATCTTATATAGAAAAGTAATATCATATTTGTGTACCAAAGGATCTCGCTTACTGCTGGACCGATATGATTCTCCTTTGCTGTGAAGCTTCTTATAGGCTCAGGGAAGGTTTATAAATACAATAGTTAATAAGAGTAATTAATTTCCCCCCCACCCCCCATTCAAATTAATTTTTAATTTTTAAAACTTAAATGGTATCTGTCTATGGTGCTCTTGCAAAATAGGGATAGATGTCACTGCATTTGGCCTACCTATGTCAGGAAATACCCTATACCCCATCTCTTTTCTAGGGGATTTCTTTCTTTCTTCCTTTTATCTTTCTCTCTACTAAGACGTCAATAGAATAGGTATCTAGGGTTGTAACTGCTAGTATATTAATAAAGACATTTTTCCATTTGAATACTGCAGACAATCAACTATTTTGATCTCACAACCTCTTTATGGAAATTGCATGGCAGTTAATTAAATAACTGAGATTTTCAAGTATGTCTAGTAAGATCTCAGAAATGGCTGGACTGATGGTTATATATCACTGATCTTGACAAGTTTGAGTAAAATATTTGGATCTACTGCAGTTCACGGTAAAATGTTGCTGGTAAGCAATATTTCCAAAAATCTATGAATTTCAAAGGCTGCTAGCTGCCAAACGGCTAAACGTACAGATCATACCCGCACACCATTTTAAGCGGCATAAGAAAGCCTACAAACAATCTGGAATAGCAAAGATCCAATTATGCACAGGGAAAGCTTCACTGAAGAAAAAAGGCGTAAAATAGGTCTTTTTCGCGCATTTCTCTGCACTGCGAGATAATTATGCATTATTGATTTATGGCTATTTCAGATTATTTGTAGGCCTTCTTATGCCGCTTAAAATTAATAGATTTTTGGAAATATTGCTTACCAGCAATATTTTACCGTGAACTGCAGTAGATCCAAATATTTAAATTGTCTACTATTGAAATATCTCTCTTTACAAGAATAAAATTTGTAAGAAGGTTAATTTTACAAAGATAAGATTTAATGATAGGCAGATAATAATAATGTTGTTGGGGAATTTCAGGGGGAGGACAATGGACAATAAAGTGTTCTTTCTTCCAATTATTATGTATAAAATTTTGCAAGTGGGAGAAGAAGGGGATGTTGATTCAAGTAAATGAAAGTGTATTCTTTGGTGCATTCTGTAAAACCATAAGTTAAGGTTATTTTTTCTTGTAATCTTAAATCTGCATGAGAAAAATTCTTGAAGACCTCTAGGGTCGTATAAGGGAAGTGGGGGGGGGAAGTCGACCTTTTTCGTACAATTTTGGTTTTTAATCCTTTTTAGGAAGAAAGCCTAAAAAGTCAAATTTGACGTCAAAAAGTATATGTCTAAAAGGAAGGATGAGAGGAGAAGTGGGAAAGGAAACCCACAACAAAGAGATGGATTTTTATGACGTCACACATGACACTTTAGGCGTTCTCCTTCACTGGACGAATAAGAAAGTCTAAAGGAGAACCATATTGGTTCAACGATCACCAGGATCCTTTGCTATCTACATACAGATATACATCCTATTACTTTAATATAAAAATAAGACTCAATTGACTTGCAATTATTATATTTCTCAATATCTATATAGCACAAAATCGATGGGAAAAATATCTAAATGCGTATTATAATTTTTATTTGCCAACTCTTCTTTCTAATTATCTTTTTTCATTAGAGGATTTTTTCATTAAGGTTAAAAATGTGATAAAGCCAATATTGTCCTGTTGTGACGTCATAAATTTCGGGATAGGAGAAGGGAAGAGGGGGGGGGGAATCTCTTCAAAGGAGATGGGAGAAATGGAGCTCTCCTTTCCCTTTCCCGGAATTTATGACGACACAACAGGATATTATGGGCTTTGTCAAAAATCTGATTCATCATTTGATCGATTTTTTAATGTCTGTTGTCTATCCTTCTGTCTGTCTGTCGGTCAGTCATTTCGTCTGGATATCTATCTTAGAGTTTGGAAATCCTTTCACCGTCTTTCTGTTTATCTATACGTTTCTGTCGGGTCAGCTGAATTTGAGTTGCCGAATGAGTACACAGTTTCCTCGGTGTTTCCTCATCCTATCTCAATATTTACTACTAGCTAAAAAAGCTTCAAACTTCGAGAAAAAAAAATCAAAATTTGAAAAATAAAAAGTCGTTTATACATTCAAACTTTGATTTCTTTTTTTGAAGTTTGATGTTTTTTAGCTTGTAGTAAATATTGAGATAGGATGAGGAAACATCGAGGAAACTGTGTACACAATCGGCAACTCGAAATCAACTGACCTTTTATCTTTCTGTACATTACACTGATACCCAAATTTATATATCCACATTTTCTTATTCGTTGACATAAAGACCTTGTTCTATTCTAGATTATTGGCTCAAAACTGAGTCCAAATAATTTTAATCTATAATTTGAAATGCTTAGAAATTTATCGTCATCCATTGTCTTATTCCTTAAAATCCCTGTGCGCTGAGAAAATGTTCCAATCTTGCCTTATTTTTCTCACCTTTCAAAGTTGAGTCCTTTTTTTCCATCTCCCACTCCCTGCGGGGGCTCAATTAGTTTCTAATTTATTGAGCAAACTCTATTAACTAGCGCAATAGTAAAATTATTACATGCGTAGCAACTCTTGTTATTTGCCAGTAGAGGCTATGCCCCTAGAGGCCTCATGGTTGAACTTTCATTTTAGTTTTAAGAAAAAATAAATAACAATCGAAAGGGGGCGATATATTTTAGGGGGATGGCGGTACCCTCCCTCATAAACCATCCAAGGACCTACACGAGAAGCTACATTATAAAGGAGAACCATATTGGTATAGCGGTTAGCGAGATCCTTCGGTACAAACAGACAAAAAAAAACACACAAATAGACATTCTATTACTTTTTTATAAGGATTTATGATAGTTCCTAGGACGTCTCTTATTATGTTATAGAAAATTTTGGGTTTTACATGAACTATCATTTTGGATTTTCTAAATTGATAAATAATCAAAATAATGCATCCTATTGTACTTATGCATGATAACAATAAAAAAAAGGTTAATTATGTTCTTGATTATTCTAAAACCTTTGAAAATAAGTTTTATAGACGGCTCTGGACATGATCGTATTTGTCTATTATTTAGTATTAACTAGAAATAACATAATATGCAGGGGGTCCAAAATAGGATGTTATAGTTTTTTTGGTTCCAAAAAAGATTGCAAAAAAAACTAGAAAAAGACTTTTAGATAAATACATAAATTTTTGGAATAGATAGATAGTAATTAGACAGATAGCTAATATATTGTAGTATTAAAATTAGTTGTATGTATATGGCATAAAAGAGAGAGAGAGAGAAAGAAATAGATAGATAGAAACTAGACAGACAGCTAATATTGTAGTATGTATATTAGTTGTATGTGAATGGTATAAAAGAGAGATTTATAGATAGATAGATATGAAGATAAATAGACATTGTTGTATGTGTATGGCAAATAGATAACTATATAAATAGATAGATAGATAGATAGATAGTAACTAGACAGATAGCTAATATATTGTAGTATGTTTATTAGTTGTATGTGAATGGCATAAAAGAGAGATATGTAGATATATAGATCTTAGGCTAGATAGATAGAAACTAGAGAGATAGCTAATATATTGTAGTATGTATATTAGTTATATGTGAATGCCATAAAAGAGAGATAGATAGATATTTAGAAACTAGACAGATAGCTAATATATAATAGTATGTATATTAGTTGTATGTGAATGGCATGTCTAAAATTGATCAGTGTATCTAGTTGATGGATGGGGGGGAGATCATGGCAAAAACAGAAACATTTTGCAAACAAAGGGGGTGTGGACACTTTACAGCAAACAAAGTGGTGTGGAAATATTACAGCATACAAATAGAGTGTGGAAACATTGCAGCTATGACGGCGTTTTCATATTTAGCAAACAAGGGAAGTTTGGACACATCATAGCAAATAAATTGAGTGTGGACACATCATAGCAAACAAAGGGAGTGTGGATCGACATATTATGGCAAATAAAGAGAGTGTGGTCACATCACAGCAAACAAAGAGATGTGGACATATAATAGCAAACAAAAGGAGTGTGGACACATCATAGCAAATATAGGAAGTGTGGAAACATCATAGCTAACAAAGGGAGTGTGGGCAAATTATAGCAAACAAAGGGAGTGTGGGCAAATCATAGCAAACAAAGTGATTGTGATACAAAATGGCAAAAAAAGAGGTGTAGACATATCATAGCAATCAAAAGGAGTGTGAACACATCATAGCAAACAAAGGGAGTGTGGACACATCACAGCAAACAGGGGGGGTGTGGACACATCATAGCAAACAAAGATATTGGAACGTTTCAGCTATGACACCGTTTTAACATTTAGCAAACAAAGGGGTCGTGGACACATCATAGCAAACAAATGGAGTGTGGAGTGGGCACATCACAGCAAACAATAGAAGTGTGGACACATCATAGCAAACAAAGGAATTTGGACAAAACAAAACGGGTGTGGAAAATTTATATTAATCAACGAGGATCAACGAGGAGTGGAAGTATCATAGCTAACAAAAGTGTCGCTGATATATTTTAGTAATCATAAGGGGTGTGGACACATCATGGCAAATAAAAAATTGTGGATTCATTATAGTAAAGAAAGTGGGTCTAAACTTGGTATTATTAGTCGTAAGCTTTCTAGTTTACTAAAAAATATAAAAATTCATAGAATGGGAAATGTTTAAAATTGTATAATTAGGTATTCTTTATTTTTTTAGATATTTGGTTTAATTTATTTGAATTGAATGAAATTATGGCTTTTGTGATTTAAACCATTAATTAATATTTTAACCATACGGGTAATGGGATAGGTCAATCATAAAAAAAAAACTTTTTTCCAATTCTAAAGTGAGAAATAAACATTTGAAAAATAGAGATTTCTTATCATTTCAAACAGCTTTCCTTCTTTTGTAACTTATTTGTCCTAGTTCTTCTTTACGTTTAATTTTTGGGCTTTCTCTTAAAGTACCTGTTTAAAAAGTTAGGTGAGGAGGTTAGTTTATTTCCTTATGCCTAACCCCTGGGAGGGACCCTAAACTGCGGGAATTTGCTGTACTCAATATAATCTAACCTAAAGTAAAAAATAACACAAGTAAATTACACGCCACGATCCACCCTCCGCCACCCAATTACTTTCAAATTAAGGGGAAGGAGTGAGGATTTCCTAGCTTGACGGGGAACTTTGTGGAAAACCGACCATAATTCCAAAATTAATTTAAAGTTCAGGGGAAATAATTTATAGTCTATTAACCTTTTCTTTTATCCTATATTTTTCACTTTCATTCTAGTTTCTGGTCTAGTTCCCAATCTTTATGTTAAAAACTTCCTCCCAAAACCATTTCCTTTAATTAATCAAAAAGAGTGCTGTCCAACAAATTATTTTCTTCTTTTTTTATTTTTATAAGTGAAGCTAGTGTATAATCAATGTACGTCCAAGAAAAATATGTTATATCCAAGTTTTAAATCAAATGTACTGATGTACAGTTTATTCGACCCTAATTACAGAAAAGTACAGAAAATATAAAAGGCTTTTATGTAGATGCGGGCAGAAGAAGCGTGTACCCT
This sequence comes from Acartia tonsa, assembly GCF_053477335.1. Classification (NCBI taxonomy): domain Eukaryota; kingdom Metazoa; phylum Arthropoda; class Copepoda; order Calanoida; family Acartiidae; genus Acartia; species Acartia tonsa. Next base: position 42,665,911 of record NC_137272.1, read on the forward strand.
CCCCCCCCCCCACCCCCACCCCACGGCCCCCTTGGAAAAATTAAGGAAGGAGGTTAAAGCAACAGATCTGTAGTATAGATGTATGTATTACATATAGAGATATCTCTCTCCTTTTTTCAATGACCTTTTTCGTCTGCTATCAAATTGTTTTCTGCTACATGGCTACACCATTGGTTGATTTTCAATGACCCAATTGAGAGTCGGCACAAGGACACCTTGATGGGGAGATACAGTTATTTAACCCCTTCCCCTTCTCTAATGTTAAAGCCAGCTGTAGCCAACAACTGAACTAATTTGAAAAAATATTTGGTAATTTTAGCTAATTTTTCCGTGTTTTTTTTGGAGGGGCAACGCTTCGTAGTAAAGACGTCCTTTTTATCTGAAACCAAAATATTATTTTAGATTTATTTCGCTGGTTGGCTATACCTTATTCCTGGGTTAAATCCCAGTCGGTGTCCATCCCTCCACATCCCCCTAAAACAGCCAAGATGGATTTTAGGGGGTGTATCCACCCCCAGGACGATAAATTAACCCCTCATGTATAAAAGTAGCACTAAAATACATGATTTATAATTAGAAGGTCTGTCTTTTCAATTTATATAGAATTAAACAGTAAATTATAAAAGGCACTATTCTTTAAACATAGTCTTTTGTTGTGTTAATAATAGCTATCTATTTTTCTTTATATTTAAAACAAGGATGACAACATCCATAAAAGCGAAGCACAGAAACGGTAGGACAAACGGAAAATTAACACTTGTATAGTGTCAGAATAATCAGAATATAAATGTAAAAAAAAGAGTCAAAGCAAAATTGTAAGTAAATTTGTTAAAAACTGCTTGATACAGAATAATGTTTATGGACATACTTACATTTTTAGGACTTAATTATTGAGTTGATTCGCTTATTATATTTTACTTTGTTTTCCCAGGAATCAGTATACAAAAAGCTGATCAATCGGAAAATTAGATCACATAAAAATTTGTTGTTAAAAAAGTAAAAAATCAACATGTTTAAAATGGACGTGCGGACATTTAGGTAATGATTATAGAGTTGCTACGCTTTCTAAATCGTACCTAACTACTACAGGAATCACCATGCAAAGTTTGAAATCGATAGGACAATTCTAACATGCCTAAATTAACGAAAAAAGCTAACCGTTACTGACGGACGGACGGACCGACCCTAATTATAGAAAAGCTTCGCTTTAAAAAAAAATTTTCCCTAAAAGAACCATGACAAGTTCTTATATCAGATCTGATACTCTAACACTCAAGGATAATAGGTTAAGTAACATCCATCAAACAACCAACCCTTTGATTGCACGACCTTTGTCTGAGAAGTCCTAACTGTGCATGGTAATGAGTTGCGCCTGTCGCGCACCTGACATAGCAGCAGTAGGAACCATTTTTAACTTCTTTAGTCATGACGAGTTGTCGGCCAGGCGACGAGCGTATGCGCTACGTGTTGAGCCACGATCGCGGGTTTGGTTGGGGAGTTTTAATGCTCTATATCTCTATTGGTAAAGCACCAAAAGACGTTTAAAGAATAGTCCACACTTTTGTCTCTTTTGTATTTTTTTGGTGAGAACATCTTTTTAAAACTAAATTATTTGATTTGTAGCTTCCCAAATTAAGGATTTGTGTTCAAACAGCACAACCAAGTTTTCAGGAACAAAAATGATAAACAAAATTACCCCTTCTGTAAATTGAATTAAATCAATTTGGTTTAAAAATTTGCTAGTTTAAACCTTCCAATAAAGATTCAATAAAAGTACCCAAAGTTGAATAATATGATGTGTTTATAAAACTTTGGGTACCAGTGTAATTTACAGCCAAATGTCCTCTTTTCCCTCGTTGAAAAAATCGTATTTGTTAGGTCCAAAGATAAATACTTATACCTATTTTGTTCATTCAGACTATTTCAGACAACCAGCTCTTTGATTGCATGACTTTTGTGGGCAAATATAATTTTTTTTCTTTCTTCTAATTTATCTCCCGGTTTCACTCCTAGTACCTTTACGCAGTAAAATAGCCTAAAACCATACTGGGACCTGCATAAAACTTCCCAATAATGGAAAACAGTTCATGGATTAGCGAGATATTAAAAGACAAAAATTAAACTTTTTCTTTCCACACGACGTGAGCGCAAAACAAAAGAAACACCTTTCCGACAACGAGCAGAAAATTCTTACATTTCGTATGAACACTTTCTTTCTTTTATCCGTAGGTATAGTATAATTATCCATAATTAGGATGATTAATTGTATATCTAGTAATTTTTCATAAAAAAAAATCTTTGGGTGATAAAATCAATTTCAAAACTTATACAGCTATTCTATTGTAAAATATCCCCCCCCCCCCCTAAACTTTCAAAGAATTCTTTGGTACAAATTGCAATAAGGTTTGTTGGGGGAGGGAGGGGACATTGGACTGTAAGTTGCAGTGGTATCCTAAGTTTTTTATCAAAGTTATCTCATTCGTGGCTTAAGAACTTTGGAAACTTTTATTGATATTTACAAACTAGTATTTTTAACCATTAATTTCAATCTACAGGAGGGTTTATTTTGTTTGTATTCATTGGGGATGTATACAAAATACAAACAATGTGTATTAAAGAACCATTAAAATTTAAAAGTTTGTACAAAACTTGGAATAAAGTTTTGTCGATCATCTCGTTCTATTCTTTTATACATGTAGAAACCTCTTTTATTAATGTTGTCGTATTTGGTCCTTTGTAAATAGTAATAACAGAGTTATATTAGAGCTATTCTCCGATTGTTTTTATTAAATTAAAATAAATTTGAGGACCTTTATCTGTTTATTTGCTTTGTTGTTCGTCTGAACTTCTTTTTTTATTTGTCTGTCTATCAGTATGTCCGTCTGTCCCTCTATATTTCTATTTTCAACACTGATTTTCTGTCTGTCTGTTTGTCCATATGTTCGTATAAGTATTATATCTGCTTGTCTCTAGATATGTCTATATGTCTGTCTATTTTCCTGTCCGTCTTTTATCTATCTAAGTGGCTTTGTAAATTTATCTGTCTGTGTGTTACGTGTATGTCTATTTTATTGTGTGTCAGTCTGTCTATGTAGTTATCTAACGGATACGTGATTTTCTCGGCTACTATTCAAGATGGACGGCTGAAATTTTTCGTAAAAACTTTTTATGAGAACTATCATCCACTATATGGTTGACTTGGTCTGATAGTCTTTAGGTTATATATTGCTGTTATCTGTTTTTCCTTATGGTTGTGTGTCTGTATATCTGTCTGTCTCGACGGTTTCAGGCTATTTTGTCTATTAACGTCAGCTTGGCGTTACACTGTCTTTATTCCAAAATAAAAAATTGTCAGTCTATAAATCATTACTCTAATATAATAAAAATACAGGAAACCTTTTATTCTATAAAGGACTTATTAATTAGAGCAAGTAAATTTTGTGTTTAATTTCGTAAAACCCAATTATAAAAGTATCAGAATGTTTGTAGCCAAGGTTCTAGCTAACCGCTGAGCCGTTATCATTCTCCTTTAAAGTGTAGCTTCTCATAGGTCCTTTGAAGGTTTTTAGTTATTTTGGGGGAGGATAACACACTCTCCCAAGAGAAATCGTCAATTAAAAAAATCACCCCCCCCCCCCCTTTTTTCAACTTTTTCTTTTTAAAACTAAAGTTAAAAGGGGTTCAAGTGTCCTTAGAAAAAAAACTAGAATCAACATAAAACTTCCCCGAAATAAAAAATTCAATTTGTACAGTGGTTAGCTAGATCTTAACGAATAGACAAAATAACCTTACTATTTTATGTTATAAAGATAAAAATGTTCTAAAAACATAAAATATCTTTTACTAAGTGCTTAGATTTAATTTGATGTAATAAGTAAAATTTATGATATTGTATATTTCTTTAAACTATCAATAAACATGAATAAACAATATCCAAAAATGCGAAGCATTTACTTAAATACTGGTTAAAATTATTTATATCTAAAAAATGTTCAAAAAATTTAGAGTAGATTTCTTTTAAGTATTGGACGTACATATATTATTGTTTATAATTATAGAGCAGCTTCGCTAGATAGATTTTTTCATAAAAAAACACATTTATACTCTAAGAAGATTCTTTCAACTATTTCAAACCCAAATTGTAATTTATCTGACGTCAATACCCTAATTTAAGGAAAAGCTTCGCTTTTAACAAGCTTTTTGTGCCTTATCTAAAATGAATTTAGATTCCGTGCCTCATAACAGTGAATTAAAAAAAGAGGCCTAAACCCTTAAAAATTTTAAACCTGTCCAGTTGGGAACACGACAAAAGTTTTCTTGCATTGTCTATCAAACATGTTTTTAAACTATAAGAATTTTGAAAGCAAATAGGGTGATGAATTCTTAATCCACCCACAAAAGTTTTTTCATATTATATATTATTATATTCTATACAGGCGGCTTCACCTTATGAGGTAAGTAGAAGTCAACCCTCCTATATAGAATTTGTTTTAAAAAAGGCACCTACTTCTACATAAAAACAAGGATGACAACATCCATAAAAGGGAAGCACTGAAACGGTAGGACAAACGGACATTAACACTTGTATAGTTTCTGAACTGAATAATCAGAATATAGAAGTATAAGAGTCGAAGCAAAATTGTAAGTAAATTTGTTGAAAAACTGCTCGATATGGGATAATATTTATGGACATACTTACATTTTTAGGACTTGATTATAGAGCTGCTTCGCTCATAATATTGTTCTTTGTTGTTCCAGGAATCAATATACCAAAAATCAGATCAAACAGATAATTAGATCACATACAAATTTGTTGTTAAAAAAGTAGAAAAATCAACATGTATAAAATGGATGTACGGACATTCTGGTAATGATTGTAGAGTTGCTATGCTTTCTAAATAGTACCTAACTACTACAGGAATCATCATGCAAAGTTTGAAATTGATAGGACAATTCTAACATGCCTAAATTAACGAATAAAAGCTATCTATCTTGGATGGACATACGGACGTACGGACGGACGGACCAACCCTAATTATAGAAAAGCTTCACTTTTAAAATGGGGGAGTGATTTTTTTATTTTTGGTGGGGTTGGGGGTGTCCCACACCCCAAAAAATAGCCTAAAACCACCACAGTACCAGTAGGTATATTCCCTGAAGAGTAAAATCAGATCAGTTCAGTATTTACCAAGATCTTAAGGGACAGACAGATGGACGGATGTAAAGATAGATGGAAAGATATCATTCTACTTGGTATTAAAGATAAATTTTATTATGATAATACACTAGCGACTATGCTCTTGCATCTAGGAGTTTTGTATCTATAAGAGTTAAGGGACTGTTATATAGCCTAAAACCTAAAGAAAACTTAAGATTTAGTGAAAAAATTCTTTACTATCTATAATACAAAGTAGAATGATGTCTGTCTGTCTGTCCATCTGTCCCTTAAGACCACTGAACCGATTGGATTCTACTCTTCAGGGTATATACCTATTGGTCTTGTGGTGGATTTAAGCTATTTTTTGGGGGGTGGGACACCCCCAACCCCCCAAAAAATGAAAATTTCCCCCCCCCAATTTTTTTTATTTGAAAATAGTGGTGGAGTGGGGACTCATCAACAGGTACTTAATTTTATTTATTATTATCTAAAATTAGTGGTGGAGTGGAGGCATCTCCAGAGGTACTTAATTTTTTTTTAATTAATTAAATCTTGGGGTAAAGCCCCTAGAGGCGAGGGGTGAAGCCACTGGTTTTATATAAAAGTATTGTCTGACCAATCTCATTGTGGAAAAGTGATTGGAGATACATACCTTGAGAGAAAAGCAATAACAGTAAATGTAGGGTATGATGCTCGTAAGTGGGGCAGAGTGGTGGTGGTGGTATGGTCCTGTTTTTTTTATTTTAACCTTCAAGGGTCATACAACCCAGTGCACACTAATGATGAAATGCTTCATGCCTAACCCCATGCAAAATGCAACTATGGCAAAACTCAAAGTGCATCCACTCATTTCAAGTAATTAATTGGGTTGAATATAAGTTTACTATTGTGTCGATAGCTAAAGAAGCTAATTAATGTTCCCTTTTCTTTCAGGTGTGGAATATAAAAAGCTAAAATAGGGAAAATGGCTTGGCCAAAAACAGGCACAACTCATTACTAAGCAAAGTTACAAAGTCCAGACAAAAGTCGTAACTTTTGGAAGAACAAAAAGATAATTAAAATCATATACAGATCCCTAACTGAATAAAGCATATTTATTTATCCCACATAACCTACTTATTGAAAATTTATTTCTATTACGACCTTTAATATATTTTTAACATTTTCATGGGTGTCAAATTTTTCTATCTATCAATCTATTTTTCTATCTATCTATCTGTCCATTACTCATCTATATATTCTATATCATCTTCTACATATCTATTTTTCTATTTCTCTATCAAACTATCTATCTTTTTATCTGTCTATTTGTGTGTCCATCTGTCAATCTATCTATATGTATATCTATCTAACTATCTATATATCTATCTATCCATCTATCTATCTATCTATCTTTATATATATCTATCTATAAATCTATCAATCTATCTATCTTTTTTATCTCTTTATTTGTCTGTCCATCTATCAATCCATCTATCTTTTTATCTCTCTATTTTTTTGTCCTGTGTCCATCTATATTGTCTTTCTATCTATTCATCCATCTTTCTATGTATCTATCTATTTTTTAAAGCAAAAAAAACGAAACTGTAAACTACGGATTTTAACCGACACAAAAATATGGCGCCCCTGCAGCGTAGCTTATCTATGATTTAATCTGTAGTAGTATTGCTGTTGGGGGTTAGGAGGGGGATAATTGATTATAGTTGGGCATGAAATCCGACAGTTTTAGGTTCTAACCCGGGCTCTAATGAGTCGAAATTGTGTGTTCAACATTATCCCTAAAATGTCAGGGATATGGATACAGGGGATAAAAATATATTTATAAAAACGCAACATGAAAACAAATATCATTTTGATCATTAATGATTATTTTCTTATTATGAAAGCTGTCAATCATACGATGCAATTAATAAGTTGTTACTAACTGTTACAGGAATCAGCAAGCCAAGTTTGAAATCGATAAGACATTTAAAAATGCTTAAATTAACTGTAAGAACATTCCGTTACGGACCTACAGACAGACAGACGTACGGTCAAATCCTAATTATAGAAAAGCTTTTCTCGTATTCATTCAAAACCAATTAATATTCGGTGGATTAGAACCGGTTCTCATCCATATGAAAAAAGTATGTCTAGCATCGTATTATATCCAGTTTTCTAAGAATATAAAAATGTACAATCATAATATTAAAACCAGTATTTTGTAGCCCTATAATTGTACATTCTATATCCGCGGAAAGCCGTTTATAATACGATACGAGAAATAACTATTCTCGCATTCCTTCGAAACCGATCAATATCCGATGAATTAGAACCGGTTCTCATCCATACGAAAAAATTATGTCTAGCATCGTGTTATATCCAGTTTTCTACGAATATAAAAATGTACAATCATAAGATTAAAACTCGTTTTTTTTAGCCCCGAGATGCCGAAGGCACTGGCTTAAAAACTGGTTTAATCTTATAATTGTACATTTTAAATCCGCGAAAAGCTGTTTATAATACGCTGCGCGAGAAATAACTATTCTTATGATAATTGAAGGTAAAATGTTTTTTTTTATTATTTTTTACTATCCTAAACCACTTTTTAAAAACCTATAGAAATATTTATTTCAGCAAAAAGGTCCAATATCTTTAATTGGTATTTAAAAGGTTAAATAACTAAAAAGCAAAAAATGTCCTTCTTTAAAATTTATTTTACCTCTGAATTCTGATTTTAATAAAAAAAATTTAAAAAGAAAAAAGTATTTTAAAATGATAATCTAAAATTATTATTTTTCCAGATTAGAATTGTAGACGTTTATTCATTTCTAAAATAAAATAAATTATCCTCTAGATTACATATAATGAAACAAGAATAACAATGTTCATAACATATAGAGGTATTAAAGGCATTATTTAGGTGTATTTAGATGTTGATTTTTAAAGTTTTTGACGTATTTTCACAGTAGCTTTTCCCCTATTTCCAGCACCTGCGGGAAGCTCTAACCCTGCGGGGCCAATTGCCTAACCTAAAATAACCTAGCAAGAGATACTTCTAAAATACGACGAAACGCCCCTTAAGAGGCGTTTCCACAAAAGGGACTATAACCGTTTATTCAATCATGTAAAAAAGATTATTTTTATGAAATATAATAGACTAACATTGTACGTACTTACAAGAACCATATAATATATACAGAGTAGCTTCTCTTCTAAAAAAGAGTAAAAGTATTATAAAAGATTTGTTTTCTGATAATAAAAATAATACAAATGTATCAAACTAAAATCCGTTGGATACAAAAGCGAAGGGTATAATTATTGTTAAAAAGAAAAATAAATCTTTCCCAAAAAAATTTTGGTTCAACAATTAAGTAAATAGAAAAAGGGGGTAGATTAAATTTGTCACTTTTGTAGCTGTGTTTAGTGCCCTAGGAAAATGGGGATAGATGTCACCGCTTTTGGCCTACCTATTCTCTTGACGGCATAGCAGAGGTAAAGAGAAAGGGAAAGGGTAAAGAAACACTCTAGAAAAGAGAAGGGATATAGTTTGATGGTATTTCCTGACGTCAATATAATAGGTAGGCCAAAAGCAATGATATCTATCCCCATTTTGCTAGGGAACTATAGAAAGCTGCGTCACTTTTGATCAATTATTGAAAGGCTGCAAGAGCTTTTTTGGACATACTTACATTCTAAGACTTCATTAAAGAGATCCTTTGCTTATAAAATCATGCCGTATCGTCAAATGAATCAATATCACATATTAGATCTTTTCATGAAAATACCCTTTCTCGAATTTCATTCTTCTGCTAACCTAAAAAGTTACTTTAGGGGCCTAGAAATACATGTACAAAATTTCAGCTCTTTATCTCTACTGGCGACCTAGCGCCAGGCATGTAAAATATTAACAGATAACGGTAGAACGGCGGTTTTAACAATATCTCAGTAATGTGCAGGTTTTAAGCTCTTCTGCATATTTCAATTTAAACACATAAGGCCAAAGTTATTATATCCAAAAAATCTGTTGTCAAAGTCTACTCTACACCTAGCGCCAGTCAGTTTTCTAAAATCATGCATTTTATACCTGTGAAAAATGAAATCGCCAGCGCTAGGTGTAGAGTAGACTTTGACAAAAGATTTTTGGGATGTCATATCTTAGGCCTTATGTGTTTAAGTTGAAATATGCAGAACACTTAAATTCACCTTCTAAGCCATTCTCTAAGCATTTTAAATTTTTTTTATTTAATAACGGGATTTCAAAACTGCCTTTTGAAAAGGCCTAAAAAATATCTTTTTTTGTCCCTTTTTTCACTGTTTACAGTTACAACTTATTAAGATATTATTCTCAGTTAAAAAAAAATTGGAGCTTCCAGCACCAAAACTGGCTAAAACGGGCAGTTAAACTTCTGTACCCCCTAACAGACCCCCCCTCTATCTAGGCTCCTGTTACAGATAGAGACGTAAAACTTTTTTCTGGTGGTTCATGTGTATTTTTAGAGAAAATTACTATTTCTAGTCATAGCAGTGAGACTGCTCCTTATCCGCTTTTTAGCGGCCAGCTGCTAAGTATTAAAACTGCTGTAGAGCAGCCAATTTTAAAGCTAAGAAAACCAAATTTTACGACAAACTATTATTTTTTATAACCAAAAAAATAACTTTTCTGACCATCGCCAAAAAACGACAAATAACGGAAACTGCCAATTTTTGCGGTTAAATGGCGGTTGGCGGCACTAAATAATATTTTTATCTGTTTATAGTTACAATTTATTAAGATATTATTTCCAGTTCAAAAAAATTGGCGCTTCCAGCATCAAAACCGACAGTTTAACTTCTGTACCCCTACTTAACCCCCTAACAGACCCCACCCTCTATCTCGGCTTCTGTTACAGATAGAGACGTAAATTTTTTTTTGGTGGTTCATGTGTATTTTTAGAGAAAAATACTTTTTCTAGTCATAGCGGTCAGACCGCTCCTTATCAGCTTTTTAGCGGCCAGTCGCTAAATATTAAAACTGCTGTAGAGCAGCCAATTTTAAAGCTAAGAAAACCAAATTTTATGACAAACTATTATTTTTTATAACAAAAAAAATACCTGTTCTGACCATTACCAAAAAATGACAACTAACCAATTTTGGCGGTAAAACGGCGGTTGGTGGCGCTAATTAATATTTTTATCTGTTTATGATCACAATAAAAGACTTCATACAAAAATTGGCTGATTAACCCATTAGTGCCGAGCGCCACTTTTATGGACCGATTGAGCTGAAAATTTCAGGGAAGCTTTGTTATGGTAAAAACGGAATTCCAATTTTTTTTGTTTTGCTCTAGTGGCGTGCACAGGAAAGTTGCAATAAAACCCGGTTCTGCGTGAGTAAAGAAACTGTTTGGCATAGGTAACCGTTTTTGGCGTTTTTTGGTGCTTTCCCCTGGCATTCAAGCCCAGTTTTGTCCTAAATACCCGGTTATTTGGCCCAAAAAATTAAAAATGTAATTTTTGAACGTCCAAAGTGAGTTGTAGAGTAGCTAATACTACGATACGATCTTCAATTGAAAACTACATAACCTCATGTAATTGATAGAGCTACAAGTAAGATACAAAACGATTTATATCACATTTAGTGTTTTGGCTATAGGTGCCACCCTTTTCAGTTAAAAAAGCCCGTTTCCTAGAAGTTTTAAAATTTTGATATTATATGTGGACAGGTATCTTTACTCGCGCCAAGCCGGGCAATAAAAATGGCGGGTATCTTTACTTGGGCCGAGCCGGGCCAATATAGAACGTAAAAAAACGATAAAAAAATCATATAAAAAATAATAATTTGAATAAAACGAATTCACAAATGAATGTAGTTGCCAATAAACTTTAAATTTAATGAAAAAAATCACTAACTTTACTTCATAAACAAAAAAGTTAGGAGGGGTATTTTAAAATCACCTCGCTTTTCTTGGTTTTCAAATTTTGTTGAGCTATACCGGCAAACGGAAGTAAGCAAAACTGCCTGCTCCAGGGGGAAATGAAAACCAGGGTAGTAGAGGGGGGATTCATACTGAGAATGATGCAATCCTGAAACTGAGAACCGTTTTTTTTTGGCATTTTCTGGAACCGGGCGTTAAAAGCCGGTTCGTCACTAATGGGTTAAGGTCCGAAAAGAGCAACACAGTTAATTGTTGAAACTAATGTAATAGATTTTTATTTTAGTCAGATGCCAGACGCAGATAATTAAAAAAGATTAACATTTAGAAATATTATCAATTTGTCTACAAAGGGTTAAAAACAAAATCAAAATATACAAATCTAATTATTATTATTATTATTTAACTGCCTGTTTTTGCCGGTTTCGGTGCTGGAGGCGCCAATTTTTTTTTAACTGAGAATAATATCTTAAAAAGTTGTAACTATAAACAGATAAAAATATCATTTAGCGCCGCCAACTGCCGTTTTACCACCAATTTTGGCGGTTTCCGATATTTGTCGTTTTTCGGCAGTGGTCAGAAAAGGTATTTTTTTGTTATAAAAAATGATAGTTTGTTATAAAATTTGGTTTTCTTAGCTTTAAAATTGGCCGCTCTACAGCTGTTTAAATATTTATTTTTCTCTAAAAATACACATAAACCACCAGAAAAAAAATTTACGTCCCTATCTGTAACAGAAGCTGAGATAGAGGGTGAAGTCTGTTAGGGGGTTAAGTAGGGGTACAGAAGTTTAACTGCCTGTTTTTGACGGTTTTGGTGCTGGAAGCGCCAATTTTTTTAAAACTGAGAATAATATCTTAATAAGTTGTAACTATAAACAGATAAAAATATTATTTAGTGCCGCCAACTGCCGTTTTACCACCAAAATTGGCGGTTTCCGTTATTTGTCGTTTTTCGACGATGGTCAGAAAAGTTATTTTTTTGTTATAAAAAATAATAGTTCGTCGTAAAATTTGGTTTTCTTAGCTTTAAAATTGGCTGCTCTACAGCAGTTTTAATATTTAGCGGCTGGCCGCTAAAAAGCGGATAAGGAGCGGTCTGACCGCTATGACTAGAAAAAGTAATTTTCTCTAAAAATACACATGAACCACAAGAAAAAAAGTTTTACGTCTCTATCTGTAACAGGAGCCGAGATAGAGGGGGGGTCTGTTAGGGGGTTAAGTAGGAGTACAGAAATTTAACTGCCTGTTTTTGCCGGTTTTAGTGCTGAAAGCGCCAAGTTTTTTTTAACTGAGAATAATATCTTATGAGTTGTAACTATAAACAGTGTAAAAAGGGACAAAAAAAGATATTTTTTAGGCCTTTTCAAAAGGCAGTTTTGAAATCCCGTTATTTCATAATAAAAATTAAAATGCTTAGAGAATGGCTTGGAAGGTGAATTTAGGTGTTCTGCATATTTCAACTTAAACACATAAGGCCTAAGATATGATATCCCAAAAATCTTTTGTCAAAGTCTACTCTACACCTAGCGCTGGCGATTTCAATTTCCACAGGTATAAAATGCATGATTTTAGAAAACTGACTGGCGCTAGGTGTAGAGTAGACTTTGACAAAAGATTTTTTGGATATAATATCTTTGGCCTTATGTGTTTAAATTGAAATATGCAGAAGAGCTTAAAACCTGCACATTACTGAGATATTGTTAAAACCGCCGCTCTACCGTTATCTGTTGATATTTTACATGCCTGGCGCTAGGTCGCCAGTAGAGATAAAGAGCTGAAATTTTGTACATGTATTTCTAGGCCCCTAAAGTAACTTTTTAGGTTAGCAGAAGAATGAAATTCGAAAAAGGGTATTTTCATGAAAAGATCTATTACATATTATACCATATAATTAAATGTAATCATAAAATGGACATACAGACTTTCTGGTAATTAAAATTAGATGTACTATTCTTTTAAAACTGTAATTTAATATAGCAGAAATCATCAGACCAGGTTTGAAGTTGATAGGACAATTATAACATGCCTAAATTAACGATAATAACTCTCCGAAATGTAAAAAAAGCTTTTTTTTCTAATTCTTATTTCTGCCCCCTGATTGGGCTATAAAAAGTCATTAGTGGCTCCTGATTAGAATTATATTTTATTTTCAAACTTGTGTTTCTTAGACAGTTAAAAATAATTTATACCTTTTTAAAAGTGAAGGTTTTCTATAAATTTATTTGTTCAATTGTCTGTAACGGATAGCTATGGTTGTTAATTTTAGGCATCTTAGAATCGTCTTATCTGTTTAAACCTTTACATAAGGATACATGAGAGAGAAGGGACAATGGGGTGTTTATTACACTAGTCCCCAAAGTCTTATAATAATGTTTTCTTTTACGTTGACTTAGAAACTTTGGGGACTTCGGTGAATTTTGGTTGATTGTTTTAATAAGTTGGGTGTTTCAACCACTAATTTTAAACTACAGAAGGGGTATTTTGTGTATCATGAATGGGGATGTACATCAATTTATCGGCCATTTTCTTATCCCTTTAGCTCCTGACATGTACCACTGATTTATAGTTTTAGGAAGCGGCGTAGCCCTTTCATATTCTCAAATGGTGATTCCTAGTAAGATTGGGTACACTGTATAAACAGAATAGTCCTTATAAACAAGTCTTGACATGATAGTCTGCTATGGACTTTTAACACTTTTTTATGTGTTTAAGCTAATTGAGTTTCGCTTTTAAGGATGTTGTCAACCTTGTTTTAAAACCGCGGGCTAATAAAGAATCTATTTTCTAGATTCACTGAAAAAATAATTAGTATTAAAATTAAGTCCAAAGCCAAAAAAATAAAGCTTGCCTCTAGGGGTGTGTCCCAACTCCCCGATAAATAACGTTGAAATTTATTATAGTATGACCAGAAGGTTTATTCCCTGAGCCCAATAGGTCAAGCGGTTTCTAAGATTATATTTTGATTTATCAATAAAATTTTGGCGGAATCTTGAAAAAAAGTTTCACCAATCAAAAGATTTTTAAGGCAATTATACAAGTTTTTTTCCAATATCTTGGAAATGGGGGGTCTTCAAAATGGCTGATTTTTAAGACACTTTGTAAATATTCACAGCCCTTTGATTTCATGACTTTTATCTGCATCTAAATGTGTTTCAACTGGTATAACAATTAATGTTACGAGCCAAAAGTCCAACAATGGGTAGCATTTTTTCGGGATCTTTTATATAAAATCTAAATTGTTGTTATATAACATTTATTTTTGTATCACTCCACCGACCCTAAATCTGAAAACCATTAATTACGATTCATAGACATATTTTTCAACAATAGCCACCCTAATGAGTTTTTACAAATTATTAAATATATTTTTTCTTTCTCTCTTTTTCTACAAGGATTTTCTAGCGGTATAACCCCAACCCTTTCTTGAAATAAAAGAGTGCTAATGATATATTTAGGTTAGGTTATATTGTGTGCAGGGTAACCCGCAGGGTTACAGCACCACTGGTACAGGTCATTCAGAGTAAGGAACACCTGCAGGCATAAAAAAAGGGGGGGGGGAGAGTTTCTGTGCTCTTATTTTTGGAGGGGTTTTTAATTAATTTATAGGGAAATAAAATTGATTTTTTAATAATAAAATAAGATTTGGAAATATGAAGTAGTGAGGAGAGTATAAAGTTTTAAAAATGCATTTCCTTATTCGTTGGCTAATAAACGTTAAATCCTGATAGATTTGTTCAATCAAGCACTGTACATACCTTTAAAAAAAATTTAAATTTGTATACTATTATTGGGGATGTCCCCCAGTTTATCGTCCATTGTCTGATTCTTTAAGGTCCCTAAGTGTTCTACCACAACATTTGCTATTATTTATTTTCCGCTATTTTTGGATGATATTGTTCTTGTTGATTTTGTTTGAACACTCTACTTATCCTCAAGTCTAAACTGTCAATAAATAAAGCTCCAAATATTCAGGAAAGAGGGATAGATATATAAAAGATAAAAATAGTTTCAATTAAAATCTTTTTTGCTATAGTTGGAAAAATATAATTAGCTATAAAGACCCTCAGAAGTGTTAAAAACATACATTCCAAATAAGAACTTCTGGGCAAAGGCCAAGCAATCGAAAGGTTGTTTGTCTATGTAGCTGGACAAAGTGTCTCAAAAATCAGCCATGTGTCGTCATAAAAATGAGGGAGATGAGAGGAGAAGTTAGTTAAGAAAACACTTTAAAAAGGGATAACTCATTTTTATGACGTCACAGCTTCGTTATATATACGAGGGTTTGTCCTAATTAAATCAAATATTCCCAATTAATAAAGAAATTTAAAAACTTATTTATATTCAATTAACATATCCCCGTATTCATGTTGGTATGTAAAGCTACTTACGCTCAAGTAGTTGACGGGATGCTGCGTCAAAAAGTGTTCTTTCAATTACGCAACAAAATAACAAGATAGTAAAAAATTAAAGTGTTTTAAAACATAATATCATGGACGATAACGTTCATTTTAATAAAGTTTTTTGAAACTATAAGCTAAATATTGATATATTTTTAGACAGAGTCAAAGAGGGAGAGAGAGAGAAAGAGACAAAGATAGATATATAGTTGGATAGATAGATAGATAGATATATAGATAGATAGATAGATAGATAGATAGATAGATAGATAGATAGATAGATAGATAGATAGATAGATAGATAGATAGATAGATAGATAGATAGATAGATAGATAGATAGATAGATAGATAGATAGATAGATAGATAGATAGATAGATAGATAGATAGATAGATAGATAGATAGATAGATAGATAGATAGATAGATAGATAGATAGATAGATAGATAGATAGATAGATAGATAGATAGATAGATAGATAGATAGATAGATAGATAGATAGATAAATAGATAGATAGATAGATAGATAGATAGATAGATAGATAGATAGATAGATAGATAGATAGAGAGAGAGAGAGACAGAGAGAAATAGAGAGAGACAGAGAGAGGGAGAGAGAGAAAGAGAAAGAGAATGAGAGATTGAAAAATAAAAAGACAAAAAGAATGAGAGAGGTATGAGAGAGAAAAAGAAAGAGCTAGAATTGAATATGATCGCTTATTGAGCATATTCGCTATTTTAATTCATCAAAATAATTTACACTGAAGGAACACTTCAACTATTGTCAGGCATTGATTTTTCTCTTTAATAGGATTTATAAACATAAATTGAGTAATGGACAAAGCGCCATTTGGAAACATCATATTGAAATAATCCTTACACAGAAGTAACTGGATGTGTTTAAGTCTGTCTGTGATCTCGCTAACCGCTGGATAGATTTGATTCTACTTTACTGTGAAGCTTCGCATAGGTCCTGGGAAGTTTTCTTCCCATTTTGGGGGAGTATACCTCCACCCTCTCAAGAGAAATCCTCCCCACCCCCCCCCCCCCCCCCAAAAAAAAATGATGTTCTTTACTCTTCTTGAAGGTTGACAACAGCCCCCCCCCCCTCCCTCAAGTGCCCCTAGAGGCATATATTATAACATTTTAATAAGGGTTTTATCCTAGAATCAGTTAGTAAATTTGGCATATTTATCTTTCCAACCGAATGACTTGAGTGAAAGGGATCTTCATCATTATATTGAGAGATGGAATTAAGTTTAGAAAAGAATTTGTTTTTATACAACATTATTGATTAAATGACATACTGAGCTGGATCTTTAAATCATTTAGTAAAACCACCGCAACTGCCACTGATACAGCCACACCCGCTGTTGTAGCTGCCGCTACTGCCTGCCAGTGCTGCCAATAAACAATGATTTTCAAAAGATTTTACGGCAGTGCAATGCCGACTATCCTAGAAATATGGATCTTTAAAATATCTTTATAGCTCGACATTTTATACATATTTTATAAAATTAATTTAATTAATATTAATAAAAACCTTAATTTCAATGATTATACGATAGTCTCGCAATAAAATATTATAATTAATTATTAAAATATCAAAAGTGGCTGTCTTTGTGGCTCTGTGACCGCGCTAACTGACTGATGCCACTTTTTGGGTGATCAGCTTCAGCCACAGCAGACCGTAGCCAAGGCTGACCGTAGCCATTTTGATTTAAAGATCGCTATTAGGTGAACAGCTATACCTGTGGCGACTGCTGCGCTAAATGATTTAAAGATCCAGCTCAGAGTATTTGTATTCAGGGGGATGAGGCATGGGGCAGATAAAAAGCCTAAAACCATCACAGGACCTTGGTAAAGGTTTCCTAAATTGAGATCACTCAATCATTGCTGGGGTTCGCAAGATCTTAGAGGACAAAAAAAGCTTACAGAATTTGATGTTTTAAGTTTGGATATTTTTATTAATTATAAATCATATGTGGCCTAATCCTATAAACAGGATAATGTTTACGGACATACTTACATTTTTAGGATTTGATTATAGAGTTAAAAAAAAGTAAATAAATCAACATGTTTGAAATGGACATACGGACAGTCTGGTAATGATTATCGATAGGACAATTCTAACATGCCTAAATTAACAAAAAAATAGCTATCCGTCTCGGACGGACGTACGGAACGACTTTAATTATAGAAAAGCTTCGCTTTTAAAAATGGTTACTATTTGACATAATCGTTCTTGGTCAATGTGTAACAGTTCAGTAGAATGTATTTAATATCAGGGATGGATATAACAGTGGACTGTAAATTATACTGGTACCTTAAAGTTTCAAAAACAGACTCTCTCATTCGTTGGCTTAAATACTCTGGTTATTTTTATTCATCTTGATTGGTTATTCAAACTAGCTTTGTCCAAACTTTTCAACCAATAAGTTTAATTAAAATATGGGATAACTATGTTTCTCATACTTGGGGATGTACATCAATATACCATTTATTGTCTTATCCCTTAGGTTCCCTGGTATATTGTATTATATTACAATTTAATCAATTGTGAAGATAAGGGCCTTAAAGAGTTGTACTATCATTTCCTCAAATCAAATCAATAGAACAGTAGTTTATTATAGCAATAACTTTGGCGCTCAAATTAGGACTGCATTGCAAACCCATTATCTATAAGTTTCTTATGTCTAGCCCCTGTGGGGAACTTCCCTACAGGTCTCTTCTAACATTTACTTAACCAAAAATACTTTTGTTTGTTTGTGTTACACATATGAGAAAAGGAATCCGCTAAAATGCACCTTGGCCTTTTCATTATCTAACACCTGCATTAATGCATAATATTTTTGCTATTATGGAAACTCTTGATGATTTAACAATATGCGGAAGTGTTCGGACACCCCTTAAAGATGTTTTAACTCAATTTAGGAATATAATAATGAAAGGGAGCAAATGGGATAAAGGGTTGGGTAATGGGAGATAAATTAATCTTAATGACAATTTATAAAGTGTGTTTGAGGGGATATTGGACTGTAAATTGCCTTTAAATGTTCTAACTTTTCCGCTAATAATTTTGATAACTTAAGAACTCAGAAAAAAATACTTAAGTAAAGTTAGATATATGTTTCGAGTAGTTATATTAGTCTAAATAGTTAAGATCAATAATAAACAACATTATGATAACAAATCTATTGTATAGATGTATATACAGACAAATACCTCCCTTCCTTTTACAAAGACCTTTGCTTCTAAATTATTTTCTGCTACTTGGCTGTGTTAATATAAGCGACATCATTGGTTGATTTTGAATGACCCAATAGAAAGGTTGCACAAGGTTGATAAATGGGGAGATACAGTTATCTAACCCTTTCTCCCTCTAGTGATTTACTCTAATATTATGATAACAAATTAAAAATAATTATGTTGATTTATCATTCATTGGCCTATCACTGTTTCCCTGTACAAAGAAGGGAGATTGACAGCTTAATTCAGGAATGCAGGATTAGGTCAATAGGAGATAAAAAAGATAATTTCTCAAAAATTATATTTAACCCTATAAAGCTGCTTGTGCCTTACATCTAGAAGGAAGTAAAATAGCCAAAAACCATCCTAAAGTTCAAGTTTCAAAATAAATTAGCCTAAATCAACCCTAAGACTTATAATGGAGAACTAAAACGGATCAGTATAGTGAAAGACAGGCATAGAATAGTTATTTCTCGTATTGTATTATAAACAGCTTTTCGCGGATATAAAATGTACAATTGTACCAGTTTTTTTTGGCCCCGAGACACCGAATTCAGTGGCTAAATAAAATGGTTTTAATACTATGATTGTACATTTTTATATTCGTAGAAAACTGTATAATTAATACGTTGCTAGAAGTAATTTTTTCGTATTGATGAGAACCAGTTCAAATACACCGGTTTCGAATGAATACGAGAAAAAAACTTTACTATTTCATTTAAAAGGATTCATATTAATCTTCAATTGACCGTTCCCTATATACCTGGTTAAAGCCATCTGTTCCTTATTAGAAAATCCTAAGCTTATCATTCTCAATTTACAAACATCATCAATATAACAGAGATTCGTTGTAGACATGGGGAAATCCCCTTCCTCAACCCTCTTTTTCTTGATAACATACTAAATTTCAAACTCTCCCCCCCCCCCCTAAAAATTATTTCTGATTTAGGGATTAATTTCCCCCCTCTCCGTTAAAATTTTAGCCTAAAAATGAAAGAAAAATTTGCTGGGGGGGGGGGTAAAAACATTTTATCTTTTTAACCCCCTTCAAAAAAAATAAGTAGCTTGGTTTATGAACATGTATGATTTCTAGACAAAGGACATGCAATCAAAGGGTTGGTTGTCTGTAGGATGAGACCCCATTTAGATAGATTGTCTTGTTGTGTACCCATTATCACAAAGTAATTGTGAACATCAAGCCATTCCCCCCATTCTATGATGTCTACTGTCTATGTACATATATTGTAACTCTATTGTCATAAAAGCCCCTCCCCCCTACATTATACTACCTCCTATTATTCTATTATTGTCATCTTCTTATCTATTATTTGTATACCTGATTAATACATCGCCGGTTGATGGTTGATAAGATCAACTCTGAGCCGAAATGGCGGTTTCCCTAAACTACTAAAATAAAACTCTATAGGGAAAAATGGTTAAATAACTGTATCTCCTTATCACAACCGCCTTGTGCAACCTTTCTATTGGGTCATGAAAAATGAACCAATGGTGTCGCTTACATTAACACAGTCAAGTAGCAGAAAATAATTTAGAAGCAGACGAAAGAGGTCATTGAAAAAGGAAGGGAGGTAGTTGTCTGTATATATATCTATACTATAGATCTGTTGAGCATATAAAACCCCCTTATTTTGATAGAAACTTAAAATAATTGAGAGTGGGGTCCTCTTCTGTTGTTAGGTATAAAGAAAATTAGGATGAAAATAGTTTTTTTAGCCCCGAGGTGCCAAAGGCACCGGCTAAAAAAACTGCTTTTAATCTTATGATTGTAAATTTTTATATTCGTAGAAAGCTGGATATAATACGATGCTAGACATAGTTTTTTCGTATGGATGAGAACCGGTTCCTATCCGCCGGATTCGATTGAATACGAGAAAAGTGTTAAGGATAAAAAAAAAACTTGTTTTCCAAGTTGTTAGGGAGCGAAACTTTTCTTCAAGATGTTCTTGTTTTTAAGTCTTTTACCCTGAAATGCATTATTTTTTGTAGTTCCTGCATTGTAGAATATTAGTATTTGAATTTTAATTTTATATCTCGTATTCATTCGAAACCGATTAATATCCGGTGGATATACGAAAAAATATGTGTAGCATCGTATTATAAACAGTTTTCTTCAAATATAAAAATGTACAATCATTGTGTTGGAATGATTTTTCTTGTATTCCCTGGCAAGTTCGAACCCATTAATTCCCTTTTCCTTACACCAGAGAATGAGTGTGTTACGCGGCATTCCTAACTATCTCCGCGCGTCGCTTGTAAACAAACAAGAAGCCGCGCATTTTTCCTTTGATGATTCCCATGTGAAGAGCTACGTAAATGAAAATAATGTATTGGTTGAATATACATGCGCTCTAATCCGTGGAAGATCTCAAATAAGCCTTCCTGCTTAGTTTGACATCATATGTGGTAAGAATTTATCTTTAATTCTTAATAATAAGTGTAGTATGGTATATTTTACGAAGAAATTTAAAACATTAATTTTTCAACAAATAGACCATTTAACTGCTAACTTTTGACATACGAATATTTTCCTTAATTTTATTGATCATTTGAATCTAAAATTATCAATTTCTGATGCTATTTAATATGTTTCGTGCCAATTTAAAGTTTTTTAGAAATTTTATATTTTTAATTAAATTGAAATCACGCAACCTCGATCTTACAAAAATAATAAACCATTAATATTATGTAATTAAATTTTATATTTTTGTTTTAGACTCACTGTTTTCATGGTAATAAATACACATTTGTAAACTTCGCTATGTTGGTCATTCGGAGGGCTTGGAGATAAGATTTCGAGAACGGCAAGGCATGCGTTCCGAAACAATGAAAACAAGACAGAACAGATGCGGCTAAGAAAATATCTGTGAAGTTTTGTGAATGTGTTGGTTGTGATACCTTACCACGCATTATTATAATCATAATCAGTACAGTTAATTTTTGTGACAATCATGGGTCCTAAAAAGAATAAAGGCGCTCAACTGGGATTGCGGCTGCGCCCAGCCGTCGAGGCCCTAACCAGTGAACTAAATAAAGTGATGAAGTTGGTCAGTGAATCTTCAGAGCTTGATGTTAGACATTTCACTAAGGAGTCAATCCTTGTCCATGACAAGTTCGAGACATTCGATAGCATCATGGTCGGTTTTAGCAAGCTTGGTGTGAGAATCCAAGAGCTTGAGGAGTTTAGTGACATTTATTCTAATATAATTACTGTGCAAAAGGATTATAACGCTCTGAAAGATGCTCTAGATGCTATGGAAGAGCTTTGTGACATTCAAAGTGTTGTTGATTTAGTTGGTGATAATTTGCCTGACCATAAGGCTGAACTATATGATCGATGCTTAAAGATTGTGAAAGTTATTAAAGGGTCATACTTTCCCTTACCAGAACCAATTATAAACACTTTGTCTGCTTTGA
The DNA here is from genome assembly GCF_053477335.1 of Acartia tonsa. Taxonomy (NCBI): domain Eukaryota; kingdom Metazoa; phylum Arthropoda; class Copepoda; order Calanoida; family Acartiidae; genus Acartia; species Acartia tonsa. The sequence goes on from NC_137272.1 coordinate 42,688,043, forward strand.
TGAAACGGCTGGCTGAGGTTAAGCTTGAACCTGTGAAGCCGCCTACAACGACGGCGGGTGCTTCGACAGCATCGCCATTTGTGTCGCCATTTGGCACACCACAGTTCGGCACCGGTTCTATATTCACGCCAGGATATATGAATCGTGTCGACGAACGCCTTCTTCCAAGCTTTGACGGCTCAGAGTCAGCCTACGTAAGTTTCAAGGACAATTTTAAAAAGCTTACCGTAGGACAGGACCCGTCATATTTACAGTTATTGTTGAGCAGTGAAAAGGTTTGCAAAAATAAAGAGTTGAGACTTCAGTTAATTCAGATTCAATCGCATGAATCTCAATGGGCTTACCTCGACGCACGTTTTAAGTCCAAAACACGTCAGATGCTCTGCCTTTTCAACCAATGGGAGAAGAAGCCTAAACCGTCGGACTCCAACCAGATTGTGACAGTCTTAGCAGAGTTTGGTGGTGCAGTTAGCCAGCTCGAGCAGCTGACTAAAGATGATGATGATGAGGAAGTCACCACAAGCCAGTGGTTGACCATGATCCTTCTGGAGATGTTATCCAAGAAGTTGCCACGTGATTTTCAAGACAAGCTCAACCTGGCGTTGGGCTCGATGGATACCCCAAATATTCCTAAGCTGTTGAAGATTATAGAGGAACAGCGTGGCGCCATTTTGATGAGGTGTTCAATCGATGTAGACACCCCCTCCAAGAAGAAAGGTAATCCTGCGGCCGCAGCTACAGCCGTTGGTAAACCTGGGTCTCCAGCTAAGACCAAGAAGAAACAGCCTTGCCCGTCGGAAGGTTGTAACTCTGATCACCTGTTGTTTAAGTGCTCCAAGTTTAGGGATATGTCTGTTCCTGAACGCAAAGTCTTCATCAAGAAGATAGGCGCCTGTTTGCTCTGCTTACAAAAAGGGCATCGGGTGGCCGATTGTCCCAGAGCCGATAAACTTGGCAGCTGTACCATAGACAGTTGCAACCAGCCTCATAATTCATTGTTACACGAATCTGTTGCTGGTGGACAAGTTGCGGCAGTGTATGAATCACAATTGTTTAGCAAGAACAATTTTATGCTGATGTTGCAGCAGCTCACGGCATTGGCGGCTGACAAACGTCAAGTCACCGTCAGTGCCATGTGGGACTCTGGAGCAAATTTGACATTGATTTCTAGAAGTATTGCCAAGAAGTTAGAGTTGCCATCAACTGGTCGCACAGCTACTATTTCTCTGGCAGATGGAAAGAGCCAAGCATGTCCTACAGTCAAGATTTGTTTGGTTGACCGCAACCGGAATTCACATATTCTGGAGGCGGCGGTAGTGCCCAGCATTGGTACTGAAGAAGGGTTGCGTTCTATTGATCCTACAGCCGCCGCCGACATTTTCAACATGAAGCCTGATAATTTTTCTATGGTCGACGGTAAGATTGATATTCTTATCGGCCATTTAACACCAGCTATGTTCCCGTGTGCAGATAAAATGGTTGGTGATTCTAGACTGTACAGAAGCTTATTTGGTACAGGCTATTTAGTTGTGTCTGCAGATGGCAGGACTGTTGCTAATCCTGTCGCCTGTAAAGCTGTGAAGTTGGAGGTCAGCAAGATGGAGTTCCTGAGTACTGAAAGTTTGGGAATACAGCCGCCATCAATGTGCAGCGGCTGTAAGAACTGCCGTCATTGCGCCGCCATAGCCGCCGGGCAGTCCGCCTTGGACGTGCGTAAGCAGCAGCTGATTGAAGAAGGTCTGACATTAGATCTTGAGAACCATATTTGGACGGCCTCATATCCTTACAAGCAGCTGCCAAGTGTGTTGTTTGATAATTCTGAGCAGGCGTACAAAATCTGCTTACGTGACCGGCAGAGGATGGTCAAAAAAGGTGAATACGACACCTTCTGCCAGGTGTTCCAAGAAGCTGTGTCTCGTGGAGTGTATCAGAAAGCTTCGCCAGAAGACTTAGCTTATACTAAGCCCGTGTATTATTCGAGCCTAGTCTGCGCATATAAAGAGTCTATTTCCACGCTGTTGAGGATATGCGCCAATTCTAGCCTCTGCTGCAAGGGGCTAAGCCTCAATAGTATTATGATGGACGGCCCAGTTCCATTATATACTCTGATGCACAATCTTATCCGGTTCAGAAGTTATAAGTGTGCATTCGTGGCTGATATTCAGAAGTTCTACAATTCATTATTAGCTACCTATGAAGATACTCAGCTGAAACGTGTTTTTTTCGCTGATACAGTTGATGGAGAGCCGGAGGTCTACCTCACCAAAACCATCAACTTTGGTGAGGCCTTGGCCGGCGATATGGCCGTGACCGCCCTCAGACTCACTGGTCGTATTTTTGGTGGACGTTCCCAGCAGGATGTTCAAGATGTTTATGGATCTGAGAAGATTAGAGGTTGTGACGTTGTAGCCCAGCAGGATGTGTGGAGAGATGTTCAGCAACCACTCAGTTCTGAATTTATTTTGTATCAAGATCCTCCATCGGTCAAATTGGAGACTTGTACTTATGTGGATGACTGTTTGAGCGGTCATAACAGTAAACCTGAAGCTGTCCAGCTGGTCCAAGAGCTGGAAGATATGATTGCACCTGGCAATTTCAAGTTTAAATCTGTTGTTTATTCTGGAGATGATGTTGACAGTGTCAAAGTTCTGGGCCTTGTTTGGGACCCTAAACAGGATAAGTTGTTCCTACCTGTCAGAGCCAACCACGGCGAGAAGATTAAGGGTAGAAAGTTACTAGAAGATCTGGACCTGGAGGATCTCTGGAGAAGTCTACCTGAGTTGATAACTAAACGAGAAGTTTGGAGAATTGTGCAACAACTATATGACCCAATGGGTTTAGCAGCGCCAATGCTGCTTAAATCCAAGCTTTGTCTGCGCTCAGTTTGCATACATGGATGCAACTGGGATGATGTTATACCTGGAGAGTTGAGGTCGGAGCTCGTGTCCAGCCTCCAGGACCGTTCGGCACTTGGAAATGTGTCGTTCAGACGTTCGATGGTTCCTGATAAGCCGTTGGGGCTTCCAATGCTTGTTGGTTTCTGCGATGCATCTAACCAGGCCTATGCAGCCATCACCTACCTGAGATGGCCAGTTCCTGGAGGATATGATGTAGTTTTGTGTTGCGCCAAGTCACGTGTCGCACCAGTGAAGATAGAGTCTATACCAAGGTTAGAAATGCTTAGTTGTCTAATTTTGGCAAGGCTTGTGGATACTGTTGTCAGAGCCCTACCTTTCAACATTTCTGGCAAAGTATTTTTTAGTGACAGCAGCTGTGCCCTGGCTCAATTATCCAGTGACAGTGTCATGCTAAATGTTTTCAACAGTCATCGTGTTTCCGAGATACAACAGTTGACGAGCCCTGAAGATTGGAGATGGGTTCCAACCCAACACAACATCGCCGACTTGGCGACGCGTGGTTTGTGTACGATTGAGGATGTACAACCTGGATCTACATATCAGGATGGTCCAAGCTGGTTGCGCCTGGAACAGGACCAGTGGCCCGTTAAGACGGCGGGTGAGGTAAATGCATCCATTCCCGAGAGCGAGCTAAATCCCAAGATGGCGAAGCTCAAGGTAATGTTCACACAGGTGGTGGACAATGATTTCTGGAGGTCCCTGGCAAGAAGGACCTACAGGCAGGCAAGGAGGACTGTGGCCGCAGTTCTTAAGGCTGCCAACTGCTTTAAAATGCTGCTTGTCAAGAAGCGTGGTGTTGCAACAATTGAGGATGGTGTTAGCAACGATGATAGTTCTAGGTATTATGAGAACTATACTTTCACAAATACATACATGGATTCTGTTTGTGACTTGTTTCTGACTTCCTTCAACCAAGAGAAGGAGATGACCATGGACGCTGAGGTAAAATTCGACTCCCTTCAACCCTATCATCACAAGGTCCAGGTTTGTTGGCCCATAGTGGGTCATGATGGATGTTTTCCTCTTAGGACATTTACAATATTAAAAATGTCCGGGAGAGGAGATGAGGCTCTTGAGGCCGCTGCTGGAGGCCCCAGGAAGATTATGAAGGACAGCCCAGGTGTTGTATTGCTCAGCCGCCACAACAGGCTGGCGCGGCTCATCCTTCAACAGTCCCACGATGAATTGGGGCATGGAGGCCATCGTAAGACGTTGGCGCAAAGCCGCAGGTATGCATGGATCACACATGGCCGCATGGAGGCTATGAAAGTGGTCAAGAGTTGTGCTGCATGTTCCATTGAATATGCCAAGCGTTCGAGTCCCGCAATTGCTAATATTCTGCCAGATCGTGTCGAGCCCTCTGTGCCCTTCAAGGAGGTGCATATGGACCTTGCGGGGCCGATAGAAGTTACGAAGCCTGGCGTTGGCACCAGGAGTTCCAAGACCAAGTACAAAGTTTGGTTGTTGATTGTGGCCTGTAGATTCACACAGGCTGTGTTTGTTGACGTGTTGACCGATTATTCAACTGAAGCCGTGCTGGTCGGCTTGAGAAAACTTCAGGCGTTTTACAATATGCCTAGAAGGGTTACTACAGACAGAGGCACCAATATGGCTGGTGCCAAACGAATTATGGATGAACTTTTGAAGGATACCAGGATGCATTTTGAATGGCATCTTGTGCCCACTGCAGCACACTCATTCGTAGGTACTGTGGAGAGGCAGGTTGGGCTGGTCAAGCGTGTGTTGAACAAGAAGTTGGCTGGTGCTACTGTAACCTTCAATGATTTATTGGTGTTGTGTGCTGAGACTGCAAGAGTCTTGAATTCTAAGCCATTGACCTATGCCACCCAAGGAGATGACGTCAATTGCTGGAGAATAATTTCACCTGCTGATCTGTTAGGCGGCAGGACCAACGATGCAATCTGCACCTTCGAGACAGGTTGTAAAGAGCCCATCACCAGGAGGCTGGAGAACTTGGAGGAGTTGACCCGTCAGTTCCATCAGGTGTACAAGGAGCAGCTCATGCCTGAGCTACTCAAGTCCGTCAAGTGGCGCAGCAACAAGGTGCTGCTCGAGCCGGGAGACGTGGTGCTGATCGACGATAGCACAAGTTTGATGAAGAAGTTCAGATTGGGGCGTGTGGAAGAAGTGCGCCCAGGTGGGAGGACCGTGGTTTGCAAGTACAAATTATCAGATGACGCAGCCGCCACGAGTAACGAGACTTCCGCAAGACGTCTGCTCAAGATCAATCTACCCAAAGTTTAGTATAAGTATCGTTCTTGTTTAACTTTGAATTTTATTTTTACAGTAGATTTATCAGATATTTTTTTCGAAAGACAAAAAACGCAAATTTTGACGCATTTTCGTTTAAACTTTCAAATGACGCAAGATTTTTTTCACTTGAAATGCAAACTTAAGTTATTTATACGTTTACGCAAGTTTTTTCAATGATTTAAGTCTTTCCGGGACCAGGGATTTTTTTCGCGGAAATTTTCCTAGGTACCTACGCAAATACGAACATTTTTATCCTTGTTTAATTGAAATTCGATATGATAAAAAATTAACACAATGAGATTTTTTTACATCATACAAATATTTTTTTTAAGATTTATCATAATCACATAGATAATTTAATATTACATATATATTAAAATTATTCTATTTACCTTTTAACCGATTTACCTAAAGAAAAATGCAGATTTTTTCGCCTTGAATTAAGTAGATTCTTTGAGTTCGAAGATTTAAGCCTAATAAGACCGCTCTATAGTGTATCTTAGCTCTGTTACCTCGGCCAGACATACTACAGAACGGCAAAACTAAAGCATAAGATAATTTTATTTTGATTGCTTTGATTGATGATTTTAAAGTTTCTTGAATTATTCATGATTCTTTTAATTTTTGATTTGATTTAAACATCACTAATTATGTTTATTTTCAGTTGATGGAGCCCTGCGCCAGAAATCCTGTCGGAAATTATGCAGTATCAAAAAATTGTGATGGAAAGACATAACGTCCGTCAGGATAGCTGGAACATGGCATTATTAATATTTGAAAGATTGGTTAGTTTGTATCTTGAGGGGTTCATTCTAACTGAGGCCCCAAATTGCCTTAATTTTGACTGTATGAATATGTTCAAGTTGCTTTCTTCTTAAAACAGAGAGAAATTGCAAACTCAGCATTTAGAGAAGTTCTTTTCTTATAATTGAGCTTTTGTTTTATTTTGGTAATTTAATTTGCATATTTCAATTGCAATTTTATTTTACGCAATTTTGATTCACGAAGATTTAAAATTATGATATTTTAATTTTCCGATGTTGATGATTTTTTTACAGTCATATTTTATTTAGATTTAAGTGTCTATTTTATTAAAACATGTTAGATTTAAGGATCTTACCTATCTTATCTAAGAAATGTCTAGATGTAAGCCCGAGTATTTTTCCGCTGGAGAAAATGCTAATTTTTGAGAAGTTTTTTATGAAAATTTTACTTTTCTTTTCTAGCAAAAAGATTTAGTAGAAAAAATGTCATTATTTAATCTTTCTTTCTTTTGATTTAAAAGTTTGATTTGATTATTTAATTATTGATGCGATTTTTAATATAAAAATCATTTGCCTATTATTATGTAGGTACCTAATCAAAGTTTAGGTACTATTGATTATTAATTCATGTATTCGCAATTACATGGTCTGTAATTCTAACTTTAATTGAGATTATGAGGCCATGATATAATGAGATGTGTGAGTGGTAAATGTGCATTTCATGAATGTTGAATGCTTTTCCCATTCCTTATTCCTATCCTTATGTGGTAGTGGAGTCGGTTTGAGTTATTGTGGTGTTCGTAAGTTACCATAATTAATTTTAGGCCTGATGGCCATGCCATTTTAAACTCTTGTAATTTATGCGTTATGAGATTGTGATTTTGTGGACACTGTCTACACACATGATGCTAAGATGAGTTATTGTGTTCGATTCCCAGTGACTAGACGGGTGTGTGTTGGAATGATTTTTCTTGTATTCCCTGGCAAGTTCGAACCCATTAATTCCCTTTTCCTTACACCAGAGAATGAGTGTGTTACGCGGCATTCCTAACTATCTCCGCGCGTCGCTTGTAAACAAACAAGAAGCCGCGCATTTTTCCTTTGATGATTCCCATGTGAAGAGCTACGTAAATGAAAATAATGTATTGGTTGAATATACATGCGCTCTAATCCGTGGAAGATCTCAAATAAGCCTTCCTGCTTAGTTTGACATCATATGTGGTAAGAATTTATCTTTAATTCTTAATAATAAGTGTAGTATGGTATATTTTACGAAGAAATTTAAAACATTAATTTTTCAACAAATAGACCATCTAACTGCTAACTTTTGACATACGAATATTTTCCTTAATTTTATTGATCATTTGAATCTAAAATTATCAATTTCTGATGCTATTTAATATGTTTCGTGCCAATTTAAAGTTTTTTAGAAATTTTATATTTTTAATTAAATTGAAATGACGCAACCTCGATCTTACAAAAATAATAAACCATTAATATTATGTAATTAAATTTTATATTTTTGTTTTAGACTCACTGTTTTCATGGTAATAAATACACATTTGTAAACTTCGCTATGTTGGTCATTCGGAGGGCTTGGAGATAAGATTTCGAGAACGGCAAGGCATGCGTTCCGAAACAATCATAAGATTAAAACCAGTTGTTTAGCCCGTGCCTTCGGCATCTCGGGGCTAAAAAACTGGTTTTAATCGTATAATTGTACATTTTATATCCGCGGAAAGGTGTTTATAATACGATGCGAGAAATAACTATTCTTTTTACTTAACCATATCATATTTATCACATATAAAACAACCCTTCGCTTTTCCTTTGTTGGATGTTTAAAAAATGTTTTTACATAATATGATTTTGTTCATATTTTTTTTGCATCTTTGCAGTGCAATTTCTTGTTTATTCTCATGTGCCATTTTTTTGTGTCTTTTTAGTAGCAAAGCTACTCTATACTTGTTTATGTCTGTTTGTCCTACTGTCTGTTATACTAAGGTTGTCCGATCTTATTCAGAGATCTAACGGGATAAGTCAATTGCCGATAGATTGATGTACATCTATAATGATAATACAAAATTTTCCCCTTTAGTTTAAAATTAGTGATTGAATCGTTCAAACACTCAACTTGATGATCCAACCAATCAAAATCTTCAAAATTGTTAAGCCAACGAATAAGATAACGTTATCATAAAACTTTGGGGACAAATATAAGAAAAAGCCCATTGCCCCCTCTCTCTGGATCTTATTGCTAATATATAAATATTTATAAAAAAAAGTTTAGGGGGGTTGGGTTGAGGATTAACGAAGGCACGATAACAGATTCGGGTCTAAGTTTTTAAGATAAGCAAGTTTTAAATTATGTAAGCTGTCATCCTTGTTTTCTACATGTGTAATTTCTTTGTTGATAAAAGTGCATCTTCTCACGCTGTTGGGGAGCTATGCAACCAATTATAGAAGCATAGCTACTCTAAAACGCACTTACCTTAACTTTTGAGCGCTTGCAGCAAAGTATAGTTCCTTTCGTGGCAACGCCTCTTAAGTGGCGTTTCGTCGTAGCTTTTTTCCTATATTTAGCCCATGCTTGGGCCCTAACCATGCGGGGCCAATTACCTAACCCTGTGGGGCAATCACCTAACCTAACGTAAAATAACCTATCAAAAGCTGCTGTGAAAATACGACGAAACGCCCCTTGAGAGACGTTGTCACGAAAGGTATTATACCCCAAAGATGCTTTATTTATCTTGGGAATGGACTTCAATTTTAAGGGGATTGTGACCTTTTTATTAACATGACACGCCACTTGCTTGTTTTAGGAGAATGTAGATCCTTATCAAGGGGGTGTATCCACCCTCCTTAATTTCGCCAAGGGGGTGAATACACCCCTCTTCTGCACGCCTCTGATTGTATAGATGTAAAAACAGATAACTACCTCCCATCCTCTATCAAAGACATTTTTCGTCTGCTAGCAAATTGTTTTCTGCTACTTGGCTGTGTTACCATTGATTGATTTTCAAAGACCCAATTGAGAGTCGGCACTAGGTCATTGCGATTGGGTAATACAGTTATTTTTCTCCCTCTAGTGTTTTACTCTAATGTTCCAATAGCTTTCTATTTCTTGTGAAAAATAAAGTTATTGCTACGCTATCTATGGACTTGTTTATCCTTAACTTTTACTGAGAAACATACAATATTACAGTTTCAATTTTTGTAATTAGAAATTAACCTATGAGAAAAGAAATAAATTTGAACCAATATAAAGTTTCCTGAAAATTGTACATATCCTATTATATAAAGTAGTAAGCTTTTTTTGTCTGTAGCGAAGGATCTCGCTAGCCGCATAACCTATAAAGTTCTCTTTTACAGTGAAGCTTCTTATAGGTCCATGGAAGTTTTTAAAACTACTTTGGGGGTGATCTCCACAAATTACCCCTCCCCCTAAAAAAATATTTTTTTACTTATTCTTTGTAAAACTCAAATTGAAATTTGTGGGCGTGTTAATTTTATAGTGCCCTTAGATGGTTCTAGGGGCGTAGCCCGTAGCCGCTAGTAATAAATAAGTCATTAACAAGATCTTACTAAAAATAGCAACGCTGCTATTAAAGAGCACCTTACTTGATGCAGATATGAGTTAATAATACAGATGCCATGTTACCACTAATTACACATGAATAACAAGGCAGGAAAATCTCAAAAAATGCTTTCATCTTTTATGGCTTCAAGTAGTCTCAAAATAAGCTCATTCAATAACTAGCACTTTACTTTAAAGCTTAAAATGAAGATACCATGATGTCACCAATTGCAATGAAAATATCAATAACTGCTCTCAACTTTCAGTGCTACAAACAGTCTTAAAATTAGCTCATTTAATATCTAGCACTTTTTTAAAGTGCTCATAATAAAGATACTATGTTTATACAAATGAATAACAAGCCAAGAATAACTCAAAAAACTGCTCATACCTTTCAGTGCCTCAAGCAATCTCAAAATTAGCTTACTCTATTTTTGGCTATTTATACCACTCTTTAAAATTAAGATAACATGTTGCCACAAACTACAGATGAATAACAAGCCAGTAAACTTTAAAGATGCTATCATCTTTTATGGCTTCAAGCAATCTCATAATTATCTTACTCTATTTTTGGCTCAAAAACTGCTTATAACTTTCAGTAATTTCAAAATTAGCCCTATTTTTTTTGGGGGGGGGGGGGCGGTTAATTTTAGTGCTCAATAAATACAGCATGTTGTTATTAATTAGAAATTAATAACAAATCTTAAAAACTCAAAAAATGCTTCTAATTTTGGATGGTTTTAAAAATAACAAAACTTAGATAATGTTTATACTGTTTTTGACTTCGGTAATTATTTCTCTAATGTTTTTGGTTCATCACTTGTATTTGAGCATAAAAAACTATCTATTAACATCTCAAAAAGAGGATTGTGCATAAATATTTTTTTAATAAAGAATATCAAAAAATTGTCTGTGTATAATAAGAATAAAAACAACCATTTCAGAGATAAACTAGAATTAAAAAATCGCACTATTTTAGTCGCTGTTTACAGTAATAGCAAACTTTAAGACTTCCTGTATAATATATGTTCAGAGTATATTTTGTTTTACAAATAATTATATATAATATATGCTTTAGAAAATTAATAATTACACATCACGTCAAAGCAAATTAACAGAGTTTATATACACAAAATTATTTTGTTCTTAAAAATGGACAATTTACAAAAGTTTGAAAAATAGGATTAGTTTGCTCATAATGAAATATATTATCTACTTGAAAAATTACTGTAAAGTAGTGGGACAAAGTGACTCAAAAATCAGCCATGTGATGTCAAAAAAATGAGGGACTATCCATCTCTTTTTTAGGGATTTTCTTTCCCACTTCTCCTCTCATCTTCCTCATTTTATGATTTCACATAGCAGATTTTTGTGTCTCTTTGTCCTACTACTCTCCAAGTATAGATAACCTTCTTTAATTTGTTTTTCACAATTATAACTCTTTGTGAAAATTACCCTGGCAATCCTTATAATAAAGTAACAGGATGTGTGTTTGTCTGTGTGTCTGTCTGTTTGTTTATACCGAATGATCTCACTAACCGCTGAGCCCATCGGGTCCTCCTTAACAGGATAGCTTCTTTTGTTTAAAACTAAAACAAAAAAATGGGTTTGGAGATGGGTAGGTCGACCCCCCCCCCCCCAACAAAAAAAACATTCTTGCTTTTTCTTTAATAATCTTAATTATAAAAATGGGTTTTGTGATTCAACTCCTCCCTCCCCAAGTGCCCCTAGAGGCCGCTGGGGGCATAGCCGCTAGTAATAAATAACATAGCTACATTTTTTTAACCTAACAAAACTTTTTAAAAATATGCTTTTAGTAATTATTTGGTTAACTTTGATTCCATATTAATAAAGTAAAAATGCCCAAACACCTTTGTATTTAAGGTTTTAACATTTAACAGTTAGGGAGTTGAATCCATTTTTATAGAAGCAGAAATATAATCTAATATTATGGTTTGGACCCTCTAAAACTGTAATCTACCTTTCCACTTTCCCCTCTCTTGGTGAAGATATCTTCAACGCCGATACGATTTTTGAAATGTAAGATTCTACTTTCCCTTCTCTTGGTGAAGATATCTTCAACGCCGATACGATTTTTGAAATATAAGATTCCACTTTCCCCTCTCTTGGTGAAGATATCTTCAACGCCGATACGATTTTTGAAATATAAGATTCCACTTTTGCCTCTATTGGTGAAGATATCTTCAACAAGAGAGACAAAAGTGGAATCTTATATTTCAAAAATCGTATCGGCGTTGAAGATATCTTCACCAAGAGAGGGGAAAGTGGAAGGGTAGATTACAGTTTTAGAGGGTCCAAACCATAATCATAGATTATATTTCTGCTTCTATAAAAATGGATTCAACTCCCTAACTGTTTAATGTGATTGTTTAGATGGCTTTAACATGGCATTTATTATTGTCACTCAGGGGTAAAAAGAAAGTTAACTTAATCAGCCTTTTAATTTAAAAATCATGAGATCTTCGTTCCCTTATTACCCCCTAACATTTAAAGCCACCAAGTTCATAATTTATTGCATAAACAAGGATGACAACATCCATAAAAGTGAAGCTCTGAAATGGTAGAAACAAACGAACATTAAAACTTGTAGAGTGTCAGAACTGTATAATCGGAACAAATTGTAAATGAATTTGTTGAAAAACTGCTTAAGTGCAGGATATTGTTTTAGGACATACTTAAATAACATTACATACAAAATTCGCGAGTCGGCTCCTGTTTTTTTCTGGCTCCCAATATCGAATCTCATATGTATTATAGTAAAGATTATAAGCAAATTTACATATATAATCCAGGAATTTTTGGAGCCAAATTTTGTCTTCAAAGGCGATTTTTTTCAAAGATTTTTGATGTTTAGGAGCCACTTTACAAATGTTATATGTAACGGTAATAAAGATGTTAAAGATAAGAAAGTATTGTTTATAAATAATCATAAAATTAGTAAAATTTAACTTTTATTGAATGCAAAAATTCACCCAATCTCTTACTTACATTAATATTAAATGAAAATTCAACTGAAGTAAAACCAGTTAGCAAAACCTAACTTCTTTGATTATGAACGGATTTCAAAAATTCTTTCACTAAACCCAGGGTGGTGAGGTATCGAGTGGGGTTGAGGGGGGAAGAGGGGGGCGACCTCACCCCCCCCTAATTTTTTTTCATTTTTTGTTTCTTAACCAATTAAAAAAATTCTTTCACACATGACATCACCAACCCCCGGAGAAAGAGGGGGGGGCGGGAGGTATTTCCCCCCCTCCCCCTATTTTTTTTTAACTTTCTTGTTTCTTAACTTATTTCAAAAATTCTTTCACACATGTAATCACCAACCCCCGGAGAAAGAGGTAGGGGGGACAGATATTCCCCCCCCCCTAATTTTTTTAACTTTCTTGTTTCTTAACTAATTTTAAAATTTCTTTCACACATGTAATCACCAAACCTCAATTACAATTTGTCTTTTTTTTGCTTTTTGCTTTTTATTGCATGTATATGAAATATTGGGCGAAGATTAATTTATCGTCCATTGTCCTATCGCTAACAACCAGGGAGGGAGAAGAAATTTGGCTTTTTTTACACTAGTCCCCAAAGTCTTATTTATAACGTTTTCTAATAAGTTGGCTCAACAACTTCGGAGACTTTTATTAAATTATGTTTGGTTGGGTCCTTAAGTTGATTGTCCAAAAGTTCAACTACAAATTGTAATCTATGGAAGGGGTAATTATTATCATCTTTTAGGATATACAACAATTCATCGGCAATTTTCTAAACCCTTTGGATCACTGGCTAACAACACATTAAATATTTGATTTATGAACTGTTGACGATAAAAAAGTATAGATATCAGGGATAAGACAATGGCGATAAACTAATGTTCATTCCAATTTCCAAATGATAATACACTAAATTACCCATTCTGTAGATACCAATTATTTGTTGAAACGTTTGGGCACTCAGTTTAATAAACAAACCAATTCAATAAAAGTCCCCAAAGTTGTTGAGCCATCAAATAAGAGATAAATGGATAAACCAATGAAAATAAACAAAATTAACGCATCTGTAGATAAGAATTGTAGGTTAAAATAATTAACACTTTAAGTTAAAACTAAGCAAAAAATTCAATAAAAGTAGTAATAGTTATTTCTCGCATCGTATTATAAACTGCTTTCCGCGGATATAGAATGTACAATTATGAGATTAAAACCAGTTTTTTTAGCCCCGTGGTGCCGAAGGCACCGGCTAAAAAAACTGGTTACAATATTATGATTGTACATTTTTATATTCGTAGAAAGCTTGATATAATACGATGCTAGACATAGTTTTTTCGTATGGATGAGAACCGGTTCCTATCCACCGGATTCGAATGAATACGAGAAAAGCTTTTAATCCAATAAATAATATGTTGTGTTTATAAAACCAGAATAATTTAGAGACAATTTCCCACGAATATTTAAATAAGAATAATCAATTTAATACCTCGCTTTTTAGCCGGGGCTTTTGGCTCCTCTCAGAGGTAACAAAACTTAATCTTTGATAATTTTTCATATTAATAAGCTGTCTATAATATGATGATATTTATAATTATTCTTGGGAAGCAATATCTCTGCGGCTTTAAAAGTTACATATTACACACCTAGTTATTTTTATAGGCGTATTGTCTTGACAAACAAAATTACCCCTTCTGTAGATTAAACCTAGTGGTTGTTATTTCAATAATTGTAAGTATTGGCTCTATAATATCTATCCATCTAACTGTAAAAATGTTTAAAATACGGAAAAGTCATTGAAAGTAAAACTTTAATTTTTAACAAGAACAAAAATATTTATTGCATACCTAAAGAAAAGAAAATTAGATAAATTCAAAAATTGATTTACATAGATCACAGCTTATGCAAGGTTTATGCCATTTGAGAAATACAATACCCCCCCCCCCTCTCCTATTTTGAAAATATTAGGCGCGGCATAAGTGCTATAACCCTGCTGGCGAGCTATCCAGAACTCAATAGGACCTAACCTTAATTTTTCAATTTATTCAAAAACATATGTGTGGGTTGGTAGATTAATCATTGCTTAACAGGGTAGTTTGTGTGAAATAAACATAAATGCAAAAGATCTATAGAACACATTATGCGGAAGGTAATAGAATATGCGCAATAAAATATTGAACAGTTAACAAGAACAAATCAATATAGAGTATAATCAATTTTTTATCTTATTATATATAGTTTATTTGTTTGAAGCTTAAGATTTCATTGAACTGATTGAGTTCTTTATCTTAAGGAAGCTTTACATAGATCCAGGGAAGTTTTTAGACAACTTTTCAAATCCATTACTATCCCTTCTAATATATTGATTTATTGACTATTAATAAATCCAATAGAAATACTTTAGGATAAATAATTTCTAAGGGATCAACACAAAGTTTGCATGAAAATTAATTAATCAATTAGTCCAGCTGTTTTCGTGGATCTTGTATTACATATGGACAGATATATAGACCAGCTATAAGAATTACATTTAGAATGGTAATAATCTAAAGAGTAGCCCTGCTTTGAAATAGTTATTCTCAATAACGTCTTTACTCAGATTTTTATCTTTATACTAGGGCACTTTTATTAAATTGGACCCTCATTTTCATTTTAGTTTTTAAAGATGTTTAAAAATAATGATGTTTTCTTTTTTTCAGGGGGTGGGGGAGTTGATTACCCCCATTTTCGTTTCAATTTTAAAAAGAAAATTGGGAGAGGGATTGGTAATTCTTTTTGGTACAGACCGACAGATACAGATTAGCCCTTTCTTAGTGGCTGTTACTTAGAATCTTGTACAGGTTTTAGGCTATTTCCGAAAGAAAGCAAAACCCACCCCATCTTTCCCCCCATTCCCCTTCTTTTCTACTTTTTTGCGGCATATCTAAAATGAAATGTTATAATGGTATAATCGTCCTTTAATCTTAAATCCTAATAGCATTACTTGGGGATTACTGTATAAGTAAGGTATACTCTTTCCCTCGTCCCTCTAACATAGACTAAAACCTGTCCTGGACTATAAAAGATTGGATAGATAGATATTTAGATAAATATATATAGGTAGATAGGTAAATAGATAGATAGTTAGTTAGTTAGTGAGATAGATAAAAGGAGAAAAGAAGGGGAAGGGGGGGGGGGGCTAGAGGGATGGATAAACATTATCACATATTTGTAGATATTTTTAGTAGTGAAGCTACTCTAGAATTCACAATGCCTGTCTGTCCGTTAGACACCAAATAGGGGAAATTTAGCTGGACTAAATGTTTTTAAAAATCAGCCTTGAGAAATCATAAAAATGAGTGATTATCCATCTCTTTTTGGGGGTTTTCTTTTTCACTTCTCTTCTCATCTCCCTCATTTTTATGACGTCACATGTCTGATTTTTGAGACACTACAGGGAAATGTAATTTTTCAGCTCCTATAAACAATCAACTATAAAACATTTGTGGTTGTTGGGCTGCTTTTTATCGGGTTTTAGGCTATTTTTATATTTTCTCTATATCTTTCATAATTATTTAATTTCTATAAATATGTTTGTCCTTGTCTCAGGGAGGGGCATTCATTTTTAACAAACTTTTCCGTTAAACATCTTATAACATATTTGAAGATATTTCATCTCTTCGCAACAGTTGAAATATAAGAAGGATAAAGGTATTCCCAATAATGATACACACAATAAACCACTTGTAGATACAATTAGTGGTTGAAACGTTTGGTTTTTAATTTAATGAAACAAACAATTAAAATTCAATAAACGTACCTAAGGTTGTTAAGCCAACGAATAAGATTTATATAAATATGAATATCAAAATAATTGAAGCAAGAAAATAATTTGATAATTATGGATATACTTAAATTATAGAGTAGCTGCACTTCCCCATTGTAAACTTTTACATTTTAATATCCCCCCCCCCCCCACTACGAAGACGTTAATATGTTTACTTTAAGGATAAAATCGCAACTACTCTATGTTTAGAGTAAGTACATATCATGGGTACAATAAGTACATAAGTATCATAATTACATTAGGTAGATAAATGCTTTTCTATAATTATGGTCGGTCCAACCGTCTGTCCGTATTCAGTCTGGAACGGATAGCTATTTTCGTTAATTTAGGCATGTTAGAATTGTCCCATCAATTTCAAACAATTCATGGGAATTTCTGTAGGAGATAGGTACAAATCATAAAGGGTAGATTCTATATAATCGTTACCAGAATGTCCGTACGTCCATTTTAAACAAGCTGATTTTAAATTTTTTAACAACAAATTTTTATGTGATATAATTGTCTAATTGTATGTCGTTAAACCTTATCCTGTATTTCAACAGTTTTTTTAACAAACAATGAATAAAACATCCACAAAGCACAATTATATGTAATTTAGTGTGTAATTTAGTATGTAAAGATACCTTTTAATAAAATTGTACCTTGTTACAGGAATTATCATGACAAGATTAAAACGAAAGGAAAATTCAAACAGGCCTAAATTAAGCCGTAGATTTTTATATACCACCATCCTAAAAGATTTTTAAAAGCGAAGTTTTTCTTTAATTAGGGTCAGTCCGTCCGTCTGTACGTCCTATTAGTTAGCTCTTTTCGTTTATTTAGACATGTTATAATTGCCCTATCGATTTCAAACATTGCATGATGATTCCTATAATAGTATTAGTAAGGTATGTAGCAACTCTATAATCGTTACATGAAAGTCCGTACTTCTATTTAAAACACTAGCGGCTTCGCCCCTAGCCTCTAGGGGCTTTGCCCAAGAGGTGATAAAAAAAAATTATTGCGAGAGACCATAAAGGACCATGGAAACTCCTTCAAAAAAAAAAAAAAAAAAAAAAAAAAAAAATGGGGGGGGATTTTTTGGTTTTTGGGGGGGTTGGGGGTGTCCCACCCCCCGAGAAAATAGCTTAAAACCACCACAGGACCAATAGGTAGAGTAGAATCCGATCGGTTCAGTGGTTACCGAGATCTTAAGGGACAGACAGACAGACGGACGGACAGACGGACAGACGGACAGACGGACAGACAGACATCGTTCTACTTTGTATTATAGATTAAGATATTTCACTTTTAAAAGCGAAGCTTTTCAATTACTAGGGTTGGTCCGCCCGTCCGTACTCCCATCCGTAACGGTTAGCTCTTTTCATTAATTTGGACAGGATATAATTGACCTATTGTTTTCAAACTTTGCATGATGATTCCTATAATCAGAATGTCTGTACGTACATTTATAATATGTTGTTTTTTGACAATAATTTTTCATTTGAGTTAATTATCCTATTCATCTGATTTTTAGAATACTGATTTCTATGACAACAAAATACAATGTTATTATTAAGTCCTAAAAATATGAATATGTCCTTAAACATTATCCTGTATTTAAGCAATTTTTCTTCCAATTTTGTTTATGCTTTTACATTTAGATTCTGCTTATACACTGATACAGTTCTGACACTCTACAAGTGTTTATGTTCGTCTGTCCTTCCTTTAAAGTACAACATTTTTTTTGTATGATATCTTTTTTCTATTCATTTGATTTTTTGAATATTGATTCCAAGAGCAATACGTACAATTTTATAAGCGAAGCATCTACACAATTTTATCGTAAAATGTAAGCATGTCCTTAAACAGAATCCTGTATTTAAATAGTTTTTCATCACAAATAAACAGTCTATGTTATGCCCAGTTCAGAAACAACTTTTGGAGGTCGACCAATTTATTCTGTAGGTCAACCTAAACAAGTACAACTAACAAATGCCTTTATAAAAGCTTCAAACTTTTCCAGGGGTCGACCAATGTCTTTTGTGAACTAGGCTTTAATGTTCGTTTGTCATACCAACTAAATTTATAGCTTCACTTTTATGGATATTCTGACAGCCACACTAACCATCAGAAGTCACCAAAACAACCCATAAATTTGTATTTCTGAGGTGGGGAGGAGAATTGTTATAAATCTCCTTAACCTTAATACAGACCAAGGTGAAGCTTCCCTAATTTTTGTAGCCGCCAGAATAGCCGTTTTCAAGATCTAATATCTTACTTACATAAATTAATTTACAGCCCTTAGTTGATATATTTTTTTACTTTATTTATTAAAAAATATTTTAGTAGCAAAGCTCTTTAGAACTGACTTTGTATGGCCGTTCAAAATTAGAAACATTATTTAATAACAAATTTTTTTTTTAAGATTGAAGCTATTCTATAATAAATAAAGAGTGTTAAAAAACCAATCCCTTCCCTTTTTTCAATACAAATCCTTCAGTTTTTGTCAAAAACTTATAAAAAATAACACAATTCATGCTCAAGCAATGACAATGAGAAATCAACATTGAATTTTTAATTTACTCACCTCTCCATATTTTTAAAATTTAAAATTTGAGTAACCCCCCCGACAACAACGAACAACTGTTTTAGGTTAGGTTAGGTTTTAGGTTAGGTTAGGTTTTAGGCTAGGGAGCTGAGCGCTGCGGCTAGGCAGGCAAGGGGGCCGAGCGCTGCGGCCAGAGTTCATAGATCGTTTTTGTTGGGGGGGGGGGGGGACTCAAATTTTCAAAATTGAAAAAAAAATTTCTAAGAGGATATTACCCATTTTTTTATGTTATATAATCATCCGATTGGTCTGATTTTACTCCAATTGCCAGACAGACATCCTTTTTTAGAAAATCTTTGCTTTTTAATAAATTATCTTCATCATTAAGCTGGCAATGATGTCTTTGAAAGGAAAATAAAAAAAATGTTTTTTTTTTAGTAGCGAAGTTTCATTATAATTCCCTTTGTCTGTCCGTCCGTCAGTAAGTCCGTGGTGCTAGTGATTTTATCAGCAGCTATTAAAGTTAGAAACATTATTTTTTTTTCAGAAGATTCTCTAAAACCTATGAGCATCTAGTAGGTAATTTACTTTGTCCAGTCGTCTGTCGACCATTCTACAAAAGGATAAATATTATAAAATGACTTATTCTCAAATTTATTTGAATTTCTATTCTTGATTTAAACAAATGCTCTTTAAACCTCCTTGTCCGTATTCCCATCCATGATTCTTTCATGCTGCGCTACTTCTACTCTCTTTCTCTCTATCTTTCCCATTTACTTTTTTCTCTTTCTCTCCTTTTTTCCCTTTCTCTGTCTTTCTTTATCTAATTCTTTATCATTTTCTCTATCTTTTCCATTTACTCTCTCTCTCTCTCTCTGTCTGTCTCTCTCTCTCTATCTATCTATCTATCTATCTATCTTTCTCTTTCTTTCTTTCTACTTTTGTTTAAAACCAAAAATAACTGCAAACCAATCAAGTTTTTATTGATATTGTACTCCTGTGGTAGGGTGAAGCGTTTCAAGTATCAACCCTACAACGCGAGTTCGATTCAAAAGAGCCCCTAGCCTTTAAGGATTCTATCAATAAAGAACTACAAGTAGTTACTGTTTAAGAGATATATTTGAACTGAATACACATACAACAAAGTTAATAGCTTATATACAAAACAGATTACAAATGGGTTAGGTAGAGAAGGGTGTGGGGGAGACGGGGTGAACAGTAGAGTGGTAGGCTCCCGTAGGGGGTAAGGTAGACGTCTCCCGGAAAAGGGTAGGTTGCTGGGGGCATGAAGTGGGGAGGGGCAGCGCCCCTCCCATTATCAGCGGTGTATAAGTTGACCGCCGTCTCTGATGCGCAAACAATGGCACTTGAGGGGGCGATTTCTCTTGGTAGAGTTGTGGTACCCTCCCCCAAAATAGTTATAAACCTTCCCAGGGCCTATGAGAAGCTACCCTGTAAAGGAGAACCCTATCGGTTCAGCGGTTAGCGAGATCCTTCAATACAGACAAACAGATACACATCCTGTTACTTTATTATAAGGATTCAGGTTAAAACTTAAAAATTATGTAACTATTAAATGGTCTTTCTTCTAAGCAATTAAACTAATAAACTATTACTACCCTCAATCTGTAATATTAACCCCAGTTGGAGGATGGGCGGGGAGGTGGCATTGATCGCATACCCCCCCTGTATTTTCTCTGTATAAAAGGTAGAGGGCTATAACCCTCTCTATGTATGATTTATTTTAGGCTGAATTTTCGTGACCTTTGCAAAGCAAGTGATACAAATGGCCATTTATTAACTCCCTTCAGGAGTGGTTTTATGAAGAACTTTATAAAAGGAAAGTTGTTCAAAATTTAAAATAAATAATATTTGCTTTTCTTGTCATGATTATGCGGCATCTCCTAGGGAGTGAAAATTGAACTTGAAATTTTCAAATCTAATTTTCTCAAAAAGCTCCCGCTGAAATATTTTGGTTTTACCTGGAATCATCATAGTTTTATGTCTTTTTTCACCATACATAGGTTCCAGGGCTCGGCACTTACTTTTGTCTTGATTCAATTCTAGCCCACAGTGATGTCTCATGCTGAAAGAGCTCTTTTAGCTAACGCATCGGCTTTCAGATGTCAAGGAGGGTGGTTCAAGACCCACCAATGAACCAATATGTTTTTCAATCTTATACAGGGTGCACCACATAAATCCGGACTTTTTCTTATTTTTAAACAAATAAACATAAAATCGTCAATTTTAAAGATTTTATTGAATTTAAAAAACTGGGAAGCCACCTAGGTATATGACTATTAGATTATTTAATAAAATCGCCACCAGCCTAAATCACCGCCTCTACCTGCCCCTTGATCCGCCCGTCAACCCTGGTCACCATGTCCCTGTTCAAGCAGGCGAAGTTCTCCATGATAGGAGCAATGAGAGATGTCTTTTTGGTATGGGCGCGTCTACTTGTTCATGCTTTAATGGCGCTCCAGGCCCAAAAGTCCATTGGATTAAGATTGGGGCTGCTGGGAGGCCACATCTTCATAAGGACGGGAGTAACCACAGGATCTAAATTAACCCATCTTTAAAGCTACCCTTTGACACGGTAGCTCTCATTTGGGCCACAGTTAAGCTATAACAACGTTTTATACCTTTTTAAAAATGGCATGAAGATTAAGATTGGGTTATTAGCGCAATACATAGTCTAAAACGAGTTTCAAGGTTACATATTGGCCCCTGAAGTCAAGAATCGAGAAATTTTCAAGATTTTTGACGTTTTTGACATCTTAAAATCTACCACTATCCACTTTGTCGGAGTACTTCAGCCAAGTCAGCTGGGATAGAGAGCTCTAGTCTTTTCTAGTGTTTTCACTAGGTATCTGATAGTATCTCCAGCAAGTTTTATTAGTCCATCTCAACTACAGATGGGTTGAGGTCAGATTTAGTAGGCCCAAATCATAAATCCATGGTAAACTATCTGCACAATTCGAATCTGCCTTGTTGAACATATGCGCGGCCAGCTCTGCGTACACGTCCTCCATCATCCAAAGATTTTCATGGGAAAAAAGGTCATTACCTAAGCTTTTTATAGTGGGTTCAAACGTCCTGATTGGTCAAGTAGTTTTGGCGCTATGTTTGTTTTAAAAAAGTCCGGATTTATGTGGTCCACCCTGTATACTTAGGCATCTAAAATAAGACTGTTGAACACATTCACTTGTTTCATGCTGAAACAGTTATTCTAGTTAAGGCATCAGGTTTCAGATGTCAAGGAGGGTTGTTCAAGACCCACCACTAAAACAATATTTTTTTAATCTTGTATACATTGGCATTTAAAATAAGACTGTAAAACATATATACAAAAGTCTCATGCTGAAATAGCTCCTTTGGTTAAGGCGTCAGGTTTCAGATATCAAGAAGGGTGGTTTGAGACCCACCACTGAAACAATATTTTTTTCAATCTTATATACTTTGGCATTTACAGTAAGACTAAAACAATAAATCTACAAAACACACATACCCCTTTAGAGATTTGGAGGTTTGGTGAGAAAATATTTTGTTTCAAGTCTCACCAAAAACAAATTAAAAAAATATTTTGATATTTTAAGTGACTGTATAATGTAAATGATTAAAAATATTTTTAAATTTTTTTTATTACTTATTATCTCAGACAGTGAAAATTAAATTTGGTGTTTGGGTAGTTGCAAACTGAAAACTATCGGAATGGAACCTCATTTCTACCCCTGAGCTACGATGACAGACATGGAAGAGTGTAAAATTTTAAAGGATACTATAAGAAATAAGTTGTCTATTTTTACAACTGATAATTGGTCTCCAATATAGCTTATTTATAGAATGTTGGTTACCTTATCTGTATGTTGTGGGTTCGAGGCTCTCCGAGAGGGGCAGGGATTTTGTTGTTGTTAAAAATTGGGAGTTTCTGTGTAATAAAAGTTGTCACAAACATAGGTATTAAATAATTACTTTGTCCTCTAGGGGAGGGCGTGAGAGGTCAGGAAAATAGCTTAAATCCGCCCAGTAAGATAAGTATAAAGCTTATCTGAAAAGAATAAAACAATTGAGATCACCAATTTCTATGATTTTTAACTGTAGACAGAAAAAAAACCCTTAAGATACTTAAAGTTATTGAATATGTTTTAACTAAAAAATAAAAAAACTTAATTTTATCATAAAACAAGAAATATTCAAGCTATCTGGCTATTTTTTTAATATGATAGAGATTTTTTATGCTTAACAACTTTGCTTTAATTTTTTGTTTTGAAAAAATCAGTTTAAAACCGGTTTAATTGTGTTTGAAAATTTAATTATGAGTAATTAGTGTCATAAACACAGGGAGTAAGGGAGGGGACAATGGATCGAATATTCAATTTTTAGGAGTCTCAGACTTTGGGTACTGGCTTAAAGGGAATGTGCAAGAATTTAGCAGTTTCTGACTGAGTTTGGGTACTTGCGCATGAAATGCCGCTACTCGTTATGTATGTTTTTAATATTGCAGACGGGGAGAAGGGATAAGGGAAGTGGGGGCAAGGGAAATAACTACTCGTTGTGTTAGTTTGGAATGTAGCAGACGGGGAAAAGGGAGAAGGGAGGTGGGAGCAAGGGGCAAGGGAAATAAACAGAATAAAAAGGGGCAGTCATATTCTTGCTAGCAGCTGGCCGTGTCCAATAATCTTGTAATATAAAAATCACACCATAAAACCTCAATATATTTTATCAAAAACAAGTTGTGATTTTACTTTACATGACGCTATGGAAATCTATTATTCAATTAACAATCCCTTTATAATTTCCTACAAATTTATTGTATTAACCCATTCGTGCCGAGCGCCACTTTTATGGGCCGATCGAGCTGAAAGTTTCAGGGAAGCTTTATAATGGTCAAAACGGAATTCGTATTTTTTTGTTTTGCTCTAGTGGCGTGCACAGGAAAGTTGCAAAAAAAAACGATTCGGCTCGGCCATAAATACCAACCAGGCATTATTACCCGTTTTGGGCAGTTTCCGCCGGCGTTAAAACCCGGTTTTGCTGTAAAAACCCGGTTATTTCGACCAAAAATCGAAAAATGTAATTTTGAAACGCCAAAAGTGAGATGAACACTTTTTAGAACTTTGATACGATCCGAAATTGAAAACTACACAACCTCATGTAATCTATAGAGCTACAAGTATAATACGAAGCGATTTATTTCAAATTTAGTGTTTCTGCTATAGGTGCCGCCGTTTTCGGGTAAAAAAAACCGTTGCTCGAAGTTTTAAAAGACACACACTACAAAAAAAGAACATATAAAATTTGGGTGTTACATATCAGAAAACGAGAATAAAACTATTGGGTGACACCTATAGAGATTACTAGGGAATTATTAGGGTGGCTCAAACCCTTACTAATGACGTAAACTGTTATTTTTATTGGTTGAAAAGGCCCTTAGACTACCGTAATCCAGCCTAAAGACACTCTTCCTTAAGCCAGGACACTAATACCCAGGTTATCTAGTACCCAGGTGGGCCAGGGTAACACCAAAGAAGTCCTCTGTAAGCTTGAACCAAAGATCTTTAACCATTACTAAGATATCTTCAACCGTTGTCTACTTTTAAGCCTTCTATACTACGCTAAAGGGTCTCTAACTACCCCCTGAAATTCAGATTTACATCGTAGAGTACCTTAGTAGACACTTTTGTGTTGTCATATTACACTAAAACCTCTACCGAATTAATAAAGGGTCACCGTGGACATTCGGAGATAGATGCACATCATAGTTCCCCTAGAAAATACACTATACTTGAAATTTCACTTATAAATGTTTGAAAACATTAAATTCCAAATTGACAAAATCCATGTTTCTTCGATAACTAGCGAACGGATTGAGCTATAATCGATGTTAAGGTGTCTAAATGACCGTCTCAACCCCACGGACTCACTCAAAAAATTTGGGGGACTTAGGACAATTTTTAGGGGGGTAGACCAAACGATGTTTGATTTTCTGATGCAAGTTTTGGCGAATTTTTTATCAATTTTTCTTTAAAAATCAGTTTTTCCTAGAAAAACTTTTTTATTTCTCAACCGATTTTGAACTTCAAGGTGGCAAAATGTCCGTCTTGATGAGATACACACGTGTACAAAATTTGGGGTCAAGATTTCAACTCCTTCCCTGTCGGACCAAACAATATTTGCTGAAAAAGCTACGCCAAAACTTGTATCGATGGACTTACATCTTGTGGTCCAGCCCCCTAAACGTTGAGCTATCAACCTAAATTTTTTTGTGTAAATTCTACTCACTAAGACGGTCATTTTGCCGTGTTTAAATCTTCTGTAGCTCTATCCTAACCCAAATGAGAAAGAAAATGAGATTTTTCAGTGGCACCCTGCTGGGTTCACGCCAAAACTTGTATCGATGGACACAAATCGTTTGTTTTCCCCCCTAAATATTGTCCTAGGATCTTCATCTTTTGCAAGCTGATGAGGCTCATTGAGACGGTCATTTAGATTTTAGACACCTTAACCTCGACTGTAGCTCTATCCTAGTTCAACTGACAAACTTTTGCCAAAACTTGTATTGATGAGTTGAGAGGCCGAAATCCAACTTCGCCAAAACTTATATCGATGGAACATACATCGTTTGGTCCAGCCCCCTTAACTTTGAGCTACTGACGTCAAATTTTGCACAGGTGTCTGGCATGATAATGCGCTAATTTTGCCGTGTTTAGATCCACTCTAACCCAATCCGTTCGCTAGTAATAGGGGATTACTTAAATTAGTTTTAAAATTTTGTTAAAATGAAGCTAGAGTGCTGGTTATGGAAAAACTGGATTAGAATCAGTTCTTAGCCATACTAAAAATCCATGTATACCATCGCATTATAGTAAATTTCCTTGTGTACCAAAATTAAAATCGTCAAATTTTCAACAGTTGTGTTAGCCCAGACAGTCTCCCCCTTAAGACTAACAAAACAGGTTAAAATAATTTAATTTTTTATTTTAATATCCGCGGAAAGTTGTCTATATAGGATGCGATAATTAATATCGTTTTAATGTGGAATTGATAAAAAGACAATTTTCCTAGGGACCAAAAGGGATAAGACAATGGCAAATTGATGTATATCCCCAATGATGATAAAAATTTACCCCTTTATTTAAAAATATTTAAAATTTATGGGCTGTTTATTATACTAGTCCCCAAAGTTATATAATGTATTCGTTGGCTCAACAACTTTGGGAACTACATTAAAGTTTTATTAGTTGGATCATTCATTTGAGTGTTTAAACGTTTCAACTACTAATTTTACGCTACAGAAGGGGTAATTTTGTGTAACGTCATTGGGGATGTACATCAATTTATCGATCATTGTACTATCCCTTTAGATACCTGCAAAATATATCTATGGTTACCAACACCCATCAGACAGAAAACCAACCCTTTGATTGCATGACCTTTGTCTAAAGAGTTCTAACTGTGCATGGTAATTAGTGGCGCCTATTTATGTTGCACACCTGACATAGAAGCAGTAGGAACGAAATTTAACGTCTTTAGTTTTCAAGATATAATTTTTAGAAACATAACTTTATAAGAAATTCAAATATTTTCAGCTAACTTATATTATGTTTTGTCATAGGCTTCCCTTTATACGAAACAATTCACCCAAGAAAAGCTTTATCCTAAGATATGCGTTAATCTACACAGAGAGAGAGAGAGGGGACAATGGGCTGTTTATTACAAGAGTTCCCAAAGTTTTATAATAACGTTTCCTTATTGGTTTGCTCAACAACTTTGTGGATAAAAGTGAATTTTGATTGGTTGGCTTATTAAGTTTTGTGTCCAAACGTTTCAACCACTAATTGTAATCTTTGTAATTTTTGTGTATCATCAATGGGGATGTAAATCAATTTATCGTCTTTTGGCTTTTTATGCAAAATAAATGCAATAGTTAAGCCCTAAAATCTGTACAATATTTCAACGAATGACATAACCGGACTGTTACTCCGCTGTTATCCTATAGGCTTCCAACATTCATAAGTAGCAAAGCACACAAAAACGAAGTTTTTTTACATTTAACTTAAGTCCGTCCGCCCGTCCGTACGAGACAATTATGTCCTTTTTGACGAACATTGACAAATATAGAGTTCTATCTCTCTCACTCTCTTTCTCCTAAATTACACCTAAATTATTAACCTTTAAACCTAAACGTATCAATAGTATCTATCTATCTATTTTTCTCCTTCTTTCTATTTTTAACTAATACATTTTAAAGATACTTGTTGCTTCGTCCCTGGTCCTTAGGAGAGGGAAGGGAAGTTATAAGCAGAATATTAACTTAAGGTATATAAACTTACTGTAAAATTGTAAAGATATAGGATTCTCTTTACAGGCATCCTTACATTTTTACAAAAACAATTTATATATATTCTTTGCTTAAAATATTGTACCTTTTGGTCCTTGGAATCATTGCTCCATAAATCAGATTAAAGGGATAATTACATTTTATAAAAGATTGTCAAAAATTTAAAAATTTTAATGTTGGTAAAGTCAGTTTAAAATACCCCCCACCAAATGTTAAACTATGTTTACAAAAATGTAAAAATATGTAAACAAGGATGACAACATCCATAAAAGCGAAGCACTGAAACGGTAGGACAAACGGATATTAACACTTGTATAGTGTCAGAACTGAATAATCAGAATATAAATGTATAAGAATCGGAGCAAAATTGTAAGTAAATTTGTTGATAAACTACTTGATACAGGATAATGTTTATGGACATACTGACATTTTTAGGACTTGATTATAGAGTTGATTTGCTTATACTTTGTTGTCCCAGGAATCAACTTTATTGAACTGATTGAGTTCTTTGTTTTAAGGAAGCTTTACATAGGTCCAGAGAAGGTTTTAGGCTATTTTTCAAACTCATTCCTATCCCTTAAAATATATTGATAGATAGATTGACTATTATTAAATCTGTTAGAAATACTTATGGACCAAAAATTTCCAAGGGAGCAATAAAAAGCTTGCATGAATATTAATTAACAAATTAGTCCAGCGGTTTCAGGGATCTTTTACTAAATATAGACAGATATATAGACCAGCTATAAAGAAATATATTTAGAATGATAAAAAAGCTAAAGAGTAGCTCTGCAATTTGAAATATTTATGCTTAATAACCGCTTTTCTCAGTTTTTTATCTTAATACTAGCGGCTACGCCCCTAGAGGCTTTATTAGGGCATTTGAGGTGGGGCAAGGGAGTTAAATTCTAAAAGAAAGAGTAAAATGATGTTTTTTTTTGGGGGGGGGGAAGTTGATTACCCCCATTTTCATTTCAATTTTTAAACGGGTGACAGAGTTCTGGATCTCAGATATTATGGATCTTTTCAAACCTGTTTACCCCTCCCCTATTTTCATTGTACATGAACCAGAAATTTCTGGATACACCCCTTCAAAGCTCTTTCAATATGTTTCTACAGTTCAACAAATTTAAATTGTAAATTGCCGTTACTAATTTATTGTTAACTAGCGGCTTCGCCCCTAGCCTCTAGGGGCTTTGCCCCAAGAGGTTTGATCAACCTAATTTTTCGTATTTTAGATTTAAAAAGAAAAAGTAAAAAAAAAATTTTTTTTTTTTTGGGGGGGGTATTTTTCATTTTTAGGGGGGTTGGGGGTGTCCCACCCCCCAAGAAAATAGCTTAAAACCATCACAGGACCAGTAGGTATATTCCCTGAAGAGTAGAGCCCAATCGGTTCAGTGGTTACTGAGATCTTAAGCTTCAGACGGACAGACAGACGGACAGACGGACAGACAGACAGACAGACAGACAGACATCGTTCTACTTTGTATTATAGATTACTAGCTTATATAACTATTAAATATGTAACAACGTACAGCCAGAAGTAAATAAAAACAAAAAACTATACTACTTTATATAAATGGATAAGGATAATGGTAATTTTCGATTAGTATTATAGATAGCTTCTCTAAGCCCCGGGCTAACAAAACTGGTAGGTATTAATTTTATGATTTATATTATAAAATTCGTGAAATTGTCTATAATACTATACATGATTTTTCAGTATTGTTGAGAACTGGTTCCAATCCAGGGGATCTTAATCGGTTCTGAAGCCATACTGGAAATTTTTAGTAAGATAAAAGTTATGCTTGAAAATTGTTTTATTAGCTATTATTATAAAAAAAATTTCATTTTTAAAAAAACGTCATTTGCGTCATCTTCGCGTAATTTCTATTTTCAGATATTTTGGAGAAGCTATCTTTTAAACGAAAAATTGTGAGGGGGTGGGCTCATTTTTTTGGTAGAGACAGACACAGATTATCACTTCCTTAGATAGATAGACAAAAAGATGGGTAGATAGATAGATAGAGATAGATAAAGAGACAGATAGATAGATTGATGGATGGATAGATAGTTAGATTGAAAGATGGATATATGGATAGATATATAGATATATAGATAGATAGATAGATATAGATGGATTGATAGATAGATAGACAGATAGATAGATAGATAGACAGATAAATAGATAGATAGATAAACAGATAGGAATATAGATAGATAGAATCAAATAAAAAGAAATAGCCTAAAACCTGTCCATATAACAATACTAAGCTTCCCTGACAATTTAACAATGAATAGTTAAGAAAGCGTCATCTATTAAACCGGTTTTAAACTGATTTTTTCAAATCAAATCATAAAAGCAAAGTTGTTAAGCATGAAAAAACTCTAGCATATTAAAAATTACCCAGATAGCATTATTTTTGCTTGTTTTATGATAAAATTAATTTTTTTCTGTTCTACAGTTTTTTTCTGTCTAGAGTTAAAAATCATGAAAATTGGTGAACTCAATTAGTTGTTCTTTTAAGGGCAGCTTTATACATATCTTACTGGGTGGATTTAAGCTATTTTCATTACATCCCTCGCACAAATATATTATAATCTTATATAGGAAATAACTTCAGAGAGAGAGGGGACAATAGTCCCCAAAGTTTTCTTATTCGTTGATTTAATAATTTTATGGCCTATAGGGAATTTTGATTGCCTGGTTTATTGAGTTGTGTGTTCAAACGTCTCACTCACTAATCTACAGATAAGGTAATTTGTATATAATTTGGGATGTTTATCAATTTATCGGACATTGTCTAATCTCTGGTTATATTATAACAATTTGTTATTAAAAAATCTTTAAATGTCATTTTATGTTTTATTCTTTTTAGTAGCAAAGCTACTCTATAAATAACTTTGTGTGTCTGTCCGTCCGACCATCTGTACGGCTAAGGAGAAAAATCAATTTCGTAGAAAGCTTAAATTTTTAGTGTTAACCTAAGAGAGCGAGGACAATAGTTCCCAAATTTTAAAATAAAGTTTACTAATTGTTGGCTTAACAACTTTGGGGAATTTTCTTGACTTTTGATTAGTTTGTCCATAAAGTTGAGTAACTAAACGTTTCAACCACTAATTGTAATCTACAGAAGAGGTTATTTTGTGTATCATCTTTGGGTTTGTACATCAATATATCGGAAATTGTCTTATCCCTTTAGATCCCTGGTTATATTATAACCATATCTTATTTATCATTATCTTTAAATTGCTTCTT
Organism: Acartia tonsa; assembly: GCF_053477335.1. Lineage (NCBI taxonomy): Eukaryota > Metazoa > Arthropoda > Copepoda > Calanoida > Acartiidae > Acartia > Acartia tonsa. The sequence continues at coordinate 42,718,531 of NC_137272.1, forward strand.
ATGTTATCTTTTTTAGCAGCAAAGCTACTCTATAAATAACTTGGTGCGACTGTCCGTGCGTCCATCTTTATAACTAATGGGAAACGTGTATTTCTTGACTACTATTTAAGGTAGAAAGCTGAAATTTTTGTTGAAAACTTATAAAACCCATGCACATCTTGAGTGAGCCATACCCCGAATTTTTCAAGCGAAGATTCTATATCAGTGAGCATTAAATGTGAATTTATCTTTTACTGTTAAAGAAAACAAGGATGATAACATCCATAAAAATAAAGCTCTAAAAACGAAGGACCATAGAACATGAATACATGTAGAGAGTCAAAACTTTGGGTACTTATATTTAAATTGATAAGTATACTGACTTCTTAAATTTTAAAATGTCCCAACCTTTTAACCAATAATTTTAATCTAAAGAATGAATAAATTTGATAATCATCATTGAAGACGCATAAACATTTATCTTATATTGTCTTATCCCTTAGAAACCCTTCAGAAAATAGATGTTTTAAAAGTTGAAATGCTGGAAATAATAATTTATTGTCTGAGATTTTCGCAAACTCTAATAATCTGTTTATTGCAGATGGGTAATATAGCGATACCCCACATCCCCTCCCAACAATAGAGGAACATATTGACTAATATCTGAAAACTATATTATCAACCTGAAAGGATGTCATTTTAATTGTCCAATGTCCCCTCTCTTCCTGAATATTTTGATTGTAGAATTTTAGGTAAAATTAACCTATTGTTATTTATTTACATTATTATAAGTAAAATATGACAACTATTTTACAGGGAGGGAGGGGGCATTAGGCTGTATATTACACTAGTCTCCAAAGTTTTATGATAACGCTTTCTTTTTCGTTGGCTTAAAAATTTAGGAGGTTTTTAATAAATTTTAAAAAAAGTTAAAGGCCCAAATGTTACAACCACAAATTATAATCTACAGAAGGGGTAATTTTGTGTTTCGTTATTGGGTATGTACATCAATTTATCGGCTATTGTCTTATCCCTTTAGATCCCTGTTAAAATATGACTTTTATTTTATATTAGGTAATGTAAAAAACACAAACTCTACGAATTAAAGAATTCGCCAATTATTTAGATGTTAAAAACAGACGTTATTTTTTCATGTAAACAAGTATGTCAGTTACTTTGCTAGATAGATAGAGAGAAAGAGATAAACAGATAGATATTTGCAGGGTTCTCCTTGGAAACAACAAATTTTTAAACAGTCATTTAAATTTTTTGTCTGACTGACAGTTAAATACTTATTTTAGGTGTAAATGTACTTTATTGGATATTCGGAAATTGGCATGTGTGACGTCATAAAAATTCACCTTTTTTAGGGGTTTCCTTTTCCACTTCTCCTCTAATCCTTCCTCTTTAGATGTATTTTTATGACGTCATACATGACACTTTCCGCATAACTACCTTTCCTTTAAAATTTAAATTTCAAATTTTTATTTTGTTTATATTAATGAAAACAAAAAATCAATAGTAAGCTTTGCTCCTCCTACATATTTGTATATTGCCCCAAGACAACTCAAGAAGTTTTAAGTGGGGGGTTGACAAGGGATAGGGAAAAATATGCTTCAAGTATTTCAAGTACTCTTTTTGTATTGAAATCTTTAAATCTTAGAAAAGAAACTGATGGGAAGGGTTAGGTAGGGGGGATTCAGGAAGATTTACTAGATTGTTTGCAAAAAAGTAATTTTTTTCATTATGTTTAAAAAAAATCATATCAAGCACATAAACTAAACATCTAATAACAATTTTTGATTACATATTTCTGTCCTAATGTGTTATTTACTTTTACTTTTACAAGTTCACTTTTATTACTAAGTGAACTTGAAAACTCTTCCAACCTTTGTAAGATATGCATAAAAAAAACAAATGATAATGCACAAAATTACCACTTCTGTAGATGAAAATTAGTAGTTGAACACTCAACTGAATTAACCAACCAATCAAATTCACCAAAGTCACCCAAGTTGTTAAGCCAACAAATAAGAAAACATTATTATAAAACTTTGGGGACTAGTGTAATAAACAGCCCATTGTTCCTTCTCCCCCCCACCCCTCCTCCACTCCATCCTATTCTATAAAGTAGTAAGCTTTTTTTGTCTTTAGTGAAGGATCTTGCTAACCGCTGAACCGATAAATAAAGCCTTTTTCATGGGAATTTAGCTGTGCGGACGAGATAGCACATCATTTTATATGATTAAAGAAACAGAAATACTTAGCAGTAGGGGAGATTTGAATATGCATTTTAATCTAACATTTATGTGGTGATGAATAAATTATCAAATTACATAAAATTATTAAATTCATAATGAAGCTACTCTGTTATTGAAAATTTCATTATCATTTACGTAAAATACTGTCCAACAAACAATTAACCCTTTGATTGCACGAATTTTTTTTCTGAAAAGTTCTAACTGTAATTGTTAACGAGTTGCGCCTTTCTAAAGGCCAAGGCATTATTTCTTCTCTAACTGTTTATGACGATCACATGACAAATCCAAAGTAGAGAGGATTTTTAATAACTTTAGTTATGATCTAGTGTCAGTCTTACATTCGAACCTATCACCTCAATTTTTAAATTAACAAAAAGAGCTAACCGTTACGAACGGACGACCTTAATTGTAGTTTTATAAAAAAAAATACTAAAATGAAAATTATTTCATATTTCATTCTGAATACTGAAAAAGAAAAAAAATATTATTATTACTTATCGTGCTGTGCTAATTTTGAATAATTTCATCCTTTTAATCAATTTTATCAAAATCTTTGGAAAGGTTGTGTGATTTAAACAAGACATTTTTGGTTTTCATATGTGAAAACTCTTAAACTGGCTCTAAAAAAAATATTGAGAGCCACTACATATTAGATTCCAATGTTTATCTCTAGATCAAGGTATTTATGACTTGGTGCTTATCTTAGCTAAAATCTTTTACATATAAGATTCAACAATGGCTCTTTAAAATTCTCCAATGAGCCGGCTCTCGGATTTTATATTATTACATAAAAATGTATTGTTAAAAAAGTAAAATCAACATTAATGATTATAGAGCTGAACCGCTTTATGAATATTACCTAACAACTACAGGAATCACCATGCAAAGTTTGGAATCGATAAGACAATTCTAACCTGTTTGAATTAACAAAAAGAGCTGACTGTCCGTGACGTACGGACGGACGGACCGACCCTAATTATAGAAAAGCTTCGCTTTTAAAAATGAGAGGCTTTTTGCTGTCTCTCTTGGGCAAAATTTTTTAGTGGAATTGATTTATCTTCTATTCACTTATCCCTGGTAGCAATGTCATGGCATATTGAGTTTCAGTTTAAGTATGCAGGTTTGAGTCTGACACATTGTAAAATCCAGGGATCCGGATAATGGCCAATAAATTGATGCACAGTACATCCCCAATGATGATACACAAAATCACTCCTTCTAAAGATGACAATTGGTGGTTGAAAAGTTTGGACATTCAACTTTATGAACCAACCAATCAAAATTATTATTTAGAAAACATTAATATAAAACTCCGGGGACTAGTGTAATAAAGAGCCCAATTTCCTCTCTCTCTCTCTGGTAAAATCAGGTGTATAACATTCTTTAGTTGACCTATTCTGTTATGCAGGGAACAGGGCGATGGCACCTCTAGAAAATTATTCATTTTTTTCCAGATTCATCTATTATAATCCTATTATATAAGGATGTGAGAAACAATTTTTATTGGAAACTTCAAATAGGTTCTAGGAAGGTTTTAGGCTATTATATATTCAGTCTTAGAATTGTATTTTTCTGCGTTTTTTAATAGAGGGTAGTGTCTTCACCTCCTCTATCTAAATTTTTTGGGTATAGTCCCTTTCGTTGCAACGCCTCTTAAGGGGCGTTTAGTCGTATTTTCACAGTAGCTTTTTATAGGTTATTTTAGGTGATTGCCCTGCAGGGTTAGACAATTGTCCCCGCAGGGTCAGAAATAGGGGAAAAGCTACTGTGAAAATACAACGAAACGCCCCTTAAGATGCATTGCCACTAAAGGGACTGTACCCAAGTTTTTTATAGGGTTATAACTTTTCGGGGGCTTGATTCTCACAACCCCAACAAGCTAATATCAAAAACACAACCCGCCTCCCAATAGTTGTATCTCAACCCTATATACTTGCATGTGAACATATATCAGTTAGGAAGTTGAACACATTTTTTATGATAAAAAAAAACAGAAATATAATCTATGATTACAGTTTTTACCCTCTAAAATGGGTATGATTCCATTTTCCCCTCTCTTGTTGATGATATCATTATAGCCGATATGATTTTTATAATCAACCATTCCATTTTGGCCTCTCTTGGTAATGATATCATTAAGGACGATACGGTTTTTGTAATGTGCCATTCCACTTTCAAGAGAGACGAAACTGAAATTTTGTTTTACTCTTTTATTAAAGACATAACAGAAATCATACTTACTATTTTTAAATTATATTGATAGTAAAAATGCATAAAATATTATATATAATTTTTAAAAATTATGTAAAATAACTAGAAAGATATAATGTAAACACGAATGTACTATTTTAGTTTCGCCTCTCTTGAAAGTGGAATGATACATTACAAAAATCATATCGGCCATGGTGATATTATTACCAAGAAAGGTGAAAATGGAATCATGCATCACTTTTTTATAGGGACAAAAAACGAAATTGACAAAAATACACCCACTTTTTGTCAAAAACACAGTGGCTGTATTTTTTCTAGTGGTAAAAGTGGCAGCACCCCGTACAAAACCGTGATCATAGATTATATTTAATAAAAATGATTTCACCCTCCTAACTGTATATAGTCATCAGAAAATATGACTAAATGAAGGCAACCAATTAGCTGTCGTTTACTTCCTTATCATAATGTTAGTAAATATTAGTTTTAGCAATATTTTGCAAAAATTATTTTATGCCATAAAAGACAGGAATGAGAAAACTGAGAAAAAAATGGATAATTATTGAGATAAAGTGATCTTTTCTAATTATTATATGTGATGCCTGTAACAAACAGCCAAATTGCGTAGCAAATCTAAAATCATACGTTTTTTTGAGAATAGAATTGCAGCACTTATTCTTTTTTTTTAAATAGTGATCTCTTGGAAAATTAGGTACACTTTTAAGACCATAGCTTTTATATATTACCAGCATTCTTCATTTAATTTAGCTACAAATTTGCATTATACCTCTGTTTCTTGCATTAACGTTCTTTTTTCCCATATTGATTGATTATTACATTCGCTTTTATGGATGTTGTCATTCCAGTTCACTTGCAAAATGGTAATATGCAATTTTTTGAATGCTATATCCGTGTTTCTGATTGGTATAACTGTTATTGCAATGGATATAGAATACGTGGATATTGTGTGGGAAATTTTTTCGTCAGTTTAGGTTGTTAATATAGTCCTCAGATATTGGTCAACGAGGGCGCTAGAGTGTTGAGGGGGGGGGGAGGTATCGTTATATTAGCCAGCTGGAAGAAATATTTTTTCAGGGTTTGCAAAAATCTGTTACAATATCCATATATTCTATATCCATTGATGTTGCAAATTTCCTCTGCAAAGAGTGGTTGAGCGTCGCTTCTCTATAACTTACTTCTTGGGTCATAATATCTCTTTGACCGACGAGTGGCCACAGAAACCCCACACCCCTTTGTTATTACATTTCAGGGATATTAAGTGATAAGACAATGGACGATAAATTAATCCCCTTTGATGATACACAAAATTATACCCTTTGAAGGTTAAAACTATTGGTTTAAAAGTTTGGACACTTATTGTATGAAACCTACTAAACAAAATTCAATAAAATTGACAAAAGTTATTAAGCCAACAAATAAGAAATTTTTTTTATTAAATTCTTGGTACCAGTTTAATATGCAGTCCAATGGTTAAAATCAAAAAAATTACTTTTGCAATACATTATTTTGTGTTATCATGATTAAATTAGAAATTAATTACGTTAATAGATTATGTTATGGTGTAAAAATATGGATAATTTTAATAAAATAATCTTCAACGATTTTTTATTGAAACCTTCGACAATTCTTTCACCTCTATGGACGTCCTAGTAATTTACGATATTTTATTTTCGTTTCTTTTAGACATTATTATTCTTGTTCTTATCTTTAAGCATATTAATTACTTTCAAACCTCCCTCCCATTGTCTCTTCCTTCCCCCATATTTTCGTGAATTTTACTTTTTTCCCTTAGTTTAGAGTTGCCGTTTTTTAAACCCTCAATTATACAAATTTCAAACGAAGACATATAATATTATTTTTTGGAAGGGGGGAGGGGGATTGTAATTATTGCAGCGCAATTTCTAGTTATTAACCATCACTAAGCGTTTGAGAAGCTGCACTGTAAAGGAGAACAGTATCTGTCAAGTGGTTCGCGAGAACCTTCGTTACAGTCACACAGACATCCTGTTACTTTTAAGTAAGAATGAAAATTTTCTAAATGATGATAGTTATTTTTGGTGGTTTAAACCACTTACGGGTAGCCTCCAAACCGAAAAAACACCTAACCTAACTAACAAAAAAATCAAATACTCTTGAAAAAGGATTAAATTTTAGAAGAATTTCAATCTACTGAAGTCATAGTGTTTCCGTTTTAATTAGAAACCAATACTTATCTACCATTGTCTACCATTCGGGCTACAAATGACCTAACCATGCGGGCCTTAACCTTTGGAAAGGTGCTGCCTAAACACGGCAGCCATGAACGTTGTTTTATTAAACGGATGTTGGTCTAATTTACCATCGTGCATTAATATCTAGTTAGCAGAGTCTTCATGCTAATAATGGGTTGACTCTCAAAACAACTAAAAATTGAATTTTAAAATTAGCTAATAATCCAAATTACATTACTCTGCATTGGGCCATCCTAACCTAATAATCTGAGGAAACGAAGTTGCGGGTTTTGTCATATTTTCACAGTAGCTTTTCTCATATTTCTAGCCCCTTTAGGGCAATCATCTAACCTAAATTAACCTAACCTAACCTAACATAACCTTTAAAAAGCTACTGTGAAAATACGACGAAACCTGCAACTTCGTTTTCTTCACATGACCCCAAAATCGTATTGAAATGCTAGGGCTAAATATGATTTGGCTTAATATATCCAAAACTAACCAAAAAGCAATTCTGTTTAAACTATGTGCTATTAAATGTTTCATATGCTATTCAATGAAATTTATTTCGCTTATTCGTATAAATACCATGTATATCATGACTGTAATTATATATTATATGCAAAAAATAAACAATAGAGTGGTCTGTATTTAATTCATCACAAAAAGTTTTTTTTAAATAAGCTGTTTTAAGAGTTCGGCGGCCAGTTGTTTTTCAATCCGCAGCTGCAACTAAGCTGTCTATATTTTATAAAAATCCGCAAACGACCTATAAATAGGCTGATTAATGAAAAAAAGCTAAAAGAAGAAAAAACACTGTTAGGAATTATTATGTTATTTTTTTTAACTGGTACGTCGGTTGGTTATACTGTAGTTATAGAGTATCTTTGCTGGTGCATAGCAAAGACTTACAAGGAGGGGGTGAGAAGGGGTGTTTCCTCCTCCCAAACAAAATTTTGGTTGCCAAAATTATGATGCTGTGAGTATTGGTTTAAAAAATATGACGTAACAAAAAAAATTAGCCAATGAGAGGCCGTTATTGACCAATGGCGGCATGCGTAGTGGACTCTCATTGGCTAATTTTTTTTGTTACGTCATATTTTTTAAACCAATACTCACAGCATCCAAAATTATAGAAAAAAAACATGAGAACATCAACTCAAAACCTTTTAAAACCTTAATTTTACCAACCTCCCAACCAAAAAAAGCATGGAAGTCCTTGGTTCGGACCAACCTTCTACATCCCCCCCCCCTACACCTTAAAATTTGATGTACATGGCCACCCCGCCACCGGTGTTGTGCAAAAACTAATTGATAACATCAGCGCAAATAATAATTACCTTCAGATAACACTAAATTTTAAATTTGCAAACATCCTCTATTCTATAAGTGGGGATCAACCCCTCACCCCTTTTTTCCCTAATAATCCACATTTTGCACTGATTATTTCTTGGGATAAAACAGATGGATGTAGCTGTGTTTAGTGCCCTAGGCAAATGGGGATACCAATTCTATTGACGTCATAGTAAAGGGAAAGAGAAAGGGAAGGGGGGAAAATTACCAAGAAAATATAAAGGGAAGGGGGATAAATTACCTAGAAAAGAGATGGGGTATATGGTATTTCCTGACGTCAATAGAAGAGGTAGGCCAAAAGCAGTGACATCTATCTCCGTATGGCTAGGACACTATAGACAGCTACCAGAAGGATTATTGTATGTCTTGCTAGTCTTTTGGCCTACTGGATTTTCCTTTTCTTGGAATCTTTACACTAGTCCAGGTAGCACTCAGATCTATTAAAGGATTATTAGATGCTCCAAAATAAATTTTAATTTTCAGATACCCCCCCGGCCCCCCCCCCCCCTCTTTAGGGCCTTTTTATTACTATATAGGATCTTTAGTGGGAGGTTCGTATCCAACCTACGAAATAATAGATGTTGCCCTAAATTTAAATCTAGACAAAATTCTGAGTATTAATACGAGGCTATGGCACGAAATTAACAAATAAAATCAGAGAAACAGAGGTAGGACAATGGAATTTTTATATATACTACCTAAAAAGTTTTCTTACAATTACACAGGAATAATAAAACCAAACAAACAACCAACCCTTTTATTACACAACCTTTGTCTGAAAGTCCAAACTGTGGATAGTTAAAAGTTTCGCCTGTATACGGGCCAAGACATTTTCCCTAATCTCAATATTTGTGTCTCAAACCAGACATAGCAGCAGTAGGCACTATTTTTAACGTCTTTAATATTACACTCTATAGCCTATGAGCTTGAATCCATTCTAAATATTATAATTTATTTGTACTTTTTCCTCGTATAGTAAAATAAAACAGAAAAAGAAGTATTGAAAGGAAGGGATTGAATAATAAAAGAAAAACCATACAGCAAAGTTATAAATCGATAGGACAAGTCGGTACACCGACAAACGTCCTACCGCGACAAACGTCCTACTACGACAAACGTCCTACGCGACAAACGTCCTAAGCGACAAACGTCCAACTGCGACATCTCTTAAGTAAAACGTCCTAAAAATTTAAAGGTCGAATTTTGTAATGCAAGGATGTATCGGGTTCGAAACCATACCATTTGATAGCCAACACAGACTTTGGGAAAACTGTCGGACAGATTTTTAAAATTTAGCCTATGGTTAAAGTTATTCAAAAAATAAATTTCAGTTAAAGATTATTTTCCTGTGTTAATTATCGCCATTTTGAATTTTATATTGATAAGTATTCCTACAATTAGAGAATTTTGTCCTTAAATTTGGAAGATTTTTTTTATTTCATAATTTTTGAAAATTTTTAGGACGTTTTACTAAAGAGATGTCGCAGTAGGACGTTTGTCGCGGTAGGACGTTTGTCGCTTAGGACGTTTGTCGCGTAGGACGTTTGTCGCATTAGGACGTTTGTCGTAGTAGGACGTTTGTCGGTGTACCGACAAGTCTAACATGCCTAAATTAACGATAATAGATATCCGTTACATACTGATAAACGTACAGACGGAGATATAGACAAACCAACCCTAATTATAGAAAAGCTTTACTTTCAAAATTAATTCTTAAAATATTATAATATCGTTTTTACTACAATATGTTTAATTTTAACATGCAACATTTATAGAGAAGTAAATTGGGATAAGACAATGAACGATAAATTGATTTACACCTCCGATCACCATAAACAAAAATACCCCTTATCTAATTGATTTAAAAGTATGTATACTGTTAGATTGTACAACCCAATTAAGTTTATATAAAAAGTCTCCAAAGATTGTAAGCTGACGATTTAGGGAACTTAATTCATAAAATTATATAAATTTTGAATATTAAAAAAGTTTTATTAAAGATTATTTGTTACATGATTTAAATTTATAATAAATTCAAAATATCAAATCTATGCCATTTTATTTAGAATAGCAACCTGTTAATTAAAGACTTTAAAACATAAAGTACATAATGATTTAAACAAGCCGTACGTGGTTAATTATTCTTGACTGGCTAATTAGATGGCAGGCAAATTTAAGGATCGATTTTGTACATACAGGTTTTTCGAGTTTTTCAATACTTCAACAATGTTTATGTACTAAAATGTTCAAAACAAAGAAATATTGATTGGTCTTGTACTTTTTAAACTTGTGAAAATTCTCGGAGTACTGAGTATGTGTCACCGAATTTTCTTAATGTAATTAGGAAGATGGTTTTCATGTAAAATTTCTATCAATCAACCTGTACCCAGCATATCTTTCTTATAAAGTAACAGGATGTCTGTGTGTTTGTCTGTATTTTTGTACCGAAAAGTTTCTCGCTAACCGCTGAACCGATCGGGTTCTTATTTACAGTGTAGCTTCTCATAGGTTCTGGGAAGGTTTATAAATATTTTAGGGGAGGGTACCACCACCCTCCCAAGAGATATCGCCCCTAAACCTCCAAAAAAATATTATCTTAATTTTATTAACTAAAATTAGGAATAAGGGGGAGCATCCCCTCCCAATTTTTTTTTCTTCTTTTTCTTTTTAAATCTAAAATAAACAAAAATTTGTATCAAATTTTAACTCACCATTCCTCAAGTTCCCTTTAAATAAAATATCTGAGGTTTATTGTACCCTAGCTACTCTATAATATACTTTGTCTGTATAGTGTCCACTGTCCATCCGAAATTCTGTCCATTCTCCGTTGCTATTTAAACATTTCCGTTATGTATGGACCGACGTAAGAAATATCGCATATAGCCCCTTTCGTGGCAACGCCTCTTAAAGGGCGTTTCGTCGTATTTTCACAGTAGCTTTTCCTCTATTTCTAGCCCATGCGAGGGGATTTTAACCCTGCGGGGCCATTTGCGCAACCCTGCAGGGCAATCATCTAACCTAACCTAAAATAACCTATCAAAAGCTACTCTGAAAATACGGCGAAATGCACCTTAAGAGTTGTTGCCACGAACGGGACTATACCAGAAATATCCTTATAATAGAAAAGCTTCGCTGACTTTAATATAGTAGCTGCACTGCCAAGTAATTATACTTTGTAATAATTAATAATTAATGTTTGCAAATAATTATAGAAAGCTACTCGGATAGGGATATACCATCTGAACAAAAAAAGAAGAAAAGTTTTTTACGCATTATTGCTTTGAAACCGCCAAACGGCTGAACGTACAGATCATACCCGCACACCATTTTAAGCGGCATAAGAAGGCCTACAAATAATCTGGAATAGCAAAGATCCAATGATGCACAGGGAAATAGGTCTTTTTCGCGCATTTCTCTGCACTGCGAGATAATTATGCATTATTGATTAATGACTATTCCAGATTATTTGTAGGCCTTCTTATGCCGCTTAAAACAGTGTGCAGGCACGATCTGTACGTTCAGCCGTTTGGCAGCCAGAAGCCTTTAAAATTCATAGATTTTTGGAAATATTTGTTAACAGGAATATTTTACCGTGAACTGCAGTTGATCCGATTGTTGTAATACTACAGATTACTGATTTTAAGCAATTTGTAATTTTCATATATCTTTACCTATCAATGATAATTGTAATTAAGCTAAATTATCAAAATCAAAACCATGCAATTAGTAATTAGATGACCTAAATTGACAAGCCTTTTATATAAAGCGTTTTTGTCTGAAGCTATCCGCTGAATCTATGGTTCTCCTTTACATTGAAGCTTCTTAAAGGTTAAGGTCTTAAAGGGAAGGTTTTTAACTATTTTGGCGAATCAAAAGAGAAAGATTAATGTATCATCCATTGTCCTTGTAACCCTGATAATTCAGAAAGAGATGGGACAATGAGCTGTTTAATACACTTGTCCCCAAAGTTTTATAACAACGTTTTCTTATTCGTTTGCTTAACAACTTGGGAACTTCAGTAAATTTTGATTGGTTGGTTAATTAAGTTGAGTTTTAGAACTATTCAATCAATAATTCTAATCTACAGAAGACGTATAGTATAGATGTATATACAGACAACTACCTCCCTTCCTTTTTCAAAGACCTATTTCGTCTGCTTTTAAATTATTTTCTGCTACTTGGCTGTGTTAATATAAGCGACACCATTGGTTGATTTTCAATGACCCAATAGAAAGGTTGCATAAGGTGATTGAGATGTGGAGATATAGTTATTTTACCCTTTCTCCCTCTAGTGTTTTACTCTAATGGGGATGTATACCAATTTATCGGCCATAGTCTTATCCCTGTAGATCCCTGAATTAAAATTTATTTTTAAGACAGGCAGCAAAACCTTAATGATGATGGATGTAAGCAATTATTTTCACAAAACCTTTTGTCAAAAACTGTATTGGGAAAGCATTTTTCTTAGCTCAGCTACTTTATAACTAGTGTATTCCGTCTGAACGTCAGTCTCACTTTAGTATTATATGCTGCTTTCTATTACGTTCTCAATAAATATCATAGAGAAAATAATAAAAGAGAGGAAACAAGGTATTTAGAGGACAAAATAAGAAGTGGGCCTAGGGGCCTAATTTGTGCTATTGGCGCACTAAATTTCATTGTTATTCCACCACTTTTCAAAATGGGAATATTTTAGAATTAGTTGAATTTCCAGACAATTATATTTGCCGTTGAAGCAAACATCTTATTTTATAAGATGACTAGCGGCTACGCCCCCTAGAAGCCTCTAGGGGCACTTAAATTAGGAGTGAGAAATGTCGTTCATCCCATTTCAAATTTGAGTTTCGAAAAAGTAAAAAATTATTTTTTTTTTTTTTGGGGGGGGGAAGTGAAGTCACCCTCCCCAAAAAATAGTTTAAAACCTTCCCAGGACCTATAAGAAGCTTCATTTTAAAGGAGAACAATATCGGTTCAGCGGTTAGCGAGATCCTTCGGGACAGACAAAAAACGCTTACTACTTTATATAATAGGATATAGAATTATTTTGAATTATTAACAATTCTGATAAAACTTGATGAAAGAATAAAAAGATATCATTATAAATTTATAATAACTTTACTACTGACTTTAATCATTACACACATTATTATTTTTTAAGATTTAGATTGCAGTCTATACCAACTTTTATTTCTTTATAAATGAACAATTTTTACAATTTGATACAAACACTCTTACTCATATTTACTTCTTATGGCCGTAATCATCCTTGCACTTACTCTTTAAAACTTTAAGTCGTGTGTTGATGAGTTAATTATAGTTCCTAGTCCTCACTTATTCACATGACGTTTCTTTTAACATAACAAACCTTTTTAACCCAACCTAACCTAATTAAGTCTCATGTTAAAATTAACTTTGGTTAGTCCAGACAATTAATCAAGTTGAAAGCTTAATTTTTGTCTTAGAAAAACCACTTCTTGGCGCAGGGACAGAGATGTTGCATCTAAAAAAAGCTGTTTTGCCTCCAACTTTTCCACTGTTTAAAAATTGTTACTGTATATTTAGAATCTTTAAGGAAAAATGGCACCAAAAAAAATAAAAACTTACAACCTCTTATGACTAGAAAAGACGGAAGGGGGGGGGAGTAGCTAAAACAACCCAAATCCATAAAAAAAAGGCTTTCTTAAAAGCACTACGCAATTAATCCTGCAATTTTCCTTCAATAAGACATTTTGGAGAACCGTTAACTTGCAGGCCTCTGTTTAAGAGGATCTTATAACCAACCTAACCTAACCAAAAATAATAATAAGAAAAACGTTTCTTTCCAAAGGCTTTTTTTCGGTTCACACTCGTCAAAGTCAAATTGCTTGCTATCCTATGATATAGAGTAATAAGCTTTTTTTGTCTGTAGCGAAGGATCTCGCTAACCGCTGAACCGATGTGGTTCTTTTTTACAGTGAAGACTCTTATAGGCTCTGAGATGGTTTTAGGCTATTTACTTTTTTAAAAAATAAGTCTGGGTATGGTTTTAGGCTATTTTTCTGCCCTTTAGAATATAGAGCCCCTAGATGCTAGGGGAGCAGCCGCTAGTTGAACAATAAAATACAACAAAAGAACATTGAATTTTTAGGCAAATTATTTAATTTTTTAGAAGCCATATCCCTACGCTATTGTTATAAAAGAAAAGTGGATACTTAAATGAGAAAATTAACCTTTTGCTTACTTTAGTTTTAGGCCTAGAAATCTATTAGATTTTGTTCAAATAGACCAGCTAACTTTTTAAAATAACCAGAGGATGAACCACAGGGACCTATCACTGCAGGACTCTCCTAAGCATTACTTAACCTATCCTAAGTTAGCCTAAAATATCCTCTCTTTTCTTTTCAATGGCGTGCACAGCGATTCTCAATGTGGTCGAAAACCATTAGGGTATGAAAAAGACAAAAATCCTTTTTACACCCCCCAACCGCACGCCAATTTATTATTGCAACTTCTGTAAATTTAGCTCAAAACTGTCTGTCTGTAAGAATTTAAGTAATTAACTCTAGTTTAACTCTAATGTGACTACAGTAGATGTCCAATGTAATTTTTCAAATTTTGGCTAGTCAGGAGTATGCACATATAGAAAGGGGACAAAATCAATCCCCCCCCCCCCCCCCCCGGATGCATAATAGCTTGCAGAGGCAGAATTTCACGCATTTGGATTATATATACAATATGCAATTAGATTCCTGGGTTTATGAAGTCCAATACGTCTAATAACTTATTTGGTCAAGAAAATATTGTTTCTACTTTAAATACATTTTTAGAAATATTATATATTTCTAAAAAAAAACTAATTCTTTATAATTAAGCTAATGTAAATATTAAATCTATTTAACATGAATTAAAGAGAAAATTCAAAAGGATTCTTTCCCCTTTCATCTATTCAAATCAGAGCAAAATATGTTCCTACAAAAAAATATATCTTTTCGAAAAATTGCTTCGTTGTCAATTTTTGAAGTAACAAAGGTACTATATAATTTACTTTGTATGTCCGTCAATCCGTTTTTTTCTCGGCTGCTACTTAGGATAGTCAGCTGAAATCTTCACGAATCGTATGATCTTTTCACATGGATTTTTTCGTCTGCATGTCGTTCGCCCCCTTTAGGGGAAGAGTATGAGATGTAAGGGGGCTTATGATATTATTTATTTAATAATTCAAACACAGATACTGTTAACTTAAACAATCGTATAAATCATGATTTTTTAACCAACAGAAAAGTTTAGAGAAAATTAGAGAAAATCAAGTAAAACTTTGGAGTCATATTTGAAACCCTTTGACATATTAAAATGCTTTCATTGGCAGTTCACCCATACAGGATTCCGTTTTTGATTGCATTAGAGCCTTTCGGAGGCTAACGCAAAACACCAACCTATAATCAATCAGAGAGAGAGATAGGGGACAATTGGCTGTTTATTACACTAGTCCCCAAAGTTTTATAACAACGTTTTTTTATTCGTTGGCTTTGTAACTTTGGGGACTTTGAATGAATTTTAATTGTAATCTACTGAAAGGGGTAATTTTGTGTAATAACACAAGGGATGTACATTCATTATGGATCATTGTCTTATCCCTTTAGATCCCTGGTATTTCACAGTAAGAGTAAACATTATGAATAACAAATTTGGTTTCAAAAGTTTTGTGAAATTCTGATTGACACAGGGTTGACATTTTCATTTCATATTTAACAGAGATCTTAGGGGATAAGACAATGGATGATAAATTTCATATATATCAGGCATAGACGTCCAAGGGAGGGGGTAAAGGGGTGATTACCCCCCCCCCCTCAAATAAAAAAAATGCCTTTATGAAATAAAGATTACCCCCCACACCCCCCCCCAAATGAGCTTTATTTTCAAAATTGTAACCCCCCCCCCCCCCAAATAAAAAAGCTTGGACGCCCCTGATATCAAGGATATATATATTGGGGATAAGACAATGAATGATAAATTTCCGTACATTTTCTAATAATGTGGCATCATTGTAAGTGGTAACGTTTAGACACTTCTAGTTAGTACAACCCCAATCAAAATTATAAAAGTCTGTAGCCTACTAATGAGAAAATGTATTAATAAAAACTTTTGGGACTAGCATAATTTATACAGTCCATATATATACTCCCTGATATGAACTCAAATATTGGGGATTTATGGATGGACCAATGCAAGGAAAGCCTCATGTGTGTAATTCCCCCTTTAGTAGCTTTAAGGGTTGTAGAAACAGCGTCCAATAAAAAATGACGTCATACGATGAAAACGACCAATGATAGGCCAGTATACAATGAACCATTGTTCAATTACAATATATACTGGCCTATCATTGGTCATTTGTATTGCATGACGACATTTCTATTGAACACTATACGCTGTTTCAGGATTTTTAAAATCAGCTTTAGAAAAAATGAAGGATAGCCTATAACTTTGGACACCCAAAATTACCCCTTCTGTAGATTAAAATAATGGGTTGAAAACACTCAACCTAATAAAACCAACCGATCAAAATTTAGTAAAAGTTCCCAAAGTTGTTAAGCGAACGATTAAGAAAACGTTATTGTTTGTAAAACTTTGGGGACTAGTGTAATAAACAGCTCATTGTCCCCTCTCTCTCTCTGCAAATAATCCACGATTAAGTTTTAATATTTGCTGATCAATATGGAAACAAGGATGGTTATGTCTTGAAGTAGCGCAGCAATAACAATATAACAATATTCTAAATAGAAAAGTAGTAAGCTGAGCAAATCAATAACGAACGATAAAAAAAGACAATAAGAATATTTTACAATGAAATTTTCTGTAAATAATATGCAGTAAATATTTTTTTAAAAAGAATCATAGTTTGTAATTAAATTGAAATTAAAAGACAACGACCATACCAAGGACGTCCAAGCGGAGTAATCATCTATACCCTAGGGGTAAATTTTGGTGGGGGTAAAACAAATTTGCGGCGCACTTCAGGTACCATTTTACCTCCCCCCCTCCCAAAAAAAAAAATGTTCCCCCTCCCCCCAAATAGAAAAGCTTGGACACCCCTGGACCATACTATTATTATTTTTACCTTATTGCGGTGGGATTCTTTTTGGATTTCAAGTGATCATCTAGAGAACCCTTTGTCTGAGAAGTCCTTTCTGTGCATGTTAATAAGTTGCGCCTGTTTATGGGCCAAGGCATTCCCCATGCTCTAACTATTTATGTCGCGCACCTGACATAGCAGCAGTAGGAACCGTTTATAACTTCTTTAGTTATGAGACTAGTTGAGATTCGAACCTTTCACCTCCCCGACGACGAGTGGATGCGCTACGTGTTGAGCCACGGTCTCGGGTTATAACAACCATAATAGTTATAGATATGCTGTGCTTCTAAGAATATTTGATATTGACCATGCAAATTTGTAACAAGAGATTGTATCATAGGATTTATCCAATTTAGATTTAAGTTAATCAAATGATAATAGAGATATGAGTTATAGACACACACTCCCAGAAACAGACCTATAGTAAAGATGTATATGCAAATAACTATCTCCTTCCCTTTTACAATGACCTTTTTATCTGCTAGCAAATTGTTTTTTGCTACTTGGCTGTGTTAATATTCGCAACACCATTGGTTGATTTCAATGACCCAATTGAGATTCGGCACAAGGACATAGTAATGGGGAGATACAGTTATTTAACCCCTTCTTCCTCTAGTGTTTTATTCTAATATCCCAGTAAAGCGCAACATGATATAAGTTCAGCTGTTTTAGAGGTCTTTTGAATCAAATAAGCTGATATACCTATATGAAATGATAGATAGACAGCTAGAAAGTTATACAGAAGAAAGATGGATTGATATGTGGATAGATAAATACAAAGCGAATATACTCTTTTCCAGATAGACTGACAGGTTTTTAGACAAACAAATATAAAGACAGACATACACACGGATTTCTAGCTCCAATTTCATAACCCTGAAGAGCAATTATTAGCATTTACCAAACATAACCTAACTTTAAAAAAGCTTATCAAACCTATTGTGAAAATACGAGGAACCATGCTACTTCGTTTTCTTTCCACGATAAAAAAAAACTTTTTATTGTCCTATACCTGTCTACATCATAGCATGGATTTATAAGGATAAGACAATGGCCAATAAATTGATGTACATTCCCAATTATGAGGCACAAAATTATCCCTTCTGTAGATTAAAATAAGTTGTTGAACCGTTTGAACATCTAACTTAATGAGCCAACCAATCAAAATTCAACCCCCAATATTGCTACGCCAACAAATAAGAAAACGTTATTTCAAAACTTTGGGGACTTGTGTAATAAACAACCCATTGTCCCCTCTCTCTCTGATATGATCGACTCTGCAAAAATTGGCGCATGTCATACATACTTACCTTACAAAACTAGTGTTTTTACATTATTATAAATAGAAAAAAAGCTAACAAATTTAGATAATTTTTAACTAAAGGCAACAAAAATTAAATAATTAAAGCAAGGATGTCTAATCCAATCCATACTAACCATACATGCAATTACCCAAGGGATGGATAAATACCCCCTTTATTTTTTTTTGGGGGGGGGGATATAACAAATCAGTTGAAATCTTAAAATTTCATTAGGATATGCACTCCCCTTGTATACGAGGTAAAATTAGTTGTAATGGGTTGAATAAAACATTTTTTGTTGCGCTGAAGACGAAGAAAGTATCTCAAAAAATTAAAATATGACGTCTTAGAAATCAGGAATTATCCATCTCTTTTTTAGGGGTTTTCTTTCCCACTCCTCCTCTTCTAATTACTCATTTTTATGACGTCAGAATTTTTTTAACGGACTTTCTTCGTCTTCATTTTTCCTACTCTAAACACTGCACTGCACCGATTATTTGTTTACTAAATTGAATTATTCACAGTTTTACATGAGAACTACTACAAATAAGATGAGTAAAGCACAGATGGTTGTTAATCCATCTATCAATCAATATTACAAAGGTCTACTACAAAATTGCATATTTTGAAACAATAATGCGCCACTTTAAGAGTGTTTTTTTACTCATAAACATTTAAAATTATTGGATGAAAAGTTTGGACACTGAAAATTTTAAATTTGAAAAGTATCCAAAGTGGGAGAGTATATTTATAAAACTATGGGTACCATTTTTATTTACAATGTAATGCCATTTCCCTCCCTTGACGTCGCTATTTTGTAGATGGTCCATTAAATGAACATGAGTATAATCCACTTCTAGATTAAGCAAATTACTCCAGGTTTACAGAGATAGGATAATGGACTAGTAATTAATATTCTTCAATTTTAGACTTGTAAAATTCTGTTATTGGTAGCTTGTTGTCTCATGTTTTATTAATAGTAGCGCAGCTATATTATAACTAGGATTAAAAAGCCAAAAGTGACTCAAAAATCAGCCATGTAACGTCATAAAAATTAGGGATTATCCATCTCTTTGCTATTATCTGTAGCTGTCTATAGTGCCCTAGCAAAATGGGGATAGATATTATTGCTTTTGGCCATTCTATTTTTCTGAAGTCAGGAAAAATCCTATACCTCATCTCTTTGATAGGGGTTTCTTTCCACCTTGCCTTTCTCATTCCCTCTACTATGACATCAATAGAATAGGTAGGCCAAAAGCAGTGACATTTATCCACACTTTCCTAGGGCACAGCACACACAGCTACCTATAATCTACTACTAGATTAAGTAAATTACACATAGTCATAAAAGATTAAGAGAATATTGCTCCAACAATATGTTCAACAAATAACCAATTATTAGAAACGAAGCTACTCTATAATTGATCATAGCAGACTGTTTTTTTTACAACACTCAAATAGTGTCTCCACAGATTATGACGTCATATGATAGAATAGCCAATGAGAGGAAAGTATACACTGTAATTAACCAATGGTAAAATTTACGCTGGCCTCTCATTGGTTCTTTTATCGTATAACGTCATAATCTGTGGAGGGACTTTAATCATTTTCATAAATTGAAGTGTACATCATTTTATCACCCATTGTACTACTGTTAAGGGTGCATAGTTTCTTCTTAGTACTCCCTCTTGTTCTTTATATACCTCAACTTATGCACTTATGGTTAGTTTATTATATCATGTCCTACCATTATACCCATTCGTCCCTGTTTTCTGAGATAATCAAAGTTCATGTTTAAGTTTTTCAGACATATTGTATGCTATTCTAAAGTCAAGTTGATTAAAATTGCTAAAAATACAATGGAAAATAAAAATTAGAGGGACAAAGTGACTCAAAATCAGCCATGTGACGTCATAAAATGAGGAAGATGAGAGGAAAAGAGGGAAAGAAAACCCCTAAAAAGAGATGGATAATCACTCATTTTTATTACGTCACATGGCTGAATTTTGAGTCACTTTGTATTGCATCTTATTGTATGATAACTTGGTATGCAATTGGTCCTGTTTATTAGGGTTACCCCCCCCCCCACCCCAATGGTTTCTAAATTGCTTCTATATTATACCTAATTGTTGTAGAATTTATCATGGCATGGTTTCTTTAGATAATCAAATCCGGATTAGCGTAAATCAGAGCCAGAGGCGTGCAGAGGGTTGTTGAACCAACCCCCTGTCAAAATTAAGGTGGGTAATTATTTCCTCCCTATACCACCCTTTAAGAAGGGTTTACAAACACCTTCAACACCCAATGTCACACCCCCTTAATATTTGCGCTCTTCGCACCCCTGGCAAAACCCTGTGCACACAACCTAACAGAACTATCCGTCATATATACAGACGGACCGACCCTAAATTTAACTCACTCTGTTACATTTTTTCTATGAATATTTGTCACTATATTAGTCCAAATTAACAACAACAAAAGAATATTTTCAAAAGTGTTACAAATTTAAAATGGCCATAACTAATGAAATAAAGGATTCTTTTCATAGACCAAATAGTTCCTGTGAAACTTAGAAGGATACAATTTCATTGATTTTTGTCGAAAATATGTCATTTGATCAAAGTGGTCGTTGCTGACAAGGATGTCCAAGGATGGGGGGAAAAGTTTGGGGATATAACCCTTAAAAAACCTGAAACTAGCCCATAAAAATTTGGTGCTTCATGTCATAGGACAAATGTAGCTGAAAAAAGTGTCTCAACCATGTGACGTCATAAAAATGAGGGATTGTCCATCTTTTTTTTAAGGGTTTTCTTTCACACTTCATCTCTCATCTCCCTCATTTTTATGACGTCACATGGCTGATTTTGAGACACTTTGTCCAACTACTGAAAAATTTCTTTGCTAAAATTTTGGTCTTTAGTCTTTACTTCCACTAAAAAAATACAAAGAGGTGCTTTCAGATATATTTAATTTTGAGTTATTTTACATAATGGAATTTTCATATTTGCACTTTTTTTCAAAATGATGATTCCCAATATTTTCAGTAATAATATTATTAACGTATAATGCTCTTTTTAAAATCAATTGAACTTCCCTTGATCGCAACACCCATGAGATGGGGGGGGGGGGGGGCTGGGGTAGAAAACAATGTTCAAAACCCAGAAATTATGAACGGACAATTACAAGTTCATTTAGACTATTCAATTCTTTTAGACATTTGTATGTTTTTACAATGAAGGTGAATTATGAGAGTAGCGTTAATTTTGTACTTTTGGTCCATAAATACTTAAAGGATATATATGTACTTCTATCAAATGTGTGACGTCATAAAAATAAGTCTATTATCCATATTTTTTAGGAGTTTTCTTTCCCACTTCTCCTCTCATCCTTCCTTTTTTAGATATGTTTTTATGACGTCACACATGACACTTTACTCTGTCCCATCAAATGTTCAAGCATTATATATGACATTTGATAAAGAGGTGATGGCTGACATATTTTTGACATACTTTTATTCTAAAATGACTGTCTTTAAAATGATGTTTTTCTGTCTATCTGAAGCTTAAAATCTCGGTAACCGCTGAACCAATTGGATTTTAAGCTTCAGAGAATATACCTACTGGTCCCGTGGTGGATTTAGGCTATTTTCTTGGGGGTTGGGACAACCACAACCTCCAAAAAATCCCCCCTTAACTTTTCATTAATTTTCAAATTACGAACAAACGTTTCTTTATGGGAGTAGGACTTTTCAATACCTCTTGGGGCTAAGCCTCTAGAGGCTTTTGGTCAATCTGCTTGCAATTAATAACAGCACATATGTTAAACCAATTAATGACACAAAAGCAAGCTAGATATATTAGAGTATTTTTTAGTTATTTTATATGAATCTTTTGGTATTGTGTTATTTTATTCTGTGTATTATGTAATTTGACGCGCTCTTTTATATATGTCTGTCACATATCTTAGTGTGCGCTGAATTCAGCAAAAAAATGATAATTGCAATTATCAAATACTAGCGGCTTCGCCCCTAGCCTCTAGGGGCTTTTCCCCAAGAGGTTTAATTACATCTTCTATTACTTACCCAGCAGAACGGATCGCAAATTTTTGCATCTACCCAGCAGGAAAACATTTTCTCGTTTAAATAACGAATTCGCAAAATTCGTAAAAAAATTAGTCTAATGTGTTCTCAAGAAAATTACTACTGGTGCTGCTCATAGTCTAATGTGTTCTCAAGATTTTGTGTGTAAATTTTCATTTTTTGGGGGGTTGGGGGTGTCCCACCCCCCAAGAAAATAGCTTAAAACCACCACAGGACCGATAGGTATATACCCTGAAGTGTAGAATCCAATCGGTTCAGTGGTTACCGAGATCTTAAGCTTCAGACGGACTGACAGACGGACTGACAGACGGACGGACAGACAGACGGACAGACAGACGGACAGACATCAAGCTACTTTGTATTATAGATAGCGGCTTCGCCCCTAGCCTCTAGGGGCTTTGCCCCAAGAGGTGATAAAAAAGTTAAGGCGAAATTCGTTAAAGGACCAAGGAAATCTTCAGAAAAAAAAGAAAAAAAATGGGGGGGGGTTGGGGGTGTCTTACCCCCCCCCCCCCCCCAAGAAAATAGCTTAAAACCACCACAGGACCAATAGGTATATACCCTGAAGAGAAGAATCCGATCGGTTCAGTGGTTACCGAGATCTTAAGCTTCAGACGGACAGACGGACAGACGGAAGGACGGACAGACAGACATCAAGCTACTTTGTATTATAGATTAGAGGAGAAGTGGGAAAGAAAACCCCTATAGAAGAGATGGAGAATTTGACGTCACAGGAATCAAAAGTGGTGCAAAAGTAGAACAGATTGGGCTTCGTCTCTAACATATCTTAGTGTGGCCTAAATTCAGCAAAACTAAGAATTATTATGTCTAATATTATAAAAATATTTCATATGTGTCTGTAAAATATCTTAGTGTGGGTTGAAATCAACAAATAAATGCAGTAGAAAACCTTTTTTTTCATGTCTTAGATTGGGTTAAAATCAGCAAATTAGACTCTGACATTTGATATCTACATCTTTTAGTTTGGCTTTTATACTTCTGCAATTAAAAATAACGCAGCGAACTAAGGAAAAATAAGCATTATAAAAATTTATTTTGCTATTCTAAACACACACTTTTACTCATGATGACCTATTGATATTTTAAAAAGGCCACCAGCGGGTTTGTGTGTGTGAGTGTATGTGTGTGTGTGTGTGAATGTATGTGTGTGGGTATGGGTGTGTATGTGAATGTATGTAACTGTGTGTGTGTGTGTGTGTGTGTGTGTGTGTGAGTGTGTGAGTGTATGTGAGTGGGTGGGTGATAGACAAAGATAATCAGTGGGTACTATTCATATTACTAGTGTGATAATTTAAAAACCATCTGCGTAAAGTCACATATAATAGACCACTAGAATTAGAATGTTCATTAAGTCGTTTTATTCAGACTTTTAAGACTTAAAATGACTCCTTCAAATTTTAATTTATATCTAATAATTTTAAAAGTTAATCTAAGCTACAGGGGCGTCAAAGCTTTTTTATTTGGAGAGGGGGGGGGGTAAAATTTTTAAAATAAAAATTTTGCCCCAAGCTTATTTTGGGGGGGAAGGGTAATCTTTATTCCATAGAGGCATTTTTTTTATTTGGAGGGGGGCATTGAAAATCCAAAATTTTGGGGGCACCCCCAAATTAATTTGGGGGAGGTAATCACCCCTTTACCCCCCCCCCCTTGGACGTCTATGCTAAGCTAATACTTGAATGAAAGAAGAATACCAAATTTTCATAGGAATAACCAAAATAAAACCCTATTGAATTAACTGAATTAAAAAAATCGACATTTTTAATTTGACCTACAAACTATTTTTGAATCATAAAATTGCTATGCGTTCAATATGATGCCTTTCTTTACAATCAAAGCTAATAGCCTAATTTAGTAAAGCTTTTTTTAATCAATAAAAAGGGTAAAAAGTTCTTTAAAACCTCTCTAGTATTTCCATACTGTGTGAAATTTTTGTGTGTGTTTGTGTACGTATGTATTCACTTTTGTCTCAGTGGACTTTGGAACAAAAACTTTTAGCTGTAATTAAACTATTCATATGGAGATTAAAGCAAAAAAGTAAACAAGAATAACACAAGTCAAGGACAATATTTTGATATTAGAGTAAAAAACTAGAGAGGGGAAGGGTAAAATAACTGTATCTCCCCATCGCAACCATCTTGTGCAACCCTTTCATTGGGTCATTGAAAACCCACCAATGGTGTGGTGTGTATTAAAACAGCCAAATAGCAGGAAATAATTTGGTAGCAGACAAATAAGGTCATTAAAAAAAACAGGGAGGTAGTTATCTGTTTGTACATCTATACTATATGATCTGTTAATATTTTGAGATGTAATCGTCTGCTAAGAGAATTAGCAGAGTGTGGCATTAGCGCATCATTTATTTGAAACCTTTAAAAAATTTACAGTATATTGCTTCAAAACTGATTAATATCCGTTAGGTCAGAGGCGATTCTCAGCCATGCTTTAAAAATATGTATAGCATCGCATTATACCCAGTTTTCTACGAATATAAACATCATAAGATTAAAGCCAGTTTTTTTAGCTCATGCCTAAGGCATCTCGGGGTAAAAAATGGTTTTAATCTTAAAATTGTACATTTTTATACCCGTGGAAAGCTGTTTAATAACTATTATCAATTTAGATCTTCCAGCCAAAAACACAGGATTAATAAACTTTTGCATAAAACTAAGAGTGGCTGCACTGCAAATGAAAAAGAAAGGGTGAAAAAAGACTAACTTTTGCCAAATGAATACTAATAAGGTCACAAAATTATATTCAATAGAACCATGGATGCGGGAATAGGGCAATGGGAGATAGGTTACGTTTGAGCCCCTTTTATTTACCCGGTGGGCACTACTCCCACGGGATACTATTCTAAATGTTTTTTCTTAAAAGATTATATGAGGTATGAATGATTGACAATATGTTTTCTTAAACTTTCTTTGGTAATAAGAAATTATTTTTCAAAGTCTAATTTTTTTAGGATTAATTTATCTACCAGAAACCTTTCCATGTTTACCTGAGTAAATGGAAAAACAAATATGAAAAGCGTCACTTCAACCTAAAAGAACAGAGTTATTTTTTATATAAAAATTTTTCTCTAGAAAAACTATTTTGCTCCTGACTTACGCGTATAGTGTTGTACTTATATTCTGTATACTTACTTACTTAATTTGAGAAATAAAATAGCCTAAAACCTTCTGGGGTTTGTGTGATGCTTCCCATAAAAAGGAGAATTCAATTTGTTCAGTAGTTAGCGATATCTTAACGAACAAACAAATAAACCTTACTACTCTATAAAACAGAATGCAAAATATTTCTAAAATATTAAACTTTATATTCACTATAATACTCTTGATTTAAGAAATAAAATAGACTAAAACCATCCCAGGACATATTTGAGGCATTCCTTAATACAAAATCTAGAATAAACATTCCTGTTCAAACAATAATAAAAAACAAAATTCCCCTTTCCCTTTTCAAAATATTTAAATTAAGGTCATTAACAAATAAAAGTAACTTCGCCCCTAGCTTTTAAATGCTTTGTCACTAGAGGGTTTTGGGGTTAATCCACACATTTAAAGCACCTGAGAATTCATAGTCACAATTGAAACAAGGATAACAATATCCATGAAAGGGAAGTTCTGAAATTAGAAAGAAAACAAAACATGAACACTTCTTAAAATTCATTAAATAAGGAGAAAAATGATCAGATTGCATATAAGCTTGTTTAAAAATTGCTGCCAAGGTCATAATCATATTTTTAATTGTTGATTATGCGCTTAAAATATTTTATTTTGTTGTCCTAGGAAACATTATTCCAAAAATTATTTCTCGCATTGTATTATACGCAGCTTTCCGCGGGTAGAAAATGTAAAATTATAAGATTAAAACCCGTTTTTTTTAGCCTTGAGATACCGAAGGCACGGACTAAAAATTGGTTTTAATCTTGTGATTGTACATTTTATAGTCGTAGAAAACTGGATATAATACGATGCTAGACATAATTTTTTCGTATGGATGAGAATCGTTTCTAATACACCGGATATTAATGGGATTCGAATGAACATAAGAAAAAGGATTACTTAGGATAAATAAAATATATGTCAAATAAATTTTAATCTTTTAAATTGACGTATGAGTTTTCTAATAATAATTATAGAGCTACAACGTTTACCAAATTGTACCAAACTGTTACAGGAATCATTATGCAAAGTTTTAAATCGATATGACAATTCTAACATGCCTAAATCAACGCCAGCCCGACCCTCAATAAAGAAACGCTTCGCTTTTAAAAAGTAAAAGTAGATTTTCACAAAATATTTCGTGTAAGCCTCTAATTGACCTCTAAAATGGTCCTCTAAAAGTTACAAAAGACCTCAAGTGAAAAACCTTAAATAGGATATCAGAACAAAATATGTAAACGTGAACAAAAAAATCGATGAAATAACATGGTAGGCTTTCATTAGGAATTGTGTAGAACTAAAAATCAATATTTATCCTATATTCTAACAGGGAAACAGTGATATCTAAATAAACTAAATTTTCCAGTATGGCTTCGAAACCCGATTTATATCCGCTGGATTAAAACCGGTTTTCAGACATATTGAAATAATCATGTATAACATCGTATCACAGACAATTTTCCCCTCAGGTGAAACAAACTCTTATATTTTAAAATTTTAATATCCAAGAAAAAATGTCTATAATACGATGCAATAAAAGACTATTGCTAAATTTAAAATCGTAGATACTTTATCTAGTTAGGTATGTCCAACATTTATATGAACGTCAGTATGTTATACTGACATACAGGCACAAAAATCTTTCATATGATAAGAAAGCTTTTTCCTTGTGCTTGTGATATTATGGGTTTCTAACTTTCTACTATAAGATTGCGAAGAAAAAAACATTTTGTCTTAATAATGAAAATTTTAGTAATATTACCATAACGCAAATGTATCTCTGTCTTTATCTATCTAATTTCAATCTTAACTTAACAAGGATGACAACATCGATAAAAGCGAATCTCTGAAACGGTAAGACAAACAAACATTAACACTTGTATAGTGTTAGAACTGAATAATTAGAGTGTAAATGTAAAAGAGTAAAAGCAAAACTGTAAGTAAATTTGTTA
Organism: Acartia tonsa; assembly: GCF_053477335.1. Lineage (NCBI taxonomy): Eukaryota > Metazoa > Arthropoda > Copepoda > Calanoida > Acartiidae > Acartia > Acartia tonsa. Next base: position 42,746,209 of record NC_137272.1, read on the forward strand.
AAAAAACTGCTTGATACAGGATAGTGTTTATGGACATACTTACATTTTTAGGATGGACCTACCCTAATTATAGAAAAACTTCTCTTTTAACAATTCATCGACATTTCTCACTAATTTTTCATGTAATGTGTTTTTCCATAATATATCTCCATCTTCTAGAAAGCATCCCTTCAACCCATAAACATTTCACTTTATTTTTTTGTAAATATATACGTTCTGTTTTAACGTAATTTTCTTTTGAAATAAACGCTCTATGATGATATCTATGGCCTCTATTTATTAATCAGCCTCCTATTTTACCCTAAATGTCTGACCTCAATACGCAAATGGCCTCTGGGAGACCCTTTCAAGACCTCGTTAACAACTTTTCTATTAGGATATCAGAATAAATAGGCGAGTATACAAGATTATTTTTATAGAATAGAATTTGAATAGACTTGTGATTGCTTGTGGGATTAATCTAAAACAATGATTTGACAGGGGACAATGGTCTGTTTATTACACTAGTCCCCAAAGTTTTAAAATAACGTTTTCTTATTCGTTAGCTTTACAACTTTGGGGACTTTTACTGAATTTTGATTGGTAGTGTTATTACGTTGAGTGTTCAAACGTTTCAACCACTAATTCAATGTGCAGAAGGAGTAATTTTGTGTGTTATCATTGGTGATGAACATCGATTTAACGGACATTGTCTTATCCCTTTAGATCCTTTATGACAAAACTCATGGTTTTAAGTTTACGTCAAAATAAGAACTATCATATATTAGTTGTTTCCCTACATGTGCCTAGTAGAGCAATAAAACCCCACCTCTCTTATTTTTACATAAATTTCCAATAAGCAGAGGTTGTGTTTTACTTTATGCCATGTTAGGTTAGGTTATATTGGGTAAAGGGTAGCCCCGTATGGTTACGCACCCCTTAGGAATAATGAAAATACTACTCCCCTCCTTTCTCTTAATTCCAATTTACTTCAAAATGAGGGTGATGTAGAGGGGAGGGGTTGAAAAAACAGACAAATAACTCCCTTCCTTTTTCAAAGACCTCTTTCGTCCCTTTTCTTTTCAATGACCCTATAGAAAGGTTGCACAAGGCGGTTGCGATGGGGAGAAACAGTTATTTAATCCTTTCTCCCTCTAGTGTTTTACTCTAATTTGAAAAGAACAAAAACATTATTTTAGCCGCACAATTGAATGGTAGTACACCCAAGCCACACACTGCATAGTGAGATAAAAAATCAATATAAAGGTAAACATATTGTAAATATAGGAATAAATTGGTGGGCAATTATTTCCGCGAAAATTCTCAATTTAAAAATATCAAAATCGCAACTTTTCATAATCAGGGATCTTAGGGGATAAGACAATTGACAAGATATCAATATACAATACATCCCTAATGATAATAAACAAAATTATATCTTCAATAGATAAAATTATTGGTTTGAAAGTTTTAAACTTTGAATAAAATCAGTACCCAAAATTCTCAGGCAACAAAACTTTGGGTACTAGTATGATGCCAATATCCCCTCCTTCCCTGTGTAGACTAATTCAATAATCCTCCTCAGATTATGACGTCATACGATAGAATAACCAATGAGAGGCCATCATAGATTTTACCATTGGTTAATTACAGTGGCCATTCTATCGTATGACTTCATAATCTGTGGAGGGACTTTAATCTTCAGCTAAATGAATGTCTATCTTTTTAACTTATTCTAAGAAATATTGATTTCTGAATATTAATTTTTGGCACTTGTATTAAACTGTTTTTATATTGCGGAAGTATTTGCACACTGAACAAATTATTGATTTTTTCTTCCACTCTCTCACTTACTTACTCATTGTACGTAATACTAGCGGCTGTGCCTCTACCACTTAGTGGATCTTGTATCCAAAAGAGTAAAGAGTGGACAAAATTAGCCTAAAACCATCTTCGGACCAATGTAAAGCTTTCCTAAAATTGAGAACTCAAACGGTTTAAGATTTATCGACCACTTAAAATACAGACAAATAAACCTTACTACTTTATATAAAAGGATATTTACATTAACAAGGATCACCATATCCATACAAGCAAAGTTATAAAATCTGACAGAACCTTTAAATGGACCTATGGACTCTCTGGTAACGATAAAGGAGTTGCATTTCTTTCTAAATCGTACCTAACTGCTACAGGAATCATTGTACCAAATATAAAATCAATAGGACAATTATAACATGCCTAAATTAAAGATAAGAGCTAGCTATTCAAAGTGGACGGACTGAGGGACCTATATAGGATAGTTTCCCTTTTAAAAAGTATTATAATTATGTTTTAGTCTGTATATACTGACGAATAGGCCATTACTATATTGTAGCCTCGTTATAACATAATTTCTCCTTTTCCTAATTAAAACAAATGCTAATATCTTATGTTGTTAATTAGTAGAACAATAAACAAGGATGACCAAAATCCATAAAAGCGAAGCTCTGAAACGGTATGACAGACGAACATTAACTCTTGTGAAGTGTCAGAACTGAATATACAAAATATAAATACATATGTTTTGACAAAATTATACGTAAATTTGTTGCGAAACGGACGGATGGACGTACGGACAGACGGATGGTCGTACGACGGACGGACGTACTGACGGACCGACCCTAATTATAGAAAAACTTCGCTTTAAAAAGACAATTATATCCATAAGTAGTGCAGCAATAAATGTGAAACATTAAATATAAATAAATATACATATTTCCAGCATTTCCGCACTATCGTGGTTTAAAACGTAGCGCATCCGATCGTTGTAGGGAAATTGATAGGTTCAAATCTCGGACTCACACCACGTCATAACTAAAGATGTTAAAAGTGATTCCTACTGTTGCTTTGTCAGATGCTATACACAAATAGTGAGAGAAGGGGGAATGCCTAGGCACATAAACAAGCGCAATTCATTATTATGCGCAGATAGAACTTCTCAGACAAAGGTCGTGCAACCAAAGGGTTGGTTGTCTGTTGATTGTCACTACTTAACCTAATATCCTTGCGTGTCGTTTTATATCTATAGAAATCATGTGCAAGTTCCCGCTTTGGTCTTAGATAAACAAGGATGACAATATACATAAAACCGAAGCTCTGAAACGGTATGACAGACGAACATCAACCCTTGTAGAGTGTCAAAACTGAATATACGAAATTATACGTAAATTTGTTGCAAAACTTCTTAAATACAAAATTCTGTTTAAGGACATAGTGACATTTTAGGACTTGCTTACAGAGATGCTTTGCTTATGATATTGTACCTTATTGTAATAAGAATCAGTACTCCAAAAATCAGATCAATCAGATGATTATAACACCAAAAAATGTTGTTGTAAAAGTTAAAAAATCAACATGTTTAAATGGACGTACGGACATTCTGGTAACGATTATAGAGTTGCTAAGCTTTCTAAGTCGTACCTAACTTCTACAGGAATCATCATGCAGAGTTTGAAATTGATAGAAAAATTCTAACATGCCTAAATAAACGAATAAAGCTATCCTTTACGTACGGACGTACGGGCCGACCCTAATAATAGGGAAGCTACGCTTTTAAAAATGTCCAAAGCGACCCACCCTATTATGTACGTTGACATAATTACGATACATATTTTGATTAGGAAGATTATTTTATCTTCTATTTACATATCCCTGTATTTATATTAGATTTAACAATGGTAAGGAAATAATTAAAATTATCAAACTAGAAAATCTGTGTTTTAAGTTTTTAATGATTGTTAGACATGTGACCTTGGTGTAACTTCCTTTTTTAGAAGCAAAGCTACTGAATATTTAGGTCATGTCTGTACGTCTATCCTGAAGTTTTTAATGATTGTCAGACATGTGACCTTGGTATAGCTTCCTTTTTTTAAGTAGCATCACTACTCTATGATCAGGTTATGTCTGTACGTCGGTCCAGAAGTTTTTAATAATTGTTATACATGTGACCTTGGTGGAGCTTCCTTTTTTACGTAGCTATTCTACAATTAGGTCATGTCTGTACGTCCATCCAGAAGTTTTTAATGATTGTCAGACATGTGACCTTGATGTAGCTTCCTTTTTTTAGAAACGAAGCTACTCTATAATTAGGTCATGTATGTACGTCTGTCCAGAAGTTTTGAAGATTGTCAGACATGTGACCTTAGTGTAGCTTCCTTTTTTAGTAGCATAGCTATTCTTTAATTAGGTCATGTCTGTACATCTGTCCTGGAGTTTTAATGATTTTTAGACATGTAGCCTTTTTAAGTAGCACAACCATTCTACAATTAGGTTATGTCTGTACGTCTGTCCAGAAGTTTTCATGATTGACAGACATGTGACCTTAGTGTAGCTTCCTTTTTATAGCAGCGCAGCTATTCTACATTTAGGTTATGTCTGTACGTCTGCCCTGAGTTTTTAATGATTGTCAGACATGTGACCTTAGTGTAGCTTCTTTTTTTAAGTAGCATAGCTATTCTACAATTAGGGCATGTATGTACGTCTGTCCAGAACTTTTAATGATTTTTAGACATGTGACCTTAATGTAGCTTCCTTTTTTAGAAACCAAGTTTCTTTGTAATTAGGTTAAGTAACATCCTATAGACAATCAACCCATTGATTGTAAAACGTTTGTCTGGAGGTCCTAACTGTGCATTGCAATAAGTTGCTCTAGTTCAATGCATGGCCCCTAATATTACTATAAGTGTCACATCTAGGTATAACAGCAATTCATAAAAAAGAACTGATTTTCAGTCCTTTGAATATTGAGTGTTTTTGATTAACAATAAATGTCTAAACAGCACAATTTGTGTCTATAGGGATATTTTTAAAACACTATTTTTTGTTACAAATTATATCTGTTCCTCAAAAAATGTGTGTTTGCTTTTTGTATAATTTTTATCTAATTTTTAATCAGCTAATAATAGAATAATTATATATGCATTAAAACTGTATCAAATCAGAGATAATGGAATTACATTCCCAATTAAAATAAACAATAATTACCCGTTCTGTAGTTAAAGATTATTGGTCGAGACGTTTGGACACAACTGGTTTTTCAAAGAACAACTAAAGTTCAGTATAAGAACCCAAAGTTTATGAGCCAATGAACTTTGGGTACCAGTTTCTACACGTATTTTTTTATGTCCAAGGCACAGATTTCTCACGTTTCACTTCCCTGGTCCCTGGCATACGTAATTTTGAGGTCAGCTGAATTTGAGTTGCCGATTGTGTACACAGTTTCCTAGGTGTTTCCTAATTTTAATTTTTCAAATTTTGATTTTTTTTGGAAGTTTGAAGCTTTTTTAGCTAATACTAAATATTGAGATATGTTGAGGTAACACCAAAGAAACTGTGTACACATTCGGCAACTCAAATTCAAATGACCTATAATTTGACATTGAAATGTCATGGAAAGATAATTAAATGTAATTAAACTTTTTATCTATTTAATCCTTCATAATTATTCCAGAAATTTTTAGTGGAAAACTTTTCTACAATTGATAAGATAAATTAATCGGTTGGTAATGTTTTGGCTTTAAATTAAAATGAATGATTAACATAATTACCCCTACCCTACACGTAGCGCATCCCCAAGTTGCCGGGGAGCTGATAGGTTCGAATCTCGGGCCGACATCGCGTCATAACTAAAGACGTTAAAGATTATTCCTACTGCTGCTATGTCTGGTGCGTAACACAAATAATAAAAGTAGGGGGAATGCCTTGGCCCATAAACAGGCGTAACTCACTACCATGCATAGTTAAGACTTCTCAGACAAAGGTCGTGCAATCAAAGGGTTGGTTGTCTGATGGATGTTACTTAACCTAATACCCTTGGGTGTTAGAATATCGCATCCCATTACACGTGGATGATGCTCTGGATTCTTTAGATGATCACTTAAATCAAAGGAGAATCCCGCCCTTACGAGGTAATGATAATGTTAACATAATTACTCCTTGTGTAGATGAAAATTAGTGGATGAAAAGTGTAGACACTTCAACGTAGATTCAACCAACCAATCATGATTTAATAAAAGTACCCAAAGTTTTTAAGCCAACGAATTAAAAATCCATTATCCCCTTCCTCCCTTATTAAGTTGCTTATCCGCCTTCTTAATATATGGAGCATCAAGCGAATAGATTCTAATAAATTATCAAGACATGAAGAAAAAAAACACAAAAATCTCTATTTAAAGAGAAGCTAATTTAATAGAATTAATTTAGTAGTGCTATTTAAATTACATTATGATTCAGATAATGTATTATGTATATTTTTCTATAAATAATCCATCTGTTAAATCTGTTTTAACAAAACAAATAACTCGGATGGTAGTATCCCAAAAAAATAAATAAATTACACTGGTACCCAAAGTTTTAAACCACATTATTCGTTGGCTAAAAAACTTTATTAGATTGTTTAAATTAAACTAGAAGTGTACAAACTTTTCAACTAACATTTCTAATTTATACAGGGGGAAATTTTGTGTATCATCATTGGGGATGTTTATTAATAAATCGATCATTGTCTTATCCCCTAAGATCAATAAAATTTTAAAAAGATACACAAAAATTCTTTTTCAAGTACCACTTCAAAACCGATTAATATCCGGTGGATTAGAACCGGTTCTCAGCCACACTAAAAAATTTTGTATAGCATAGTATTATATTCAGTTTTCACCCAGGTTCTACGAAATACCAGAAAAAAAAATCGTTTTACCAGAAAAGTGGTAAAGCTGGTCAACCTGGTAAAATATACCAGTTTCGTGGTAAATTTTACCAGTAAAAATTTTAGCCAAAAAAGTAGTAAATTTTTACCATTTTTTTTTGTAAAATTTGACGAAACAAAAAACCCCGTTTTTTGTGTTTTAAATTAAAAACAGCTCTTCATAATCAGTTGTAGTACTTTAAAATAATGACTTCTATACAATGAAGCCTAAATTTAAAATTTTTTTTTTTTTTTTAAATTTTACCACTTTTGGAAGTTTTACCAAAAATGTGGTCAATTTTACAACTCTATTTTTCAGGTTAAGTCCGAATTTTCGGACTTAGACAAAAAACGCAATTTGGTCAATTTTTACCAAAAAGTTGGTAAAATTTGACAAGGTATTTTTTTAGGCTAAGTCCAGATTTTTGGACTCTGACAAAAAAAATGAACTTGGTAAAATTTGACCAACTTTTTGGTAAAAATTGACAAGGTAAATTTTTAGGCTAAGTCCAGATTTTTGGACTTTGACAAAAAAAAAAACTTGGTAAAATTTGACCAACTTTTTGGTAAAAATTGACAAGGTAAATTTTTAGGCTAAGTCCAGATTTTTGGACTTTAACAAAAAAAAAAACTTGGTAAAATTTGACCAACTTTTTGGTAAAAATTGACAAGGTAAATTTTTAGGCTAAGTCCAGATTTTTGGACTTTAACAAAAAAAAAACTTGGTAAAATTTGACCAACTTTTTGGTAAAAATTTTTACTTTTTATTGAATTTTTTCGCATAAAAGAAGCTAACTTTTTTTTAAAACCTTGAAAATTATTTCATCATTTCTTTTAAAACATCCTCCCGCATCGTCAAAAATATATCAAATTTAATATTTACTTATTTGAGCTAGCTTCATACGAATTAAAATTAAAAGAAAAAAAATCCAGGGTGTGTTTACGCAGATGTGCCGTGTGCATTTGAATTTATCGATTTTTCATCTTTAATATAAATATAAGCTTTCGTATATTCCCCTGAATGTTTCTAAAAGAAAGACAGAGATTTCGAATTATAGAGTAATTTCGCTACAAAACTTATATTTTTAAGTTTTGAAATTTATGGCACCTCTGTGCGCGCATGCGCACTATTGATAAGCTTATGATTATTTGAATATAGAGTGCCAAAAATAATTATTAGTTTTGATTCAATTTAATCAAATATTTTGAATCAAGAAGTAAATTACTACTCAATTTTCTCTAAATATTTAAATTTGTAGAATTTACAAGGAAGATTTTTTTTAAGCAAGATGTTTAAAAATGTGGCAAAATTGTGGAACAACAATGTTTCATGATTTCTATATTTATGTTGTCTTTGCCAACCGGAAATACCACCGAGATGGGTTTTTAAAAGATGAATGCCACATTTTTTCGGCGTTTTTTAGACATTGATTGATTGAACGTTGACGATAGAATTTCAAACAGAGTATATAACATAAAAATACTGAATTTTAAATTATTTTTTTAGCAATTTTTCTAATGTCTAACACAGCTCTAAAAAGATGCATTAATTAATATGCAGCAAAAATGGATTGAAGATAATCTTTTTTTTTCTATGAAGGCCGTACCATCAAAAGCGAAATAATTAAATAAATCATTGTATACTCTTTTAGATTTCGCGAATGTCGCGCTTGTTATTCATAGCGTAAAAAATGTCGAAAAAACGCGGCAATATCTTTTAAGAACCCGGCCGGAAATAGATTCATATATGTTCATATATGGTTAACAACTATATATATATTTAAATATTTTTTTTTAATATTGAATGCACTATATTTTTTTATATTCTATCGAATATATATTTTATATGTCATTACAAAACTATATTACATTTAATATTAACATTAAAAAAAAAACATCAATTTAAACTTTCGTAACCCTGTATTGGCTTCAGAAGTACAGTTCTACAGAAACCACGGTACACGCTTGAGCTAGCATCACCAGCATGGCTCTGCCTAGGCTTATAATTAGAAAGGCCAGGGTATTATTAGTGGTTGAAAAGTTTGTACATTATTATTACAGGTATTGTGTCTTTAAAGGGACTGTGAACGTAAATTTTTCTCATCTTAATATCAAATCTTAACATTATCTTATTCATAATATCTCACAGATAGAGCAAAACGCGCTTTTGTTTGCTTAAAAAACGGCTTTTTCCGACGATTTTTATAAGGTACAGGGAAAGGAAGAAATTTTCCGTATTATATAAAATGTCCATTAAATTGATTTTTTGGTATTATCCTCTTAGAAATTTTTTTTTCAATATTGAAAATTTGAGTACCCCCCCCCCCCCCCCGACAGCGAACTATGAACTCTGGCCGCAGCGCTCGGCTCCCTAGCCTGCCTAGCCGCAGCGCTCTGCCCCCTTGCCTGCCTAGCCGCAGCGCTCGGCCCACTTGCCTGCCTAGCCGCAGCGCTCGGCTCCCTAGCCTAAAACCTAACCTAACCTAAAATAGTTGTTCGTCGGTAGTCGGGGGGGGGGGGGGGGGGGGTACAAAATTGAAAAAAATTGAAAAAAAAATTATAATTATAAAGATGTAATTTTGTTAATAATCATTAATGATGTGGATCAATTTATCGGGGATTGCCTTATCCCTTTAAATCCTTGAAGTTTTACCAACAAAATTCCGTTTGTCCCACTGTCTTATTTGAGAGCTTTACTCTCATAAACGTTATCATTGTTATTTTGTGGAAGGGAATTATGTTTTTTGTAAACGCGAAGCTTTTCTATAATTAGTGTTGGATGGCCGGTCTGTATGGACGAAACTCATAGCTATTATCATTAATTCAAGCATGTAGGAATTGTCCTATCTATTTCAAACTTGTTACCTACTGATTATTTTGGTCTAGCTAAAAAGTATAAGGTTTCTACTTTTGTCGTATTTTTTTAGTTTCATACCTATAGTTTTTGATTATAACAAATTCTTTTATTTAGATTGTAAAGAAACAAGACCTCAGATCAGCATTTGAAACATAGGGGGCAGTTGAAGAAGTAAGTTACAGAAAAGTTTCGCAGCTTATATTTATCTTTGTAGATCTGTATAATAATACAAACAATATTTTGGTTTCTTTACAACAAAATGGCTGGGTGTTGCCACCCCCTTAAAAGTCAAGGCTTGCCTTCACCTTTTCATTACTTGAATTTTTTGTTTGAAACTTTCACTACTGCTTTTAGTTAGGTTTAGGGAGATCAAGAAGGGTTTAGAATATTCCACAAGGGTAGGAGGTATTTTTAAGTTATAGGGAATTGTTTTGATTTATTTTTACCTTATTGTTATTAAACAAACTTCAGGTCTTGAAGTTATTTTTACTTCACTTTATTTTTTAAGGAAATGAACGGTACATTATATGCCGGTGAACGGCTGAGAGTGGAAATATCCCGGGGACGAGGCAGGGGACGTGGAGGCGGTGATAGAGGACGCGGAGGTGATTATCTTTTTAATGTTTGGTACCCTATATTTGCTAAAAATGAAATATTTTTTCAACTATCATTGCTAATTCTAATTGCCAAAGATCGCTCATTAAAAATTAGTAAAGATGAATGTTTATCAAGATGGACCATTCTAAACTGTTTCTCTCAATCATTGTTTGTTGTAAAATCTGCTTTATCAATTTTAAATAATATGGGTCTAAATTCTGATTTTCTTAATGATTTTCTTGAGTTTCTATTAAAACAAAAAAATAATTTCTCATACTTCAAATGTACATGATTTATATTCCGTAATTCGTAATTTATCTATTATAAACATTTAAAAATACATAAATTCATAGTTTGTTTCATGTTTAACTCGAAATAAATTATATAAAAACAACAGGAAAGTTTTTGTTTTAAAAAGTAAAAGTTAGAAAATCTTTAGGTAGGCTTATTTATTAAATGTAACGTTTAAAAGCAATGCATTTTTTGTAATTTCGCCATGGACTGACGTACAGTTTTGTTATAAAGTTGCTGCGCTAATAAAACAGCAGTACCTAAGATAAAAAAATTTAAAATTAATCTTCCAAAATACTTACTAAAAATCATCGAATTTTTTTTTTCAAAATGAAAACATTTAAAAATAACAGAGGTGGCTCTAGAGGAAGGGGAGGTGATAAGGGTGGCTTTAGAGGCAGAGGCCGTGGAGGGGACAGGGGTGGTTTCAGAGGACGTGGTGGCAGAGGGGGTGGTAGATCCCCTCCACCAAGGTAAAATTTTAAATTTTAAGATTAGTTTAGATATTGCTAGCGGCTGCGGCCCTAGCATTTAGGGGCTCTGTATTAAAAAGGATAGATAGGGGACAGAAATATAGTCTAAAACCATTCCGTGTCATATGAGAAGCTTTCCTACCTATATAGGAGAACTCAATAGGTTTAGTAGTTATCGAAATCTTAAGCTAAAGACAAAGAACCTTTTTACTTTAAACAATTTAGTATATAAACAAAATATATTAGTGTAATTTCCAAATTTGCTAACTTTAAATGCCTACCATCTCTTTTATTGCTTTATTAAAGATTTTCTAAAATTACAATAACTTTCCTACCTAGATATGCTCTTTTTTATTAGTTCTTCCCTTTTCTACCAATCAAAAAATTTTAAAAACCTATTTTTTAATGAATTTTAACTTTTTAAAAGTTACAAAATTGAAAAAAAAATTTCTAAGAGGATAACGCCGATTTTTTCTCCCATTATAGCTAAAATTAAACTTTTTCACATGGTACAGAAAGACATCCTGTTAATTTTATTTAAGAAATAGATATTCCTAATCTAACAATAATTTTATTTTGGTCAGGTTTATGGTAATGAATGTAAAGATGGACGGGCGAACATGGGAGCAGTTACTCTTTATCTTGCTGCAGATAACTCAACTCACCCTCACAGAAACACCACCAAGACGCAGGCACATAGATAATTATTATAGAGAAGTTACGATTTTCTTTAAGTATTTAAGAACAAATTCACTAGCATTTTGCTTGTAAAGAAGAAGTAATGAAATTAGTTTGTTTAGTCAGCACACTAAATCTAAAATAAAGAAAAATTGATATTAATGTAGTTTTGACCTAAACAAAGAGTTTCCAGTATGGCTTTGAAACCGATAAATATCCCCTGGATTAAAAATGGTTCTGGGCCATACTGAAAAATTACGTATTACAGACAATTTTCTATGAACAATAGTCTAGAAATTATATTATCAATACCAGCTTTGTTAGGCCAGTCCTTTGGCCCCTCGGGGCTAACAAAATTGCTATTGATCTGAAAATTTCTCATTTTACCAGTCGCGGAAAGCTGTCTATAATACGACGCGATAAATAAAATCAGAGACAAAAATACCATTTTTAGATAAAAAGTATACTTTATACCTACCTACACACTTAAATAAAAATAGCCTATTTATATTTAATTTGTTCTTGGATCTTTAGTTAATAGTTATCTATGCTTATCAGGGAGGACACCCTTGGAGGAAGGTTGACCCAGGCCATCTTCCAGACCCTCATTGTCACATGGATCAAGGCTAATCTCTATGTTGTTGTGTCCTGTGAACTTTGGGATCAGTTTCTAGAGGTAATGTTAGCTATACTATTTAATACCTATATTTGCGACAACTTTTGTTTTATAAATTCTTCCAATTTTTAACAACTACAAAAACCCTGCCCCTCTCGGAGAGCCTCAAACCCGCAACATACGGATAAGGTAACCAACATTCTATAATTGAGCTATGAAGGAGACCAATTATCAGTGATGAAAAAAGACAAAGTAGACAAAAAATTATTTCTTATAGTATACGTTAAAATTTTACGCACTTTCATGTCTGTCATCGTAGCTCAGGGGTAGAGATGAGGTTCCAATATATCCAAACACTAAATATCATTTTCACTCTCTGAGTTAATAAAATATATGTATGGTATAAGTAAAAAATATTTTTAAACATTTACATTATATCAAAAAGCTATTGCATGCCAAAGTATATAAGATTGAAAAAAAAATATTGTTCCAGTGGTCAGTCTTGAACCACCCACCTTGAAACTTGACATCTGAAACCTGGCGCCTTAACCAAAAGAGCTAATTCAGCATGAGACCACAACTAATGTTTTACAGCCTAAGTATATAAAATTGAAAAAAATATTGTTTCAGTGGTCAGTCTCGAACCACTCACCTTGAAACTTGACATCTGAAACCTGATGCCTTAACCAAAAGAGCCAAATCAGCATGAGCCCACAACTATTGTTTTACAGTCTTAGTTTAAATGCCAAAGAATATAAGATTGAAAAAAGTATTGTTTCAGTGGTTGGTCAGGAACCACACACCTTGAAACTTGACATCCCAAACCTGATGCCTTAACCAAAAGAGCTAAATCAGCATAAGGTAACAATTACTGTTTTACAGCCTTAGCTTACATGTCAAAGTATATAAGATTGAGAAAAAAAATATTGTTTCAGTGGTCAGTCTTGAACCACCCATCTTTAAACTTGACATTCCAAACCAGACCCCTTAACCAAAAGAGCTAATTTAGCATGGGACAATGATCATTGTTTTACAGCTTTATTTTACATGCCAAAGTATATAAGATTGAAAAAAATAATGTTTCATTGGTCAGTCTTGAACCACCCACCTTGAAACTTGGCATCTGAAACCTGACGCCTTAACCAAAAGAGCTAAATCAACATGAGATAAAGGTTGTTGTTTTACAGCCTTAGTTAATATGCCTAAGTATATAAAATTTAAAAAAATATTGTTTCAGTGGTCAGTCTTGAACCACCCACCTTGAAACTTGACATTCCAAACCAGACGCCTTAACCAAAAGAGCTAATTTAGCATGGGACAATGCAAATTGTTTTACAGCCTTATTTTTCATGCCAAAGTATATAAGATAGAATAAAATAATGTTTCAGTGGTCAGTCTTGAACCACCCACCTTAAAACTTGACATCTGAAACCAGACGCCTTAACCAAAAGAGCATATAAGCATAAGACATCAGACATGGGTTTACAGCCTTAGTTTTCATGCCAAAGTATTTAAGATTGAAAAAAAATATTGTTTCATTGGTCAGTCTTGAACCACTCACCTTGAAACTTGACATCTGAAACCTGACGCCTTAACCAAAAGAGCTAAATCAGCATGAGTCCACAATTATTGTTTTACAGTCTTTTTTTAAATGCCAAAGTATAAAAGATTGAAAAAAGTATTGTTTCAGTGGTCAGTCTTGAACCACCCACCTTGAAACTTGACATTCCAAACCAGACGCCTTAACCAAAAGAGCTAAAACAGCATGAGACAATGAATGGTGTTTTACAGCCTTAGTTTAAATACCAAAGTATATGAGATTGAAAAAAATATTGTTTCATTGGTCAGTCTTGAACCACCCACCTTGATACTTGACATCTGAAACCTGACGCCTTAACCAAAAGAGCTAAATCAGCATGAGACAAAGATTAGTGTTTTTTAACCTTTTTTTATTAATAATTAATATTTGGTATAAGTAAAAAATATTTTTAAACATTTACATTATACCACTTAAATATCAAAAAGCTATTGCATGCCAAAGTATATAAGATTGAAAAAAAAATATTGGTTCAGTGGTCAGTCTTGAACCACCCACTGTGAAACTTGGCATCTGAAACCTGACGCCTTAACCAAAAGAGCTAATTCAACATGAGACAAAGGTTGTTGTTTTACAGCCTTGGTTAACATGCCTAAGTCTATAAGATAGAAAAAAATATTGTTTCAGTGGTCAGTCTCAAACTACTCGCATCTGAAACCTGACGCTTTAACCAAAAGAGGTACATCAGCATTTGACAAAGATTATTGTTTTGCAGTCTTAGTTTACATGCTAAAGAGAGAGAGAGAGAGAAAAGTACATATAAAAAACAAAGATTTCATGACAAAGGAAAAATAAAAAAATAAAATAACGCAGCATTATTTATACAAAAATCCACCCCTGTTTATGTTACAACATGTTGCGATCAACACAACATGTTTTCAAAAACATATTCATTGTCATCTTTTTCAAAAAAATCTAAAGAGGTCGAAATAAAGTGTATGAATTAAAATTTCAGTTTGTAAAGGTTATTAGATCAATTTTAAATTGGTTATTAAACTATGCCAATATGAGGTGGCTTTTTAGAAAAAGAATGCCACAAAAGGATTTTATATTGTAAAACCAAAAAAAGTAAATAAAATATTGAATAAACCTAGCCATTAGCGAGATAGTTATGTCGAGCCAACTCTAGTAATTAAGATAACCTGCAGAAATAGATATTTTATTACTTGGATGTTACACTAGATTTTTATTTTCTCTAATAAAGTAAAACTCCCAGTGGGCTAAAATGACGATAACCCTAATTCGCCCCCTTTACTCCATTCCGTCCCGTCCTACTGGATAAACAAACTGACCATTGAATGAGTTTCATGTTAGCAACCTAAATTGACTTCAATTTTTCCACTGTCATCAATATCCACGTATATTCTATATCCATTCCATAATGTTTTATTTGTTCTACAGTACAGGAATCAGATCTATTTGCCAATCGTCCTAAAGACAACCAATGGTTGATTGTACGTCAAGCTTTTAATTTTAAGAGGGATAAAATGAGGGATTTCAAAGGTTTGAGGTTGGTAATCTAATATATTTTTTTTTTAATTTTGAAGGGAAACAAATAAGGGGTTTTACGGGTTGAGTGGAGTTAACACCCTTTAAGCCCCACCCTTTAAAATCTGTATCAAGAATTAAAAATGAAGTTTGGGGACGAATTTTTGCTTCATTAATTTAGATGAATTATTTTTCCACCAACTTTTCTACTTGTCAAAATAAGTTCGTTTGTTTTAGGTTTTGAGTGGACTAACTTTATGGGAAGAATTAATCCGGGAGTGGTTTAAGACTATGGAAACCCTTACCTGTGTTAGCTAGACAGGTATATTATTTTTTTAATGTTTTTTCCATTAAAGTTTATAAAAATAATCGATATATTATTACTGGGATGTTGTACCACATTTTCATTTACTCTGATAAGGAGATGCTCACAGCTGGCTAAAATAAAGATACCCCCCTTCTTTAAACCCAATCCTTACCCTACTACTGGTTGAACAAACTGACCAATAAACGAATTTCATGTTAGCAAGCTAAAATAACGACAATTTTTTCCCCCTGTCGTAATATCCACGTATATTCTACATTCATTAGAGTAGGTGGTATTATCCTTTTAGAAATGTAGCGCTCGGCTCCCTAGCCTGCCTAGCCGCAGCGCTCGGCCCCCTTGCCTGCCTAGCCGCAGCGCTCGGCCCACTTGCCTGCCTAGCCGCAGCGCTCGGCTCCCTAGCCTAAAACGTAACCTAACCTAAAATAGTTGTTCGTCGGTAGTCGGGGGGGGGGGGGGGGGGGGGGGGTGGTACAAAATTGAAAAAAATTGAAAAAAAAATTATAATTATAAAGATGTAATTTTGTTAATAATCATTAATGATGTGGATCAATTTATCGGGGATTGCCTTATCCCTTTAAATCCTTGAAGTTTTACCAACAAAATTCCGTTTGTCCCACTGTCTTATTTGAGAGCTTTACTCTCATAAACGTTATCATTGTTATTTTGTGGAAGGGAATTATGTTTTTTGTAAACGCGAAGCTTTTCTATAATTAGTGTTGGATGGCCGGTCTGTATGGACGAAACTCATAGCTATTATCATTAATTCAAGCATGTAGGAATTGTCCTATCTATTTCAAACTTGTTACCTACTGATTATTTTGGTCTAGCTAAAAAGTATAAGGTTTCTACTTTTGTCGTATTTTTTTAGTTTCATACCTATAGTTTTTGATTATAACAAATTCTTTTATTTAGATTGTAAAGAAACAAGACCTCAGATCAGCATTTGAAACATAGGGGGCAGTTGAAGAAGTAAGTTACAGAAAAGTTTCGCAGCTTATATTTATCTTTGTAGATCTGTATAATAATACAAACAATATTTTGGTTTCTTTACAACAAAATGGCTGGGTGTTGCCACCCCCTTAAAAGTCAAGGCTTGCCTTCACCTTTTCATTACTTGAATTTTTTGTTTGAAACTTTCACTACTGCTTTTAGTTAGGTTTAGGGAGATCAAGAAGGGTTTAGAATATTCCACAAGGGTAGGAGGTATTTTTAAGTTATAGGGAATTGTTTTGATTTATTTTTACCTTATTGTTATTAAACAAACTTCAGGTCTTGAAGTTATTTTTACTTCACTTTATTTTTTAAGGAAATGAACGGTACATTATATGCCGGTGAACGGCTGAGAGTGGAAATATCCCGGGGACGAGGCAGGGGACGTGGAGGCGGTGATAGAGGACGCGGAGGTGATTATCTTTTTAATGTTTGGTACCCTATATTTGCTAAAAATGAAATATTTTTTCAACTATCATTGCTAATTCTAATTGCCAAAGATCGCTCATTAAAAATTAGTAAAGATGAATGTTTATCAAGATGGACCATTCTAAACTGTTTCTCTCAATCATTGTTTGTTGTAAAATCTGCTTTATCAATTTTAAATAATATGGGTCTAAATTCTGATTTTCTTAATGATTTTCTTGAGTTTCTATTAAAACAAAAAAATAATTTCTCATACTTCAAATGTACATGATTTATATTCCGTAATTCGTAATTTATCTATTATAAACATTTAAAAATACATAAATTCATAGTTTGTTTCATGTTTAACTCGAAATAAATTATATAAAAACAACAGGAAAGTTTTTGTTTTAAAAAGTAAAAGTTAGAAAATCTTTAGGTAGGCTTATTTATTAAATGTAACGTTTAAAAGCAATGCATTTTTTGTAATTTCGCCATGGACTGACGTACAGTTTTGTTATAAAGTTGCTGCGCTAATAAAACAGCAGTACCTAAGATAAAAAAATTTAAAATTAATCTTCCAAAATACTTACTAAAAATCATCGAATTTTTTTTTTCAAAATGAAAACATTTAAAAATAACAGAGGTGGCTCTAGAGGAAGGGGAGGTGATAAGGGTGGCTTTAGAGGCAGAGGCCGTGGAGGGGACAGGGGTGGTTTCAGAGGACGTGGTGGCAGAGGGGGTGGTAGATCCCCTCCACCAAGGTAAAATTTTAAATTTTAAGATTAGTTTAGATATTGCTAGCGGCTGCGGCCCTAGCATTTAGGGGCTCTGTATTAAAAAGGATAGATAGGGGACAGAAATATAGTCTAAAACCATTCCGTGTCATATGAGAAGCTTTCCTACCTATATAGGAGAACTCAATAGGTTTAGTAGTTATCGAAATCTTAAGCTAAAGACAAAGAACCTTTTTACTTTAAACAATTTAGTATATAAACAAAATATATTAGTGTAATTTCCAAATTTGCTAACTTTAAATGCCTACCATCTCTTTTATTGCTTTATTAAAGATTTTCTAAAATTACAATAACTTTCCTACCTAGATATGCTCTTTTTTATTAGTTCTTCCCTTTTCTACCAATCAAAAAATTTTAAAAACCTATTTTTTAATGAATTTTAACTTTTTAAGTAAATTATTTTTATTTTTTCAGGTATGAGAGGAGAGATGGCTACGGACCCCCCTCACATTACTTCACAAGGGAGGCACACCCCAGGGGCGACTACTCCCCTCCACAACAACGTTACAGAGGCCCCCCACCGCCAATGAGGGATATGTCGCCACGAGGACCCCCCCGCGGACCTCCTCCCCCCCACCACAGAGAATATTCCCCGTCACCCAGGAGGGGACCTCCCGGTAGGGGCCCACCACCCAGGGATTACTCACCTGAACCAAGAGGTCGGCCACCCCCAAGGTAAAATCAAATTTATATCAGGGATGTAAAGGGATAAGTCAATGGCCGATAAACTGATGAACATCAACATCGATGATACATAAAATTAGTGGTTAAAAAACGTTTGAACACTCAACTTATTGAAACAATAAATCAAAATTTAATTAACTCCCCAAAGTAGTTACCTAAGCCAATGAATAAGAAAACGTTATAATAAAACTTTTGGGACTGATGAAATTAACAGTTCATTGTCTCCTCTCAATAATGACATAAAGTACCTAGTTTTTTTACCTAATTTGATTTTTAATAGGTATTTTTTAGAATTTTGATGATATATGTTATTTTTAATAGATAACGACATAACATTTACTTATTATAAACTAATCTGAATATTCAAGGTACATGTCACCACCCCCATCCAAAGGGCCACCAGGTGACTATTCTCCAGGACGCAGAGGACCTCCACCCTCCCCGGGTAGACGTGGACCAGGGACCAAGGCTATTCAGGAATGGGTTATTAAATGATTTAAGACGAAGTAAAATATTGTTTAAGTTTAAAAAAAGATTGTACTAAAATAATTTACGTTTCTGTAGACACAACGGGAAACATGGTTCTTATGGGATAGGACAAAAGACGAAGTATTGAAATTAAATCAAGATTTACCTAATAAAAATTAGGTACTCAAAGTTTTTGAGTTGACGAATAAGTAAACTTGTTTCTGAAACTTTGGATACCATTATGATATTTACACCATATTTTACCCTCCCTGCCTGGGGTTTAGGTCTAAATTTATCTAATATTAGTACTTGTTTGGGACAGGGATCTAAAGGGACAAGACAATGGCGGATAAATTGATGTACATCAGCAATGATGATACACAAAATTACCCCTTCTGTGGAGTATAATTAGTTGTTGAAAGCTTTAGACACTTAACTTGATTAATCAACCATTCAAAATTCAATAAAAGTCCCTAGAGTTGTTAAAGCAACGAAGAAGAAAATAAAGCTTTGGGGACTAGTGTAATAAACAGTCCACTTCCTTCCTTCATTTAATCCTCCATAACTTAGGACCCCGCGTTCCACGACTCCATACGCCACGTGAAGCATATAATCAGTAATGCCGAGTAGTATGGACACAGCATGTTCTTGTTAGCCAGGGATGTTGTTACTGCTTATGTTTTCCAGGTAAGCTTTCCCTTTATTTTTTCTCGTTCTGCGTTTTCAAAGATGTTTAGTTAGATAAGTTTGCTGATTTTTTTGCCACGTGTCAAGATGCCTGTAGGAAATGAATGAGGGGGGAGAGGGGGAATCGAACCTACACACTTTTATTTTTGCTTTCAAAAGAAAAAATTTAGGTGTGAGAGTAAGGGGGGGGGGAAGTTCTGACACATTTGCGTAAACAGCGAGTATAGGCTTTATCTTTGGGACGGACGGACGGACGGACGGACAGACATCGTTCTACTTTGTATTATAGATTAGATATTTAGTAGGGAGGGATGGGACATTGGGCTGTAAATTACACTAGCCCCCAAAGTTTTCAAATAACATTTTCTTATTCTTTGGCCTAACAACCTTGGGTACTTTTATTGATTTTTTATTGGTTGGTTCATTAAGTTGAGTGTCCTAACATTTCAATCACTTATTGTAATCTACAGAAGGGGTAACGATGTGTATCATCATTAGAGATGAACATCAATTTATCAGCCATTGTCTTATCCCTTTATATCCCTGTAATTATCTAATTAACTAATGAGCAATTTTATTCCAGGTTGAATATCAGTGATACGAGGTCGAATGGGGCCGGTGCCCAGCAAATCCAGGAGGTTGCGCAACAGTTTTCGCGGCCAGAGCAGTAGAATCAAGAAAAATATGTTTAAGTGTTGTTTCAATCAATAAAGATAAAAATGAAAACAATTTTTTTTTATTTTTGCGATTTATACCTACAAGCGATGTTTTTCTATAATTAAGGTCAGTTAAGGTCTATAATTTTTACCACTTTCTCGTGATTTTTACCACCCGTTTTTACCACAATTTTTGGTAAATTTTTACCATATTTACCCTATTTCTGGTAAAATTTTACCAATTTAGGGCAAAAATATTACCAGGTGTTGAACAGTTTTACCACTTTTTCGGTAAAATCTTACAGAAATTTGCGGTAAGATTTTACCAAAAAAGTGGTAAAAATTGGTAAAAATCTGGTATAAATTTGCGTCCTAAAATGGTAATATTTTACCGGAAATCTGGTAAAATTTTACCGATAATTGTGGTAAAAATCGCTGGTAAAAAGCGTTAGAAAGTACCACAAAAAGTGTTTTTACCACGGTTACGGTAAAATTTTACCACCTTTTAAATCGTATAGGCTGGTAAAATTTTACCATAAAAGTGGTAAAAACTAGGTGTTTTTATGGTATTAATTAGAACCTGGGCAACTGATATAAAAATGTACAATCATAAGATTAAAACATCTTTTATTAATGCCTTTGGCATCTCGGAGTTTAAAAATGGGTTTTAATCTTATAATTTAACATTTTTTTATCCGCGGAAGCCTGTTAATTATACGATGCGGTGAATAACTATTAAAGTTGCTTTGACTTACAAACACATGGACATCCTCTCATTTTAAGTAGACGTGCAACTTAGAGATCAATACTCAGTGTATATTATGATAACAAGGATGACAGCATCCATAAAAGTGTAGCTCTGAAACGGTAGGACAAAGATCATTAACACTTGTAGAGGGTCAGAACAGAATAATCAGAATATTGTATAAAATCGAAACAAAATTGTTGAGAAACTGCCTAAATACAAGATGTATAAGGACATACTTACATATTTTTAAGACTTGATTATAGAGATGCTTACAACATTGTAATATGTTGTCTTAGGAATTAGTATTCCAAAAATCAGATCAATCAGATAAATTTATCATACAAAATTTTGTTGCAAAAAAGTTAAAAACCAACATGTTTAAAATGGATTTACGGACATTCTGGTAACGATTATAGAGTTGCTACCCGTTCTTAATCGAACCTAACTACTCACCATTAAAAGTTTGGAATCGATAGGACAATTCTAACATGCCTAAATTAACGAAAAAAAACTATCCGTTACAGACGGACGGACATACGGATGGAAGGACGAACGTACGGACCGACCCTTATTATAGAAAAGCTTCGCTTTTAAAAAACTGATAATGATATTCTCAAATGACTGAAATATGATACATTTCTACACCTATACATATACTGATAATACCTTTTTTAGAAAAAGTGTTTTTAGAAAACACAAAAATGAGAAAATCGTCCAATATCATTTTGAAAATCTTTCAAAAAATAAACAATATTTCATGCTAATACCCTTTTTTAACTTTTGGTATTTCTATAAACAAATTTGACAAAGACAGTTCTTTCAAATCCAAATTATACAGACACGCATACCTTCTAATACTTTGGCAGATATATATCCCATTAAATAAAGACAGACATTCAAACGTTCTTCTATTTGACCATCAAATTATTACATTAGACTTACCTATTACAATCTGTCTTTACTACCTCTGTAGCTGCCACCACTAATTTCAAATATTTTTTTAAAAATTGAGAGAGATTTTTTTTTTTGGGGGGGGGTTGGGGGTGTCTTCCATTCCAAGCAAATAGCCTAAAAACCACCACAGGACCAGTAGGTACTAAAGAGTAAAATCCAATCAGTTCAGTGGTTACCGAGATCTTAAGGGACGGACGGACAGACATCAAGCTACTTTGTATTATAGATTATAGAGTGGGCTTTGCTGTTTCATATGAAATCTTTTAATTGATAACAACAAAAAATATAATTAAGGTATAACAAATAGAGTGTTAAAAAATGAGGAGGTAAAAATCTGATATAATTATTAATCATTTATAAAATTTATTTTTAAAAAAGGGAGGTGGGGGCAGGTGTTACTGTGTTCGAAAAAGTACTATGAAGGACACTGCCACAATGAAAAATCATGCATCGTATATTATTATAGAGAATTTCAACTCATGTTCAATTGGCCCCGGATTTCGAACCCTAGACGCCAACAAAACGGCAATTATTTTTTTTATTTTACCATCCACGGAAAACTTTCTATAATACCATACAATAAATGATAACAATTATATAACCCAAATTCACATCACTAAATTAATTATAAATTGTAGTTACAAAATTTTGATTTAATCTAATCTAATAACTTTAGTTTGTCGATATTGACATTTCAAATTTTTTTCAGATTAAAATATTTTGATATTTCATTTGTTATTTTTAGATTAGACAGTGATAAATATTTTTGACAATGAAAAAATTATTTAATGCTTCTAAATAACACTTTTTAAAGGTAATTTTTAGTCAAGAACAAAGATGTCCAAAGAATTCTGAAGCTAGTAGTTATTACAAATCAGATGAATTTTAAAAATTTCATTCATAAAAAAATCTGAGAGATTTCTTTTTTCTTTTTTCTTTTTTTTTTTGGGGGGGGGGCGTAAAAATAATTTCTCCCTCTGCAATTATGTAATAAAATTTGGATGTGTATATTTTTTGGAAAATATAATTATAAAATAGCTGGTGTCATTTCGGTGGGACAGCGACAAGTGTAATGAGTGACGTCATAAAATACGTCTATAAAGGAAGGATGAGAGGAGGAGTGGGAAAGGAACCCCCCAAAAAAGAGATGACGTCACACATGACACTTTCCACTGCCCTCCCTCCTCAAGTGCTCCTAATGGCCTCTAAGGGCGTAGCCACTAGTAGCTTCGCAGAAGTGAATTTTCAATTACTTCATGATTTTAAAAAGTTTAACTTCTCTCCAACTCACCTCTCCCTCCCGTATCATTGATTCATTATCTGCTGTATGTACAATGCAATTAGATTTTCAATTAATTTTGTTTTAATTTAGATTTTTATCATTTAATTTACCTATTTAATGTAATATACGTAAATGTTTCTACTAAAACAAGGATGACAACATCCATAAAAGCCAAGCTCTAAAACGGTAGGACAAACAGACATTAACACTTGTACAGTGTCAGAACTGAAAACTCAGAATATAAATGAATAAGAGTCAAAGCAAAATTGTGAGTAAATTTGTTGAAAAACTTCTAGATACAGGATAATGTTTACGGACATACTTACATTTTTAGGACTTGATTATAGAGTTGCTTTGCTTATAATATTGTACTTTGTTATCCGAGGAATCAGCTTACCAAAAATCAGATCAATCGGATGATTAGATCACATAAAAATTTGTTGTTAAAAAGTAAAAAATCTGGTAATGATTATTGAGTTGCTACGCTTTCTAAATCTACTAAAGGAATCTCCTTGCAAAGTTTGAAATCGATAGGACAATTCTAACATGCCTGAATTAACAAAAAAGCTATCCGTCATGGACGTACGGTCCGACCCTAATTAGAACAGAAAAGCTTCGCTTTTAAATAATAATCATCTTCAGGGGTAAGACAATGGACGATAAATTGATATTCTTCCCCAATGATGATAAACAAAAATATCCCTTATATAGATTGAAATTATTGGTTAAAAAGTTTGTACACTATTATAATATAACCAACCAATTAAAAGTAAATAAAAGTATCAAATGTTATGAAGTCTATAAATGAATTATAAAACTTTGGGTACCAGTATTATTTACTGTCCCCATCCTCCCTGACTTGATTGTTCACACAATATACCATTTCTAATTATAATATTTAGTTTGATTTTTGTTGGATTACTTTTTAATGACAATAATAATCACTTTTTAATTATAGTTTGTATGTTTATTGCATATAATATTAGAACATTATCTATCTATCTACTCTTTTACTAGCGGATTTGCCCCTAGAGGCCATTAGTGATACTTTAAAGAGTGGAAGGGGGGGGGGGGTTGAATTGACCAACTTGAATTTAATTTTTTTTAAATGAGGTTTTTTTTCGGGGCAAAATCTGTTGTGAATGTACCAGGGATAGAATGTACCCTTCCTAAAATTAAATATAAAAAACTTTTCCAGGACCTATGAGAATCTCCCCTGTAAATAGATTTATATCGATTCAACGGTTATAGATATCTTTAAGTACAGACAGACATACATACAGATAAAGATATCGGGGATCTAAAGGGATAAGACAATGGCCAATTAATTAATTTACATAATCAAAGATGATACTCAAAATTACCCCTTCTATAATTTAAAAATAATGGTTGAAACGTTTGAACACTCAATTTAATAAACCAATAAATCAAAAAGTCCCCAAAGTTATGAAGCTAACGAATAAGAAAACCCTATTATAAAACTTTAAGGGACTAGTGTAATTACTTTTATAACTTTATAGTGGTGGATATATTGTGTTAGGATAACAAGGATGACTATATCCATAAAAGCGAAGCTCTGAAAAGGTAGGACAAACAAACATTAACACTTGTAGAGTGTCAGCACTAAATATACAAAATGTAAATAATTCAGTTTTGACAAAATTATACGTAAATTTGTTGCAAAACTTCTTAAATACAGGATACTGTTTAAGGACATACTGACATTTGCAGGGCTTGATTGTAGAGATGCTTCACTTATAATATTGTACCTTATTGCTATAGGAATCAGTACTTCAATCGGGTGATAATATCACATAAAAAATTGCAGTTAAAAAGTTAAAAATCAAAATTATTAAAATGGACGCACGGATATTCTGGTAACGTTTATAAAGTTTCTACGTACCTAACTCCTGTAGGAATCATAATGCAAAGTTTGAAATCAATAGGACAATTTTAACATGCCTAAATTAACGAAAAGAGCTCCGTTATGAATTATAGAAAAGCTTCGCTTTTAAAATGTTAAAGTGGTAAACCTTATGGTTTTACTGAGTCATCTTCTATTTTTAAATCCTTTTCTATTTTTATACATTCGGTGATTTTGGTGTGCAATAGCTTTCACTATAGGCAAGAGCATATAAAATTTCTTAGGCTAGACATACATCCTTCTATATAAAAAAGTAAGCTATATTTGCTGAACCGATATGGTTTTCCTTTCCAGTGAAGTTTCTTATAGGTTTTTGAAGGGTATTTATATCCTCCAAATTAAAAAATAATAAGTGGCCCTAGAGGCTTTTAGGGGCGTATCCGCTAGTCTATTTTATATAGTAGTAAAGTTTTTTGTCTGAAGCATAAGTTTTCTATAACTATTGAACTGATTAAGTTCTCCTTTTTAGGGTAGGTTTTCAGGGGAGAGTAGGTCCCGGGATAGTTTTAGGCTATTTTTCAACCCTTTTCTTTACCCCTTTTAATACAAAGCCCCAAGAGGATTTGACCCATAGTGTTTATGATTTGTTAGTAAAAAGACACAACTACAAATAAATAATAATTATATAATATATTTAATTTTATTTATTTCAATAATGTTTTCTTATTTGTTGGCTTAACAACTTTGTGGACTTTAGTGAACTTTGATTTCTTCGTGAAATTAAGTGCTCAAAGATTTAAACCACCAATTTTAATCAACAGAAGGGTAATTATGTGTATCACCATTGAGGATGTCCATCAATTTATCGGGTATTGTCTTATCCCTATAGATCCCTGATTTAATGTTTAACGTAAAGCAAAAGAGGGGGGGGTGAAGCTATTTTTGCTCTCTTAATATTTTGCGGTTCTTATTATGTTGCGGAAGTTTTTGCACATTTAGTGATTTTCACCTTTGTAAGTGTGTTTACGTACAGGGTTATACCAATACAACAAAAATTATAAATATGATGATATTCTTAATAAAAGAAGAGATTTAAAGCGAAAAGTAGTCAATATTTTATTTATAATACTTATTATTTATAATAGTGAAGATATAATTAATAACAAATGTCTTTAGGCCGTGTGTGTGTCTGTCCTAAAATGATGTGCTGTTGTAACATTAATTCTTTTTTAGTTGCTTACCTTTATGTCCTTTATTCTTACATTATTGTATAAAAAAATGGCGGTTGCCATAAAATCATATTTGGATCACAAACAAAAAGTTTGCTTTGATACTTTTTTTTGTAAGTTAATGTTATAAGAATGTACAAAATAAGGGGGGGGGGGTAGGTAAGAGTAGGTCACACTGGGAATTGCAAGATAAGACGTAACTAGCTTTGTTTTGGTTTTGTAAGGACACTTTAAAACTGTGTAAGCTACGACGTATTTATCTAGGATACAGGGATACGGCAATGACCGGTAAATTGATGTACATCCCAAATGATGATACACAAAATTACCACTACTGTTGATTAAAAATAGTGGTTGAAACAATTAAACACTCAATTTAATGAATCAACCAACCAAAATTTACTGAAGCCCCCAAAGTTATTAATCAAAGAAAGATGATGATTTTGGGGGCTAGTGTAATAATTAGTCTATTGTCCCCTCTCTCTCTGGTAAGCTACGCATCAATCTTGGTGGATACAGAGATAGAGCAATGTGAAATGTATACGTGATACTCTAACATCAAAAGGATATAGATACGCTGTTTATAAAACTTTGGTTACCAGTGTAATTTAAGTCCAATGTCCAATCTCTCCCTTGTGATGTGATAAGCCACTCTTCATAATCTAGAATCAATTTATTTTCCATTGGCATATCGCTAAATCCCTGTGATATTCACTGACTGGCAGATCTTTTCAATTCATCTCTTTTCACCAAAATTACAACACAATTTAATCCTTTTATTGTCCACACACACACATACACACACACACACACACACACACACCTAACACTCTTTACACAGTGGCACGAAAGTGGACAAAATTATCCTTATATAAAAATAACAGGATGTCCATCTGTGCGTCTGTGGACCTTTCTCACCGCTGAACCCATAGACGTCCAAGGGGGGGGGGGTAATGGGGCGATTACCCCCCCCCCCCATTTAAAATTTACCCCTGCCAACAGATTTCAGGGGGGGTAATTACCCCCCCCCCCCCCAAGCAAATTTTACCCCTGGGGTAAAAATTTTGGGGGGGGTAAAAAAAAATTTTTTACCCCCCAAAAAATAAAAAGCTTGGACGCCCCTGGCTGAACTGATATGGTTCTCCGTTACAGTGGAACTTCTCATAGGTCCATGTATGGTATTTAAAAATATTCAATACGTTCTAAAAAGATAGCTGGACAAAGTGCCTAAAAAATGAGCCTTGTGACGTTATAAAATTGAGGGATCATCTATCTCTTTTTTAGAGGTTTTCTTTCCCACTCCTCCTCTCATTTACCTCATTTTCATGACGTCACGTGGATGATTTTTGATATTTAGAGGCCAGCTACCTAAAAAATTGACTATAAAGAATCCCGAAATGACCATAAAAATCAATTTTAGACCAGTGTGTTCATCGCTTTAAAAAGCATTTACTGGGATGTCACATATAGTAATTCAATTGTCATGCTAAAACTAAACACAACGTCCTTGTTACATAAATGGACTTTAACCCCCCCCCCCCCCTTTAATTTTAGTTTTAAAAGATTTCTTTTAGAGGAAAAAGAACCCTCCCCAAAATCCTTCCTTGGACAAGTTAGAATCTTTTCTGTAAAGGAGAACCATATCGGTTCCGTGGTTTGTGGGATCCTTCACTACTCTGAAACAGACACATTGATATCCTGTTTCTTTTTTATAAGGATAGATAATGATATTGTTATGTCGATACAATAACAGCACTTCAGTTTAACAGAGCATCATATAGTGACACAGGATGAAAAGGGTGGAACTTAACTTTGTATACATACATACATGGATGGAAATGGTTTTTGTCGACGATAATTTCACGGCACTTCAAGCCTAGCTACACCTTAATAATAGCAGGACTAGTGAAGTATGTTCTAACAATACAACAAAAAAGTTCAAAGTAAAGCTTTATAAGATTACTAACGGCTTCGTTCCCTAGAGGCCTCTAGGGACACTTGAGGAGGGGGTAGTTGCCTCAGTTAAATACCAGAACCCATTTTTTTAAAATTCCGGTGGAGGGTATTTTTTTCTAAGGGCGATAACTCTTTGGAGGGTGGTTGTACCCTCCCCCAAAATGAGAAGCTATCCTGTTAAGAAGAACCCGATCGCTTCAGCGGTTAGCGAGATCCTTTGGTACAAACAAACCGACAGACAAACATCGTTCTACTTTATCATAGATGGAAAATATTTTATAGTTATTGGCGTTTTCCTTTTCTCAAAGTTCTTTGTTCAGCACCAAACGTTCCCCCTTATTTAAAAAAGAATAATAATAAAAGGGGTGGGGGCTAGTTTTTCGTTTGTTTGTTTATTAGGTACGGTTAGGGTATTTGTGCTTGCAAGGCGCTTTGAGAGGAATCTGCGGAAATTTTGGATGTTTTGCAAAAACATATAAATCCAGGACTTTGATTCTTTCTTTCTTTTTGATGTCTCAAATGTTAGCTTAAGATGATTTATTACTTTTAGAGGAGTAGCTACTATTTTACTTACCAGCGGCTACTCCACTAGAGGCCTTTAGGGGCATTTTAGTTTGGGGGTTAAGAACCCAGGGATAAGGGATGGGAAACGTAAGAAAATATTATTCCAGGCCTATTTTCCAACTAGGCCTAAAAAACTAGTTTCGGGATGACGCAGTAGTTAGATTTGAAAACTATGAACAATGATGAAATAGCTATTATATGAATGCAAAGAAAAAAAGTATAGAATAGAATTCAGGTAGTTGATTCCACCTAGCATAAAATATAATAAAAACTTTTCAAAGAACCAATATGTTAGTGGGTTTAAGTAGAATCCGTTAAGATGGTCATTACTTAACCACACCCCCCCCCCCCCCATTCAAAAAAAAAGATTTTTTTTGAGATGGTTAAATCTGATTTATTTTCAAACATTTTAAGGGGGGATCTACTTCACCCCAAAATTTGTATATAGAAATAAACACCGCTTTAGCCCCCCAGCTTTAATAAATAAATTAAGTAGAATTGAATAAGTACATGGGTAACATTCTATCAACTAATTGTTCCATAGCATACATATAAATTAAGGGTATTATCCTCTTAGAAATTTTTTTTTCAATATTGAAAATTTGAGTACCCCCCCCCCCCCCCCCCCGACAGCGAACTATGAACTCTGGCCGCAGCGCTCGGCTCCCTAGCCTGCCTAGCCGCAGCGCTCTGCCCCCTTGCCTGCCTAGCCGCAGCGCTCGGCCCACTTGCCTGCCTAGCCGCAGCGCTCGGCTCCCTAGCCTAAAACCTAACCTAACCTAAAATAGTTGTTCGTCGGTAGTCGGGGGGGGGGGGGGGGGGGGGGGGTACAAAATTGAAAAAAATTGAAAAAAAAATTTCTAAGAGGATAACGCCAAATTAAGAATTAAAAAAAAAAAATTTTACGTTAAAAATTAACAGAAAAGTTTAATTAAGTGTGCAATAATTTTTACCAAAATTAATGAAAATTTTTTTTAACAAAACACAGTACACTTTTTATTTACATATTGAACTAGTTTTGTATTTGTAATCATTTAGGTGGGTTATCAATTCCACATGAAATATAACTTTTAAATTTTCTAAAGACATGAGTTTTTCACATTGTTCTGAAGTATAAAATGTTGAATCCTACGCAGTCTTCAAAAAACGATCTCTCTGTTTATGTTTTGCTATATGGACATTTATTAATGTGTAGATTTAATAATAAGTTGATGTGATTGAACATCATATATATTGTAGTCATTCTGATAGCAGAAAATTTCCATTGTTTTCATTCTAATAGCAGAAATTTATGTTTGCTTGAATTAATTTAGCCAATTAGGAACTGGGGGAAGCGTTAATTATTAATTAATTGGTTAATGCTAAAAGCAAGTTTCAGGCTATTGGATATTAGCCTACAGCCAATAATGAACTGGCGAAAATGAGTTGATTTTATAGGCAAAAAAGAAAAGTTGCCCCATCACTTTAAAAAGGAGGCTGAGACCTAATTTTCGGTCAGGTTTCCCATCCCTTATCCCTGTTAAGAACCCCCTCCCTTAAATTTTTTGTTTTGATGGGAAGGAATTTTTTTTGGGTTGTGGTTGAGGGTTTCAGGTTTGATTTCTCTTGTAAGGGTACTTCAAATAAATTATGATTGGTCTGTTCCAAATTAAAGTGACAAAACTTTTCAACCGATAATTTTGATCTATTGAAGGGGTAATTTTGCCTAACATCATAGGTGATGTACATCAATTTAACGTCAAATGTCTTATCCCTTAAGATTCCTGATAAAATCTAATTATTTTTACTATAAATCCTTCGCATTTAATGCAGATAATTGTTCTAGGTTTCTAGAGAATAGTAACTTTAACAGAGCATGAAAAAAGCATATTGACTTAATGTTCTGTACGTGTATAGTTACAAGTATAATTATGTCCAAAAATAGCGAAGCTACAACAATATTGATATAGTTTGATGGTGAATTTAATTAAATGGGGATGTATGGGGAATTAAAAGGTTTTTTTAATATTCGTTTTTTTACTGTCAAAATCGGGTTTTGCATATTGCATCGTAAAGCCACCACTAATTTCAAATATTTTTTTTTTATTAAGAGGGATTGTTTTTTTTGGGTTTGTTGGAAGTATCCCATCCTCCCAAGAAAATAGCCTAAAACCACCACAGGACCTGTAGGTATATTCCCTGAAGAGTAGAATCCGATCGGTTCAGTGGTTACCGAGATCTTAAGGGTCAGACAAACGGACGGACGGACAGACATCAAGCTACTTTGTATTATAGATGACGGATGTACAGACGTACGTAAACAGAAAGTCCCTTTATATAGAGTAGCCTTTAAAACTAATAAAATTCGTGCAATGTACACAAATTATACAAAAATACATATTTTTGGGGATAATTAAAACAATATAATTAAGAAGTAATTATCATGGTCTGTTTCATTTTAATATCCATACCGCCCTTTTTTTTATTGCAACTTTAAAATTTTCTCTATTATTTTGAATGTACTTTAAAATTTAAAAAACACATAAAAAGATATTTTTAAGATTAAAATGCATATATATATAAAGCGGAACAAAATTCAAAATCCTAAAATTTTCCCTTAAACTGTAAGGAAAAGGCCACTATGGGCTAAGAGCGAAACCACTATCTATAATACAAAGTAGAATGATGTCTGTCCGTCTATCTGTCCGTCTGTCCGTCCGTCCGTCCGTCTGAAGCTTAAGATCTCGGTTACCACTGAACCGATCGGATTCTACTCTTCAGGGTATAAACATATTGGTCTTGTGGTGGTTTTAAGCTATTTTCTTGGGGGTGGGACACCCCCAACCCCCCCAAAAACAAAAAAAAATTCCCCCCCCCCATTTTTTTTTTAATTTGATACTGTTCCAGACCAGGGCAGTTCCAATTTTTGATACTGGGGCAGCTCCAATTTTTTTTAATTACCTCTTGGGGCAAAGCCTCTAGAGACAATAAAGTTAGAGAATAGAGGGAGCAAGGGTACATGACTATATAGAACTATCGCAAAGACCTACCAACACAATCCCATTGCTCAAGAAATTTGACAGCTTAGACTCTAAAATGGCTGAGTTTTATACAGGGTTTTTCATTTTTAGAAACAATACCCTAACTATAAAATTTATTATGTATTTGTGTTTGTCCTTTATAAATAATGCATATATCTTAAAATTAATAAAGCAAAAAAAAACAATTTTGGCGTTGTCAAAAAATTATAAAATTGTAAACATCTGGATAGTAATTTCATTACAAGCTGTCTTGAGTACAATTATTTCGGAAAGTAGAGATCATTTCCATTTTTTATAATAACAATATTAAAGTTCAAGTTAACAGCACTATAGATTTAATTTGTTTTTAAAAATATATTTCTTTTTTTAGGAGGCTTTTAAATCTTTATCTTAGTACTAGATAGATAACTTTCTTCCTTACAACTTTCCTAAATAGTTTAACTGTCCATAGCAATGTGAACTGAACCAGAGCGCATGTCTGTGTATATGTCATATTTAGTAGCGAAGCTACTCTATAATTCACTTTGTCTATCCATCAGAAAGTCCGGATTTTTTTTCAATGAACTTGTAATTAAAATCAATTGTATTTGTTTTTTATGAAAGGATATTACATCCTAATAAATATATGTAAATTATTTCAAATTGTAGCTCATTTATGACACTATACATGCTATACTCTGCTTTTACAGTTACCAAATGAATGTAATTATTTTAAATTCCTGAAAATCATAAAAATCTGTAAATTGCTATATACATTTTCAATATTTCATGCAATAAATCAACTGTTTTTTGAAAGACATATTTGTTAAATGTTGCTAAACTTGATATCATCATCCTTGTTAGAATGTACTATAGTATTTGAATAAAAAATGTATTATTATTTTTTGAAGCTAGCTTTTTAATAATTACGCTTAAATTCTGTTAGATTCACTGATAATTATCATATAATAATTTTTTGCTTATTTTCAAGGTCTTACTATTCTAATTATATATACATTATTATGTTTAATAAGAAAATTCCGACATTCATCTTAGGTTATTTTTTTTTTAAATTGCTATCTTTGAATTAAATATTCAAATAAAATTACACAGTACAAATAATAAAAAACAGGTTTTGCTTACAAAACACAATCAAATTAATGGAAACACTTTTGAAAAGATAGCATTGATTTTAAATGATAAATATGCTCTAAATTTTTACAAAAATTAGGCAAAACATTTATTTTTTGTCGTTGATAACAATATCTTATTCTTATACTCTTATTTACAAATAGTTTTACACTAAAATCTTTTGATTTAATTGTTTTAACTCTTGTACATTAGGTCACATGACTTTAATTAATAATAAAGGTCCCCCAAATCCTTATACCAAAATATACGGTGGTTTTGATTAATTAGTGAAGTTCCTTCAAATCTTATTCCAATGACAGCTTATGAGCTTTCTAGCAGCTAAGTGAGAAAGCAAAATTTCTATCGATAAACAACCTTCTGAGATCGGTTTTTAATAAATGCCGCGTTTTTTCGACAATTTTTTAGATATTGATTGATTGAACGAAGACGATGGGAGAGTATACAACATAAGAATTCAAAATTTTAAAATTATTATTTTAGCCATTTGTATAATGTCTAATACAACTTAAATCCATTTTCGCTGCATATTTATTAATGCGTCTTTTTAGAGCTGTGTTAGACATTATACAAATGGCTAAAATAATAATTTAAAATTTTGAATTTTCAAGTTGTATACTCTGTTAAAATCGTTTAAAATCGTACGGGGCATTGATCTTCAAGATGGAATAAGGTTTTTAGCAGAGTATACAACTTAAGTATTCAAAATTTTAAAATTATTATTTTGGCCATTTGTATAATGTCTAATACAGATCTAAAAAGATGCATTGATAAATATGCAGCGAAAATGGATTTGAGTTGTATGGCTAAAATAATAATTTTAAAATTTTTTAATTCTAATGTTGTATACTCTCCCATCGTCTTCGTTCAATCAATCAAAGTCTAAAAAATTGTCGAAAAAACGCGGCATTTATTAAAAACCGATCTCTGCAGCGTCAGGGGTCTTTGAAAAAAGAAAATGGTTTTATAGCTATTTATCACTCTATATATATTACTTTAATCTAGAGACTAGGGGCGAAGCCGCTAGTATTAAATAAAGTGGTAATTTTTTTTGTCTGAAGCTTAAGATTTCAGCAATTACTGAACTGATTGGGTTCTACATTTTATTGAAGCTTCACATAGATGCTGAGATAGTTTTGGCTATTTATATTTTTATTTTTAAACCTTGGAATGGTTATAGATAGATAGATAGATAGATAGATAGATAGATAGATAGATAGATAGATAGATAGATAGATAGATAGATAGATAGATAGATAGATAGATAGATAGATAGATAGATAGATAGATAGATAGATAGATAGATAGATAGATAGATAGATAGATAGATAGATAGATAGATAGATAGATAGATAGATAGATAGATAGATAGATAGATAGATAGATAGATAGATAGATAGATAGATAGATAGATAGATAGATAGATAGATAGATAGATAGATAGATAGATAGATAGATAGATAGATAGATAGATAGATAGATAGATAGATAGATAGATAGATAGATAGATAGATAGATAGATAGATAGATAGATAGATAGATAGATAGATAGATAGATAGATAGATAGATAGATAGATAGATAGATAGATAGATAGATAGATAGATAGATAGATAGATAGATAGATAGATAGATAGATAGATAGATAGATAGATAGATAGATAGATAGATAGATAGATAGATAGATAGGTAGATAGATGGATAGATAGATAGATAGATAGATAGATAGATAGATAGGTAGATAGATAGATAGATGAATAGATGAATAGATAGATAGATAGATAGATAGATAGGTAGATAGATAGATAGATAGATAGATAGATAGATAGATAAATAGATATATAGATAGATAGATAGATAGATAGATAGATGGAGGGTTGAAAAAGACTCGAATATAAAATTGTCAGTAATAAGTCTATATGTATATAAACAATTATAATAAAGGTCCCTAACACAGGATCCAGGTAGTTGTCTGGGTTTACAATAGATTTATTGTAAAAAAGATGAGGAAGTAGGCTAAAGCCTTTGTAATAGAACTATCCAACTTTCCAGTTTTACAACATTAATCATAGGAATCACTTGATTGGCTTGATTAGTCTTAAATTGACAGAGAGAGAGAAATCTTTGTACCTTGTATATCAGGATGTATATTTTAGATATTGTACTATTGTACTTAGTAATCATTAACTATCTCATTTCTATCTCATTTTGAAGACATTCTTGAAAAACAAATGTTAGAAAAACAACAATTTTGTCAGTTGCCTATACCTTTTTTAAAATTATTTCAAAACTTCTCAATTATGAAGTAGATATAGTTGAATAACTTTATATTTGCTTCGATTGTTAAATTTTTCAATTTTACCATTGTTAATAATTTCAAATATTAAAATTATTCTGAGAAAAAACTTCAATTATTTGTTACAATTTGTAAGGAGTTTTGATATTAAGATTAATATATATGTTTTGATCTCATTTAGATCCTAATACTTATTTAAGTAGCAAAGCTACTGCATAGTTCACTTTGTCTCTCAGTATGTTTGTCAGTTCATATGATTGTGTGTCATACTTTTTCACAACAATGAGGGCAGCATACTTTTTGACACTGCTGAAAATTGATATATTATTACTTGGATATTACACCAGATTTTCATGTACTCTGATATAGTAATGATCGCAGCTGGCTTAAACAACAACACCACCATCCACCCTATTACTCCATCCTCTCCCCCCCCCCTTCTGGTTGAACGAACTGACAAAACTAGCAAAATTGACGACAAATTTCCCCCTGTCAATATATCCACGTCTAACCTATATCCATTTTTCTGAAAGTTTTAGAAAGATTCCTTTGATTAGTGAGGTACATACAATTCCTTGATTAACAAGCATAAGTAAGTGGATAACTAGCTTTATGAACCCACTTGATTTTTTTTCATATTTTATAAAATGGTATTCTGTGTTTAACTACTTACTTATGTTGAAATTATAATAAAGTTAGGTTTGACATTTTGGCTTGAATTTGAACCTAGTAACAGTGTCGGACTAATTATGACGTAAAAAAAATAATTAGTTAATGAGAGGCCACTATAATTTTTTTTACGCCATAATCAGTCAAACACTATTACTAGGTTCTTGAATTTTGCAAAAACAGTTGATTATTTAAATTGTTTTTTGATCTCAAAAACAATATCAGAAAGGATATGTGACTAGTAATAGTTATTTCATTCATCGTATTATAAACCGCTTTCCGCGGATATAAAAGTATACAACTATAAGATTAAAACCAGCTTCTTAGCCCCGAGGTGCCGAAGGCACGGGCTAAAAAACTGATTTTAATCTTATGATTGTACACTTTTATATTCGTAGACAGCGGTTTATAATACGATGCTAGACATAGTTTTTTCGTATGGATGAGAACCGGTTCCTATCCACAGGATTCGAATAATTACGAGAAAATATTATGTAGATTTATAAAAAGTCACCTAAAGTTGAATTTTTCAGCAGAGGCTTCTTTGACGGGGGCAGTCTCGGTTGTTTCAGCACTGGATGCACGCGGGGGCTGGGTGGGGAGGGGGGCAGGACGTCTAAAACAATGGTATTTTTTTAGTAGCGAAGCTACGCTATAACTATTTTGTCTGTGTGTCTGTCTGTGGAGGAAATGTGATTTTTTTCAAGTGCTAAAAAGACGGATGAAAGTGTGTGTAAAGATTTCATATAGCAATCATATAGGTATCCAGTATATACATTTTTTGTCCGTCTATCTGTCCGTTATGCTAGTAAAATATAGATATTGAAACATATCAGTGGTTAACAAGCACTTTGTGTGTTGGCTGAACATCTTTGGGGACTTTTATTGAATTGTAATATACAGAAGGGATGATTTTGTGTATCATTGGTGATTTACATAATTTAATCGTCCATTGTCTTATCCCTTTAGGTCTTACCTGGGTCTAAAAAACGGTGGTCTTTCTCTGGTGGATTGTCGAATTTGTTGGGTGGGGCTGGGAGGAGAGGGGGAGGGGGAGGGACGGACAACTGGGGTTGATCTGGGGGTGCTGGCCTCTGGTTCCTGTCCACATAGTACACAAATTGTTTATATCTTAGGAACATTAGAGTAGAACATTAGAGGGAGAGGAAGTAAAATCGCATCCGCCTTGTGCAATCTTTCTATTGGGTCATTGAAAATCATCCAATAGATAGATAGATAGATAGATAGATAGATAGATAGATAGATAGATAGATAGATAGATAGATAGATAGATAGATAGATAGATAGATAGATAGATGGATAGATAGAGATAGATAGATAGATTTAATAATCTCTCTAAATGCATACATAGACACCCATCTATCAAACTAAATGTTCGTGTTTATTTTCAACAGCAAATATTTTATCCGAGTTTAGTAAATTTAGTAAATTACCTATTGCAGACCAGCATACATTTTTATTGACCAATGGTAGGCCAGTATTACGTCATTTTCATAGGCACTATTGTTTTATTCATGCAACTAACACAGCAGATGTAACCCGCGATCGTGCCTAAACACGTAGCGCTTCCGCTTGTCGCCAGGGAGGTGATAGGTTCGAATCTAAGACCGACACCGCGTCATAACTAAAGATGTTTAAAATGGTTCCTTCTGCTGCTATGTCTGGTGCTATTGTAAGAGTAGGGGGAATGTCTTGGCCCATGAACAGGCACTACCATGCACAGATAGGACTTCTCAGACAAATGTTGTGCAAACAAAGGGTTGGTTGTCTGATGGATGTTACTTAACCTAATATCCTTGGGTGTTAGAGTATCGCATCCCATTACACATGGATGATGCTCTGGATTCTCTAAATGATCACTTGATATTGCTACCTAATGCTTTATTAAAAGATTGTCTTCATGGCATGAACGTTTCAGTTATTGTATACAGAGATAATGATAGGAAAAACCTTAATTATTCTATTCCCTACTGCTTAAGGAGGAGAGAAAAAGAATGGGTTAGTTTTACCACAGACTAATTTTTATTTCAATATCAATATCTTAAAATTTTGAGGTAATAAGATTTAAATTTACAAGATTATTCCATATTATTTTTCTCAGGTGCTAATTCGAATAGATGTCTGAAATTAGTTGGAAAGATGCTTCTGAAGAGATATGATTACTTTCGGGAAATTTTATTTTTTCTGCTTGTGAAATTTAAGAAAATTATCTTGCTTAGAAACTTAATTTTAAAAAAGGACAAAACTTTCCTAAATTAACATGTAAAATATCAGCTTTTATTATTAAGACCTCATTTTGTATTTTTTGACCATTCTTAAATATTGATTACTCTTTGAATTTAAATTTTAATTCTAGGCCTAGGGGTGTAAAAAAGTAGCTAGATATACTCGTGATCAAAACTTTTATTTGTACAACAAAATCTCAAAAACAGCCAAATAAATCTTGATCTAATTGTCTGTTAGGCTGTAATGTCCTGTATGACATTATTTCCCCTTAGTATATTTCGGTGTTTACAGAAAGTTGTTTCTCGAAATCATTCGAAACCGATTCTACGAAAAACTATGTCTAGCATCGTATTATATCCAGTTTTCTACAATTATAAAAATGTACACTCTCAAGATTAAAACCATTTTTGTAGCCCGTGCCTTCGGCATCTTGGGGCTAAAAAACTGGTTTTAGTATTATAATTGTACATTTTATATCCGTGGAAAGCTGTTTATAATACGATGAGAGAAATAACTTTTCTTGATTTGTTGAAATAAAAAGTCATTGCTATATTTCAAATATAAAAAAATGCATTTTTAAACGCACATCTTTTGATATAAAACCTTAATTTATTCTTTTAGTTGCAGGGCTTTATTATTGTGAATTATTCTACGTCGCGGCAAGAAACGGGTTGACGGTCTTTTTGCTACCTTTTCTGTAGAGTAGCTGCTCTATAAGTTACACTTGTATTGACTTGGTTTGGCGGTTTCCCTCCTATTTCGTACGGACCTCAAAAAAGTTTTTTTTTGCCATTTTCTTTTAAGATAGGTTAAGCAACCATTAACTATAATAGCAAAGTATGTTAAAATTTGTCTACAGAAGTATGTATAATGCCTGTACCGTAAATTATACTGGTACCTAAAGTTTTATTGCCACGTTATCTTATTCGTTGGCTCAAAAGCTTTGGGCACTTTTATTGCATTTTGATTAGTTGGTCCCAACCAATAAATGTCCAAACTTTTCAACCTAAAGTTTTAATCTACAGAAGGGATAATTTTGCTTATCATTATTGGTGTTGTATATCAATTTATAATGCCTTGTCTTATGACTTATTAGTGGGTGCGCCCCTAGAGGTCTTTAAGGTAACTTAAGGTAAATTCTATTTTTGAAAAGGAAAAACTTTAGACGGGGAGTTCTCTTGAGATTGTGAAGATACCCTACCCAAAAAAAGTTAAAAACTTTCCTTGAACCTATAAAAAGATTTTCTGAAAAGGAGAACCATATCGGTTTAGTGGTTAGCAAGATCCTTTTCTAAAGACAAATACACTGTTAAAAATAATTTTTTTTTAGCATCAGATAATACTATATATTCTTCACATTAATGTATAGTATCAATCCGTATGTTATAGGAAAAAAACCTTATTACAATACAAGGAAGATTCCAATACTGTATTGAGCAATACTTAGTGTTCTATGGAGTAACATGTAGTACTAAATAATGTATTTGTCTGTATAGTATTATCCAATACACTCTTTGGAATAATATTCAATACGGTAGAAGTAAGTTTTTAATACTCTCCTTTGCAATTTTTGATATCCTCTATCATAATTTTTGATACTCTGTAGAGTATGAAACTGTTTTCCTTTGGATGAAAGATCAGTTTATAATATATGATTATTATATGTACATATACATTTTGTTATATCAACAAACATACCAAGCAGAGCAATAAAACGTTAATTTAAATGTAAATTTAGTAAAAAAAATGACTTTAAAGATGTTTAGGACTAAACATGATCCTTAAAAATAAAAACTATGGTCAGTCATAATTACAAAAATCAAAACTATAAATCTCAGCATAAATAGTAACATTTCATCTTTGTCTAAAATGACCAAGCAGAAACACTTCCATGAGAGGTATGCACCAATGGTGTCTGTTTCAATTATTCTTTACAGTACGGATTCGTACCCTAGAACGTATGAATAGTTACTATTTTAATAAACCATTCTCTTGCGTATTGTCTGATACGCTACAGCGTATGAAATAGTACTAAATTAAAAAACATTTCTACAGCGTATTTTCCAGTACACTAGAGTCTATCAAATAGTACTATTTTAATAAACATTTCTGTACCGTATTTTCCAGTATTCTAGAGCGTATCAATCGATACTAAAAAAATGTATGGGTTCTGTATAGTAATAATTATTGTGTTATATAGTATTACATAGTGTTATATATTAATTATATAGTTGTAGCGTACTTACGGTTCCAATACTCTCCAGAGTATCAATTGATACTAAATAAAAAAATTATTTTTAACAGTGTATGCATAATATTCATTACTACAAAGTACATATTGCCTTTTCATGTGTTAAATAAGAAACATTAGTCATAGTTTAAATGCTAAAATTTAAATATCTCACCACCTTTCCCTTTTTATTATGCAAAATTACCCCCCCCCCCCCCCCACTCATTCCTCACCTCCACTGCACTGCAAGAAAAAAAATCATCTTTTGTTTTTAATAAACAGTATAGAATTTATGCTCATTAAAGCATCATGTATTTTTATTTATCCAACTGAAGATTGTTCTTGACATGAAACACTGTGTATTGGACTTATCAAATAAAAATAACATGTTTAATTAAACTGTGTTGATCACTCTATGTACTTTATATTATAGGATGATTTTTGGATAACGCTGGTCTGATAAAAAAATGTTATTTTTACAGACAAAAAGTATCTGCACTACCCAAAATGAATATGGGATGAAGGTGGGTGAAAAATCAGGGATCTAAAGGGATAAGACAGTGGCCGATAAATTGATGTACATCCCAAATGGTGATACACAAAATTACCCCTTTTGTACAATAAAATTAGCTTGGAAACTTTTGAACAATCAACTTAATGAATCAACTTAATGAATCAACCAATCAACAATCAAAAGTCCCCAAAGTTGTTAGGCCAACGAATAAGAAAACGTTACTATAAAACTTTGGGGACTAGCTAGTATTAAACAGCTCAGTGTCCTCTCTCTCTCTCTCTGGTGAAAAAAAAAGCTTATCTATACGGAAATGAACATGATAACCAACAAAGATTAGAACAGAACAGGGATCTAAGGGATAGGACAATGGACAAGTGAACCTTCTGTGGATTAAAATTATTGGTTGAAATGTTCGGACACTACTAGTTAATAAACCAATCGATTAAGACTTAATAGAAGTACCCAACGTTTTTAAGTAAACGAATTAAACAATAGTAAACAAGATTTTTTTAATAAAACTTTGGTTACCAGTTTAATTTACAGCCCAACGTCTTCTCCTTCCCTGTAAACAGAACTATCTTTTTTCTTGCAATAGCCTAGAAACTTTAAAAGTTATTTAATTTTTTTTTAGTACAAAACATTTGTTTTAAACAAGGATGACAAAATCCATAAAATAAAAGCTCTAAAATCAGAAAAAAGGACAAATGAATATTAACACTTATAGAGAGCCAGAAGTAAATGACCAGAATATCAATGTTAAAAAGTTGAAACAAAATTGTAAGTAAATTTGTTGAAAAATACAGGATATTGTTTATGGACATGATTACATTTTTAGAACTTGATTATAGAGATGCTTCTCTTATGACAGTGTACTTTGTTGTTTTAGGAATCAGTATTCCAAAAATTAGATCAAACGGACGTACGGACCTACCCAAATTATAGAAAAGCTTCGCTTTTAACAAGGACAATTATGTTTATATACTTGAATACTACCTTGTCAATACACTAAGTAATCTTAAAAGGCATGGCGTTAGCATTTAAGTTATTACCAATTTAAATCAATGCAATATTTATAACTAGCGGCTTCTCCCCCTAGAGGTCTCTAGGGGCACTTGAGGAGGAGAGGGTTGAATCCCAAAACCAATTTTTAAATTAAAAAAAAATAAAAGAAGATTTTTAAAAAACTTTAGGGGAAGTTATTTTTTTCATGGGGCAATTTTTCTTGGGAGGGTGGTGGTACCCTCCCATAAAATAGTTATAAACCTTTCCGGGACCTATGAGAAGCTACCCTGATAATAAGAACAAGATCGGTTCAGCGGTTAGCGAGATCCTTTGGTACAAAGAAACAGACAGACATATATCTTTCTACTTTGTATTATAGATTACACTGATACCCAAAATTTTATAACCACGTTATCTTATTTGTTTGCTCATAAACTTTCTTGAATTTTTGATTGGTTGGATAGAAACAAGAAGTGTCCAAACTTTTCAACCAATATTGTTTTCAACAGAATGATAGTTTTGTTTGTAATTATTAGGGAGGGTGTATATCACTATATCAATAACAAGTGGCTTCACCCCTAGCCTCTAGGGGCTTTGCCCCAAGAGGTAATTAAAAAAAAAACATTTATTACTTCTGGTGCTGCGACCACCACATTTTAAATTAACAGCTTAAAAAATGGGGGGATTTTTTTTGTTTTTGGGGAGGTTGTGGATGTCCACCCCTCAAGAAAAAAGCCTAAAACCACCACAGGACCAGTAGGTATATTCCCTAAAGAGTAGAATCCAATCGTTTCTGTGGTTACCGAGACATCAGGCTACTTTGTATTATAGATATCATCTGTTGTCTTATCCTTTAAGATCACTGATGATATGCACTGCGATAATTAAGGACGGATGGACGGTTGGACATTTGTAATGACTGACAGACACACCCTAGACCAGGTTATAGATTACCTACGCTACTAGAAAAAAACTTATCAACATCCGTTTAGATTAACAGATTTTTGGGCCGGAAAGGCAATAATAAGTCTTA
Organism: Acartia tonsa; assembly: GCF_053477335.1. Taxonomy (NCBI): domain Eukaryota; kingdom Metazoa; phylum Arthropoda; class Copepoda; order Calanoida; family Acartiidae; genus Acartia; species Acartia tonsa. Next base: position 42,789,259 of record NC_137272.1, read on the forward strand.
TCAGTGAAAGACTTCTTTTAAAAGCAAAGTTTTTCTACATTTAGAGTCGGACAGTTCTTATCGTATGTTAAAATGTCCTATTAGTAAAGCCCAAATCGATTCAACAATTACTTTTTGCTTCCAAAAAATAAAAAAAGGAATTCGGTGGAGGAAATTTTTTTCTTTTTTTGGGATGAGGGTGTCCCATCCTCCAAGAAAATAGTTTAAAACAATCACGGGACCAGTGATTACTGTGATTTTAAGCTTTAAACAGACAGACAGACATACATTGTTCTACTTTGTATAATAGGTTGGTCTAATGATATTTTTTGACTACACACATATGTTATTGTTAACATATTAAAAGGGGAAAAATAGAGGCTTGGGCAAAGCCACTATAGTAAGTAAAAGTAAAAGTTTCATATTCAAACAAAAACCTTTTTGAAAAAAAAACAAGCTGTAATATTTTAGTACTTATTATCAAGTCCCTATGAAAAAGATTTTTAGTCGAGATATTTTTAATCATTTCCTTTTTTGGAAAGGAAAAAAAGAGGAAGGGTGTCTAAAAATCTAAGGCACTTATTTTGAACCCCTTCCAAATTTGGAAAATTCTTTTTTTTCAGCTTTTTTTGGTACTTAAGGTTAAATTATTTGTTAATTCAGCGCTTAACTTCTTATATATGTTAGTGTGGGGAAGAGGAAAAGCCCCCCTCCCCAAATCTTCATTGTAATTTTAAGAAATTTGGAGGGAGTATTTTTTCTAGGGGCGACTCATCTTGGAGAGTGAAGATATCATCCCCCAAAATAGTTTTAAGCCTTCCCTGGACCATTAAAAAGATCCACTGTAAAGGAGAACCATATTTGTTCGAAGGTTTGCATTATCCTTCGCTACAGACAAAAAAAACTTACTAATTTATTTAAAAGGTTTAGATGTACTACATTTATCAAAATTTTATTATAACTGATTAATTACAAAACACAGGGTATTACTTATAACCTTTTGTTGTTCTTTCTATGTTAAATCTTAAGAAATAAAACCTTTTTTTCTACAAGAGGGGGATAAAAGTGCTGTATTCATACTTTTATGGATAATGTTAGTTCTGTAGATAAAATTTAGTCTAACAAGATAATTAATTAGTAGAAAGAGTTTCTCAGTTGGGTGCATGAAAATACAGTTACTACTGAAGATAAGGGTTTCTTAGTTGAGTGCATGAAACTACAGTTTCTATTGTAGATAAGGGTTTCAAAGTTTGGTGTATGAAACTAAAGTTTCTTAGATAAGTAAGTGAAACTACAGTTTCTACTGCAGAAAAGGGTTTCTTAGTCGTGTACATGAAACTACAGTGTCTATTGGAGATAAGAGTTTCTTAGTTGGGTGCATGAAACTACAGTTACTAGTGTAGAAAAGGGTTTCTTAGTTGGGTACATGAAACTATAGTTTGTATTGTAGATAAGGGTTTCTTAGTTTGGTCTATGACACTGCAGATTCTACTGTAGATAAAGGTTTCTTAGTTAACAAGATAATTAACAAGTTAATAGTTAATTAGTTAGGAGCAAGAAACCACAGTTTGTATTGTAGATTAGGTTTTCTCAGTTGGGTGCATGAAAATACAGTTACTACAGTAGAAAAGGGTTTCTTAGTTTGGTCTGTAAAACTACAGTTTCTACTTTAGATTTTTAGGGTTTCTTAGTTTGGTGAGTGAAACTACATATTCTACAGTAGATAAGGGTTTCTTAGTTGGGTGTATGAAACTACAGTTTTGTCTAACGAAATTAGTTAGTACTTTGTATTTTCTATCTTTGCTGTTTACCAAAAAAAAGAGAATATTGCAAATGTTTCACAGACCCAACTGTTCTTCCTATTTATTATTTTGCATATAGTCTATTGTTTGTAATAGTGTTAGTACATTACAACAAGTCAAACCATATTTTAAATAGAAAAGAAAAAACCTAAAGATTTAAACTCCTATTTTTGAGATTTAACTGTGGGGGCCCTAGACCTGTACTCAAATTTACCCTACCTAACCTTGGATAAAAAAAACAATCTGGGGTTGAATGGGAGGGGACGTGTTAGAGGAACATGTCCTTCAACTCATCAGTCGATGTTTTGGAAATTCTGGAACATACAAAATACAGGATAAAATAAACTAGAGATTTTTTGTTGGTTTAAAAGACATCTTTTTATTCTTTGTTCACAAGCTTAAACATGTCAGGGATTTAAATGGATAAGATAATATAGTCAATAAATCGATGTACATCCTCAATGATAATTCACAAAATTTTCTCTTTTGTAGATTACAATTAATTGTTGAAACGTTTATACATTCAGCTTAATGAATCAACCAATCAAAATACATTAAAAGTTTCTGGAGTTGTTAGGGCAACGAATAAGAAAACGTTATTAAAAAATGTTATTGGGGACTAGTGTAATAAACATCCTATTGTCCCCTTCCTCTCTGATAACAGGTACATTGTCAGAAGCATAGCAACTCTAAAATATTTACCTTTTAAATGACTTTATATTAAGTCAGTGTGATTTCTCCAATTAATTATAAGTTACTAGTAGCTTCGCCCATAGCTTTAAGGGGCTCTGTATTACAAGGAAAGGGAGGTACACATATCCAAAGACTTTCATCTAAAAACTAAATAGCCTGAAACCATGTAAAATATGTATAAAGAGAACTCAATAGGTTCAGTGAACCAACCAACACAAAAAAACCATGTATATGATAGAATTTATTATGCATTTGTAATGAAGGCTAGGTAAGGAAAGAAAAGTTGAAATCCTTTATCATAGGTAATTATAGTTTTTAAAGAAAAAAATTAATAAACACAAGATTTGGAGTAAATAGCCTAAAACCGAATTGCCATAGCTATCCTGAAAATGGATAAATTTAAGAAAGGTATTTGCAGATATCAATATTATAAATCAAAAGGTTGAAATCAAAAGTAACTACTAATAGTTGTTGTATAAAAGCTTTGCTGTGAAAACTACTAATTAAGTCCTTGTTAACAATGCTATAAAGAAAATATTCCCCCCCAAATTAAAAATATTATCAATTAACAAAATCTTGTTTGTTGTTTTTCACTCTTAATAAGAACATGGAAATGTATTGTAATAAATAATTGACAATGTCCTATTAGGCCTCATCCGACTATCATCTTCCCCCCCCCACATGAAAAAAAAATTGAATTCAGAAAGAAATTTGGAAGGAAGGACGTTCAAGCTTTTAATAGATGGGTAAAATAAAGGGTTTCAAAGGTGGAAATAAAGGTTTTCAAAGACTAGTTTAAACCGACCAATCAAGATTTGACAACAGTTTAAGCTACCGAATGAGGGAGCATTTTTATAAAACTTTAGCTACCAGCATAGTTTGTTGTTCAATCAATATACCTTTAAAAAAAACTCCATTTCAACAACTTTTTTCAAAAAAGTTACCAAAAAGAAGGGGGAGTTTTATGGTTCACCCTCCCTACATGCAAAATAATTTTGAAACAATCTATGCCTCTCCCTCATTTTACTTAACAACATAGTTATTATAATTAATAAAAAAAAACTAGAACAAAAACAAACATAATATTCAAGAGTTAGCTAACAAGTTTAATATCAAATTAAATTCTACTTACACAGCGGTTTTACTCTTAGCTTTAGGGGCTATGAATTCCAAGGGCTAGGGAAGGAAAAAAAATATAATTACGTGAGAGGTAGGATTTAGGCTATATTTATTTTAGATCTAAGTCTTTGGATAGGTTTAGGATATTTTTCCCCCCATTTTCTACCTTCGAACAAAGTACCTCTAGATGTTAGGGGCGTAACCTTTAGTAAAAGATAAGTTTCTTAAAAATAAAAAGTACATAAGAATGATATTAAAGAAAATTGTGAAAAATTTATTTTTTCCCCCATTTCACATTTCCAAGATTAAATATAACTTTAAGACGAAGACCAAACTGCATAACTTTTGCACCACTTTTGACGCCATATTGTCCATCTCTTTTTTAGGGGTTTTCTTTCCCACTTCTCCTCTCATCTTCCTCATTTTATGACGTCACAGGAATCAAAGGTGTCACAAAAGTTATGCAGTTTGGTCTTCGTCTAACTTTAAATATTTTTGTCATTCATTTGATGTATATATTATACTATTATAGGGTTATTGCACAAAAAGGAAGGGGCGAAGACTTTTGAAGCTAGATACATATGAAGTTCAATAAAATAAATATTATGTTTCATGTTATTATACAATTACAATAGTCGGCAGCGATCTTAAGGGATAAGACAATAGTTGATAAACTAATGTACATCCCTAATTATCAAAACAAAATAATCCCTTATTGGTTGGAAAGTTATAAAGTGTTGGTTTGAAACAACCAATGAAGATTTACCAAAAGTACCCAAAGTTTAATAGCCAACTAATGAGAAAGTATGTTTATAAAACTTTGGTTACCAGTATGATTTATAGTCCAATGTCCCCTCCCTTCCTCCCTGATATTTGGTCAGTATGATATTTGGGTATAGTCCCTTTCGTAGCAACGCACCTTAAGGGGCGATTCTTCGTATTTTTCACAGTAGCTTTTCTCCTATTTCTAGCCCCTGTGGGCCAATTGCCTAACCCTTTGGGGCAATAACCTAACCCAATATAGCCTAACCTAACCTAAAATAACCTATGAAAAGCCATTTTAAAAATACGATGAATCGCCCCTTAAGGGACGTTGCCACGAAAGGGACTATTCCCCAACTAAATGGCGATTTCCGTAGAGTTCTTAGTAGAACAAGGAAACCATCCCCCCCCCCCTTTATTTTGAAACAAATTGTTTATTACTTTAGGTTAGGTTAGGTACTACTGGGTGGGAACTAGGCAGCCCTGCATGGTTAGGTTACCAAGTTTACCCTTTATTTTTCAACTTTTTTATTGGGGGGAGGGGGGGGGGAGTGTTCAACCTGTACTTTATGTGAAAGCGACAAAAATTTAGTATTTAAAAAAATATAATTTAAGTTTAAAGTAGCAAGTAGATGTAAGTGAACCCTACTGAGAACATTACAGAAAATCAACTGAAAATTGATTGCCTATTTCTTCCCTAATTTCCGAAGTTGTACGACATTTAATCCAACTATTGTAAAAGCTATTTTCAGCTTACATTTAAGTAAGTTAATTTGTGAAAAAAACGATTTATACATCATACATTAAAAATTTCATTTATCAAATTTTGATTTTTTTGGAAGTTTGAAGCTTTTTTAGCCAGTAGTAAATATTGAGATAGGATGAGAGTGAATCGGAAACTAGGATTCACCTGACCTTACAGAAAGATAGCTTTAATCATGAGTGTTTTTCCATTATAAAGAATAACACAATTTGAAAAACAGCCAATGAGTAATGTGCATACGATTCATCAGCGGGATGTAATGCCTTGAGAGAGTGAAAAGGGGGTAGCCATTTTTTAAAACAAGCAGTTCATTTCATTAAAAGGGTATAGTCCCTTTCGTGGCAACGCTCCTTAAGGAGCGATTCTTCGTATTTTCACAGTAACTGTTCTCCTATTACTAGCCACTGCGGGGGGCTCTAACCCTGCGGGGCAATCGCCTAACCCAATATAACCTTACCTTATCTAAAATAACCTACAAAAAGCCATTACAAAAATACGACGAATAATCCCTTAAGGGGCGTTGCCACGAAAGGGACTATAATACCCCATTAAAACCTTATTCCTATTTCAAAAAGCATAGAATTATCTATTTGTTGAAGACCCAGGCTAACAAAACAGGAAATCATATAGGATTCTGATTTCTAGTATTTTTAGCGGATAATTATCTATTTTTTCAGTATAGCTCAAGTGTTAATTCAATCCTATTAAGACCCTTTCTGAAAAAAAATAAATTATTGCTGTTTTAAAAGAAAATCAAGTTGAGAAAAGTAAAACTAAGAAGGCCATTAAAACGTCTGTTTAAACTTAGAAGACATTACGGTAATTGTTTCTCTACACGAAAAAAAAACAGGCCTAACTCAAACCCAGGGGCTGTATTCTTGTAGTTTTTTTTAGGTGGGTATTTTAAACATAAAAAAAAGACTATTTAAATACTATATTTATATTAGTTGACAAGAAGAATATAGTAAATCGTTATAATAATTTTCTAAATTCAGGTTGCACACTTTATAATTTAAAACAACAGGTCTAACACAATTAAAAGGGGCTGTGTTCTTAATTTTTCAGGGGATATTTTTAATATAAGGTACTTTTATTTAAATAAAAGGTACATTTGTCTTCATAAGTAACAAGTAATGCACTTTTCAAAAGGAAAATAGTTATTTCTCGCATCGTATTATAAACAGCTTTCCGCAGATATAAAATGTACAATTATAAGATTAAAACCAGGTTTTTTAGCCCCGAGATGCCGAAGAATCTTACCTACATATAAAAGAATAATAAACTTTAAGAATCAAGACCCCGGATCTTTATTTCAACTGCACACGAGAAATAACAAGAGATAGAAACAGAGAAGAAAAAAGAATTGCCACAAAAAAGTAAAATAAGATGAAAACAAGGACGATCCTATTATAAAAGTAACAGGATGTCTATGAGTTTGTCTGTCTGACTGAAGGATCTTCATTACTGTTGACTGATATGGTTCTCCTTTACAGTTAAGTTTCTTATTAGGTCCTAGGAAGGTTTATAACTAATTAACCCCTCATAAAAAAAATATTTCAGCTTTTACTTTATAAGACTAAGATTAAAATAGGGTGGTCAAGAGGTAAAAAAATGTGGAGGGGGGTTGTGGGTGTCCCATCCCCAAAGAAACTAGCCTAAAACCACCACAGTACCAGTAGGTACATTCCCTGAAGAGCAGAATCCAATCGGTTCAGTGGTTACCGAGACTTTAAGGGACGGACGGACATCAAGCTACTTTGTATTATAAAAGTACATTTTATGTTTTTTCATAAAAACACTTTTTAGAAATAGGCCGAGAGGACGGTACACAAATATATAAATGTAAAATGTAGAAATTAGATACAAGAGGCACGGATAGGACAGTGGCAGATCAGTTTAGCCTCCAAAATTTCTAACATCATTGTTTAGAAATAACAATAATTGAATTGGAATTTTAGAATACTTAGAGTTTAATTGTTTCGTAACTACTTTACAATATATTAGATATTCAAAATGATTTTGATTTTTACCTAAATGATCCAGCAAGGATTAAATGAGTCTAATGGTCTCCAAGATGATGTTAATATTTTCTTAATTTTGTAAAACTTTAAAAAATACAAACTTTTCTGAAATCCTTATACTAAAGTAACAGGATGTCTGTTTGTCTATGTGTTTGTACCGAAGGATCTCACAACTACTGAACCGATCGGGTTCTTCTTAACAGGGTATCTTCTCATAGGTCCCGCGAAGGTTTATAACTATCAAAAAAATCGATTTTTTAATTTAAAGTGCCACTAGAGGCCTCTATCGGCGTAGCCGCTAGTTGTTTACATAAAGAAAAAGGATGGGAAAAATTGACTCTACCTCTACTATTTCCTCGTAGGTTTAAGGTAAATTAACATTTTCAGATAACATATCCCTATCCCTGTCTGTGTAGAAACTTTTATTTCAACATCTCTGCCATTTATTATAATTTAAATACCTTTTATTTTTTCTTAACTGGCCATTTCTGAGGAGAGGGAATTTTTAAAAGGGATAAGACAATGGATGATAAATTGATGTGTACCGCAAATGATGATAAACAAAATTACCCCTTCTGTAGATTACAATTATGGGTTGAAAGTTTGGACTCTACTTGAACCAATTAATCACAATTCATTAAAAGTACCCAAAGTTTTTGAGCAAACTTATAAGATTAGACTGTCATAATAAAACTTTGGGTACCAGAGTAAATTATAATCCAATGCCCCTACCCTCCCTGGGGATAAGGCACCTTTGGATTATCTACAGCAAGCTTTAACCCTGCGGGGCTTTATTAAACTTACCAAAAAGATCCTAATTATCACATTTAATTTTAGTAGCGAAGCTACTCTATAAGTGTTTGTGTCTGTCAGTACGATTTTTATTCCTTTTCCTTTAATCTATCTTTAACTCTCTTAATGATTGGCACCTCTCTAACAAAAACCCTGTGCATGCCACAGCTTATAATTGAAATATGATATTAACATAAGGTATTTAACTATGTGAAGCCTGCTAAAGGAACATTAAATATTTATGCTTTAAATATTTGGCAGTATATTTAAATCAAAAGAATTTGGTGTTCACAAAAAGTAACCAATTTTTTTTTACTTCAGAGCAAATGGAAAGATTCTGGAAACGATAAAGTAACAAAATATTCTAAGCAACTAATATTAGCAAGAAACGAGTATTAGAGTTAATAAATTTCTTTGATAATTGTTCTTCAACTAATTTGCTTTTTAAATGAAAATAGTAAGAATGAAGAAACGCTATTAAATTGGTAAGGCTATAAATAAAGAAGTTATGTATATTGGTATTTAATAATGTATGCATTATAAATTTCAGTGATTTACCTTCAACTGATAGTGGAACACGAAACCATGAAATTACCTTATGCGCACGAGGCTGTCCATGATTTAGAGTAAAACACTAGAGGGAGAAAGGGTTAAATAACTGTATCTCCCCTTCGCATAAACCTGGTAGTGCGAATGGGGCGCTTGTCCATTATTGTGGTATGGAGATCGCTCTTCTATGAGTACTACTTAAAATCCTACTTTTACTGCAATACACATAGACATTCTCATCGTTGGTTCGTCAGTTTAGAATGCTTTTCCTTTTACTCACACAAGTATAATACGAATTTGGTTGAACCCGTGGTAGCTCAACAAATACCCACGCGAAGTATTATATTGCTTTAATCTAAGAATAAATGGCTGGTTATGGTGTTCGATCTATATCATATAAGTATATTAAGCACTTAAGAAGGAAGATAGTTTTATAAAGTGTATTTACATTACAAGTGAATCAGTTAAGTATGAAAATATTTACAGGATAAGTGATAATAAACATAAGTAGTGTAGGACAGAAAATGCCCTAAGTCCAAAGCATTAAATTGTGCATAGTGTTAGATCTCTAACATAAGACCTAGGCACAATTCATGCTAAGTACTGGGGGACCTAAATTTAAACTACAATGCATGCCAAAACAACTAAGTCATTACCTTTAAGCCAGAAGAACTTGATGGTTCAAGAGTCAATGAATAACTTTTAATGATATTTTAACCCTTACAGCTCGGGCCCCAATTCCCACCTTAATAGATCGGGGGGGGGGGGGGGGGGGGGCTCTATCTCGGCTCCTGTTACAGATAAAGACGTAAAATTTTTTTCTGGTGGTTCATGTGTATATTTAGAGAAAATTACTTTTTCTATTTATAGCAGCCAGGCCGCTCCTTAGCCGCTCTTTAGCGGCCAGCCGCTAAATTTTAAAACAGCTGTAGAGCGGCCAATTTTGCAGCTAGGATGACCAAATTTTAGGACAAACTTTTATTTTTCATTACAAAAAAATTACTTTTTCTGATCATCGCCAAAAAACGGCAAATAACGGAAACCGCCATTTTCGGCGGTTACGGCCGTAAAACGGCGGTTGGCGGCGCCAATTAATATTTTTATCTGTTTGATGTTGCTCAAGGATTTACCAAAAAAAATTATAGGACTCTAGCTGTAATAGAAGCCACAATATTCATGATATATGTCTGTAGTAAAAGCCGGACAAAAATCGGTCATAAAGTCGGTCAGGGAGCGGTCAAACGGTCATAACACATTTTTTCTCAGAAGGTATCCTAATAAAATCAACTCTTGCCGACGTATAATTACTAAACTTAAAAAGTCATGAAGACACAGCACTCCATCTTACCTACAAAAAAAATGAGATTGAAAAAACTAGAGGGGGGGGCTCTTGGAGCCCCCGCCCCCCCCGATCTGTAAGGGTTAAGAAGTGCAAGTTATAACAACAACTATTTATCAGGATCTAAGCCCTTGTCTGTTTAATAAAGTGTTTGTATGTTAAACTTGTGACGTAAATGAAGCTATGGTTGTAGGAATACATACTAGTACAGGATGGTTACATGGTTACGTTAACAATAGATATAATGTTTTTATAAGCATATAACAATATTCAATCACATACAGTTTACCATGATTAGGCTAGTATTACCCATATAAGGTATTATATTGGTAAGAATAGACTAATAAATTCGTAAAAACATATAAAAAGTGCCTAAGGGCTAGCTAGAGTAATTGTATCTTGTGCCTGAGTTACGCGCGATAATTACCATGGCTTGTCAATCATTTATTTAGATCAGAGTTTTATATGGTGTAAAATTTATAGCGAATATAGGTAAGTGGACTAGATGCAAAGCATTTCTGTAAAGGTCGTGTTTGTACGTTTAAAGAATTTTGAAATTTGGAGGTCGCATCTCCAAACCTTGTGTAACCTTTCATTAAAATTCAACCAATGGTGTCGCTTATATTAACACATCCTATTAGCAGAAAATAATTTAGAAGCAGACGAAAAAAGGTCATTGAAAAGGGAAGGGAGGTAGTTGTCTATATATACATCTTTCCTATAGATCTGTTGTACATGACACTTTAACGTCAGGTCCAAAAACCCAGGAAAACTCTAGGGAGCCAAATCTGTCCTTTTTCGTCTAAACACTCATTAAGTCACCTGACATAGCAGCATTAAGAACCTTTTTTATCGTTTTTTTTATGACAGAGAGCCGGGCCGAGATTCGAACCTATCACCTCACCGACGCCGAGCGGATGCGCTACGTGTTGAGCCTCGGTCTCGGGTTAAGACCATTGAAGATGCATGCTTACTTTATCTGGTTAGGTCATTTCAAATAAGGGTTACGGCATTCCTGTATGGATAATATATAGCCAGGAAGGTTGTAGAGCTCCCTGTAGGGACTAGAAACACATTTTAAAAATAATGAACAGAAGGGGGGGGGGGGCTTTCACTGTTCCATTCGCAGGTTCACGTGATTACACTCAATAAATCTTAGTTTCTTACTATCCATCTATTTATCCTTCTATGGATCTATCAATCTTTCAGTCCTTTTATCTATCTTTTATCAATCTACCTATCTTTTTATCCATTTTTCGATTTTTGTCACCTATCTATCTTTGTATTAATCTATTGGGCTATGTTTTAAAGTCAAAAAGTACTTCATTGATAATTAGACTGACCGACAAACTAACATTGGTATTTTTAGAATAGTTTGATTCTAAAAATTGTTTATAAAAAAGACCGCAATTTGATAAATCAGTAAAACGAGGGAAAGCAAAAATGATCATTTACATTTTTGGGAGTAAACCAAGTTTTTAAAAGTATACATCCATCTAAATTAGCGTTTCTTTAAAACTACAATGAAAAAATTATATGTAGGGTAAATGCAGTGTATTTCTTATGTTATTATAATACTAGCGGCTACGCCCCTAGAGGCGTCTAGGGGCACTTGAGGAGGAGAGAGTCGAATTTAATAATTCAATTTCTTATTTTAGATTTTAAAAGAAAAAGTAAAAAAAGTTTTGGGGGGGGCGAAAAAAAATTTTTTTTTTTGGAGGGGGGTGCTCCCCCTCCTTTTTAATTTTAGTTTTATAATTAAAAAAAAAATTTGTTTTTTTTGGGGGGGGATTTTTCATTTTTTGGGGGGGTTGGGGGTGTCCCACCCCCCAAGAAAATAGTTATAAACCTTCCCGGGACCTATGAGAAGCTACCCTGTTAAGGAGATCCCGATCGGTTCAGTGGTTAGCGAGATCCTTCGGTACAGACACACAGACAGACAGACAAACATCCTGTTACTTTAGTATAAGGATTACTGTATAATAGATTATTTTGCTTTAAAAATCTAAAGCATTGTTGTCTTATTCTAAGAGCTTGATTCTCAATAAAACGTTTGAGGTATTGAAAATAGCTAAAAATACTTCCATGAAGTATCCCGATTGACGGCATTTACCATTCTAATATTATTTTAAACAATTTGACCCCTTTTTTACGAGGCACTTTTAGGCCTCATTGTCTTTTAATTAAGAATCAGAAAAGTAATTTAAACCACCCTTTTACATTTATAATATAAATATTTTACAACAGCAACAAAAACATAAATACAGGACTGTATGAACATACCCAACCATCCATCTTATAATGCCAAACATTTAGGCTATTTTTACTTCATTTACTAATTGGGATACAAAATAGCTTCAAATATAAATATAAAATATGTCCAAATATATTAAGATATCGAGAACTGCAAGCAGTGGCGTGCGAAGCACTTTGTCTAGGGGGGGGCATTTTGAAGATTTTGTAAAATTTTGCCCCCCCCCTAAATCAAAGTGCCCCGGGGGGGCACTTTGCTTTAGGGGGGGGGGGCATTTTGATTATATATACTAATTTTAAATAAGGGCGTTTTAAGGGGTGGGATTATTTGATTATGGGCCTTCTAGTCCTTATCCCTTCTTCCCCATCCCTATTTCCCATTTATATCCCCCATCTCTTCCCCCCCTTTCTTCTCCCCCATCCCTTCTCCCCACCCTGCAATGACCAAAGGGAAGGGAGCTAGAAAGCATCTTCGAAAAAAAAGTACAGAAGATAATTTAACCTTCCACCCCCCCCCCCCCCCCCCCACCACAAAACATTTTTTATGGGAGGAAGGGGATGTTATAAAATCTCAGCAGGAAGGATGAATAACCCCATTAAAAAAATTTTTTTGGGGGGAGATAAAAACACTCATTTTGGAAATAATTTACCAAAAATAAACCTAATATGTAGAACTGATTTTAAATATTTCTTTATTGTATGACAACAAGGATGACAACATCTATAAGGAGCAAAGCACAAAAAATCATTAATAAGAATATAGACAAGAAGATATAAAGAGCATTAGTTTAAATAAATATATATTTTAGGTAGAAAAAGTCACAAATCCTTTTTCTTGTATGTTGTGTGATGACAGTCAAAGTAAATTACATACTAGATGCTACGAACAACGAGAGATTTTATTTTTTGATATTATAATCCACAAAAAAATTTATTGTGCTATAAAATCCAAAGATATAAAGAACTTTGTAAAAAATAAAAAAAAATACTTGTCCTTTCATCTACAGATATGAAAATCTCTTAGAAATATGGAAAACTTTGGTGTATAGTCTCTTTTGTGGCAACGCTTCTTAAGGGGCATTTCGTCGTATTTTCATAGTAGCTTTTAATAGTTTATTATAGGTTAAGTTAGGTTAGGTGATTTTCCCACAGGGGCTATAAATAGGGGAAAAGCTACTGTGAAAATATGAAGAAATTAAGAGGCAATGTCACGAAAGGGACTATACCCGAAATTTGATTTTGATACCCTTAGCTACAAAAATTTTGTTAATTGGACCAAACAATGGGGGAATTGTGAAAGATACAAAATTGCCAAAAACGTCCTAAAAAGCAGTCCGACCTCCAGAAATTTCTAATATTTAATTATACTCCATAATGTTGGGAGTGTTAACATTAAGTTTTAGCCTTCTATCTTTAATTGCAGTTAAGAAAATTACATTTCCCCATTAGCATTACAAACTGACAGCCATAGTTATTATAGAGAAGATAAAAAGTTATATCAACATATCCTACCCTCTTCAAATGGCAATTTAACAATATGTCAATTTTTCATGAAGTGGTGTTTTCAAGGATTTATTAGGGCAGTGTGCAAAGCACACCGAAAAATATTTATTTCCTCTTTGAACTAAAATCAATTAACTACAACAAGAGTGACGTATTTTAACAAGTTAGGAATATAGAGTGTAGTTAGTTTTAAGTCTCTTTAATGAAAATTGCCATAAAAAAACATGTCTTTTTGTAAGGGTATGTACACAAAAAAATTATAAACTTATCCTGAACATCATATGACATCATACATAGTTATTAAATTAGACAGACATACAATGTTAAAGAAAAGGCTTAGATAAATATCAACGCTGTTTCATTTTTATTTAAATAACTTAAATATTTGATTTTTACAAATGTTTTTATACAATGTGATAAAAAGCAGAAACCAATTGGGCGCGAAGCGCAAATTTTTTTCTTCAAATATGCAGGGAGGAGGGAAGGTGTTTTGGGCTATTTATTACACTAGTCCACAATATTTCATATTCGTTAGCTCAACATCTTTTGGGACTTAAATGGAATATTGATTGGTTGGTTAATTAAGTTGAGTTTCCATACGTTTCATCCACTAATTGTAATCTATATAAGGGGTAATTTTGTGTATCATCATTGGGGATGTACAAAATTTCTTTGGTAAAAAGTTTATATTATACAAAAAAAGATACTTACTATTAAGGTTAAATGAATAGTAACTGTCTGTTTGGCGCGAAGCGCCAAAAATTTTTTTTGTTGAGTATTTCTTGATCTTTTTTTTTGAAATTGGGAGTTTTGCTTTTTGTAGGGTAGGGGGCAAAAAGGGGCATTTTTGTTTACCAGGGGGGGGCAAAATGGGGCATTTTTCAACATTTAGGGGGGGGCAGGGGGGGCGGTCGCTAGGGGGGGGCAGGGGGGGGCGTTTTGGTCGCTAGGGGGGGGCGATTGCCCCAAACGCCCCCTTCGGTTCGCACGCCACTGACTGCAAGACAAGTTGCAATAAAGAGATATGGGCAGGATTTAGTCTATATGACTACACTGTAAGTCAAACCATTGAACACTTAAAATTCTAGCCCTTTTCTAGGACCTTAAGGGAAGGGGGTATAAAAAAGACCCCCTCCTATCTTTTAGCATCATGAAATATAGCCGTCAAAAAACAACTAAATGTTCATTATATCTTACAAAATTGTCCTAGGAAGCATTGTATCACAAATCAAATAAAGTTTTAAATTTATAGGACTATTCTAAATGTGATAATAGAACTATCCTTTACAGACAGTCAGACATACTCATAATGTAGAAAAGCATCGTTTGCAAAAAAAAAATTGTTTGCATTTTTGTAGCCCAACCTTATGATGTAGAAAACGCCCAATTTATTGATATGCCTTATTTTAGATTGTTTATTTATTACTATCTTGTAAAATTACTTTTTAATGGAGATTTTATATCTATTATATATACATACTAGCGGATTCGCCTCCTAGCCTCTAGGGGCTTTGCCCCAAGAATTAATTTTAAAAAAAATAAGTACCTTACTACCTCTTGTGCTGTGACCACTAGTTTCAAAAAAAAAAAAATTTAATTGAGGAGGGATTTTTTTGTTTTTTGGGGGGTTTTGGGGTGTCCCACTCCCCAAGAAAATAGCTTAAAACCACCACAGGATCAGTAGATATATTCCCTGAAGAGAAGAATCCAATCTTTTCAGTGGTTACCGAGATCTTAAGGGACAGACGGACGGAAAGACAGTCATCGGGCTACTTTTTATTATAGATGTACATATAAGTTTATATGTTATTAAGCTTTTTCTTTCATTTGAAAAATTTAATGAAAAAATTAAGAATTATGAAGATGACAAAAAAAAATTTTTACACAAGAATGCTTAACTCTATAAGAAGCGAAGCATAAAAAGACGTTTAAAAAAAATATTTTGATGAAGGTCAAGCGAATGGACAAACAGACAAATAGGGTTACTGAGTAGATGCTCAAAGATTTCTGGATTCTTCAAAAATCATTAATAGAATCCAAGTAAATCATATTTTTCTTATTAAAATACTTCAGACGGACGGACAAACGGATATATTGATTTATCGAGTAGTTTGGCTCCTAAAATGGTCTCTGTCGGTCGGAGTAAACCTGTCACATTTTTTAAAGTGTCTGTCAAACTTTATATATCAAAAAAAGAGCAAAAAGATTCAAGTGAAAAATCAATAAAGCATTGTTATGAATATAGAACTGTCAAAATTGAAAAAATAAACCATAGAAAAAGTTGGGGAAGTATATTTTACCACCAAATTTTGTTTTTTTTTCCGGGGGGTGGTTGAACTTTTGACACTTAGGTTTATGACAAAGCTTAAATTGTGTCAAAAATGATCCGTGTGTCGTAATAAAAATGAGGTATTATCCATCTCTTTTTAGGGGTTTTCTTTCCCACTTCTCCTCTCGTCTCCCTCTTTTTATTACGTCACATGGATCCTTTTTGACACAATTTTAAAACAATTTGGGCTTTGTCAAATTTATATATCAAAAAAGGAGCAAAAACATTCAAGTGAAAAATCAATAAAGCATTGTTATGAATTTAGAACTGTCAAAATTGAAATAATAAACCATAGAAAAAGTTGGGGAAGTTTATTTTACCACCAAATTTTGATGTACATTTTTTACGGGGGGTGGTTGTAATTTGACACTTTGGTTGATTATTTTACCAAAACTTTGGCTGAGCCTCTAACCAACTTAAAACATGTCTGTCCGTTCGTCTGTCCGACTATCTGTTTGTCTTTCTCTTTGTCCGATAGTTTTTAAAATACATACAATACATAATTTTTTTGGTTTTGTGATAAACTGTTAGTGTTAACTGTTTCGCGGAAAAGATGGCACACCTAATACATAGGTTCGTGCCAGGGATCTTAAGGGATAAGACAATGGCCGATATATATTCCTGTACATCACCAATCATGATACACAAAATTCCCCTTCTGTAGATTACAATTAGTGGTTGAAACATTTGGACACTCGCCTTAATGGACCAACCAATCATAATTTAATAAAAGTCCCCAAAGATCTCAAGTCCACGAATAAGAAAACTTTATTATAAAACTTTGGGGACTGTTGTAATAAACAGCCCATTGTCCCCTCCCTCCCCGGGTTCGTGCACACGCACTAGTGATGTACAATTACAAACATATCAATTTCACCCCCCCCCCCCCAATTCAAATATTTTTCAGGGAGGGAGGGGAAATTGGGCTACAAATTGTACTGGTACCCAACGTTTTAGAATATCCCTATTATTAATTTGTTGACTCAACAGATCTATAGTACAGATTATATACAGACAACTACCTCCCTTCCTTTTTCAAAGACCTCTTTCGTCTGCTTCTAAATTATTTTCTGCTATTTGGCTGTGTTAATATAAGCGACACCATTGGTTGATTTTCAATGAACCAATAGAAAGGTTGCAAAAGGTGGTTGCGATGGTGAGATACAGTTATTTGACTCTTTCTTCCTCAAGTGTTTTACTCTAATGTTGACTCAAGAACTTTGGTTCTCTTTTTATGTTTAGATTACTTGGCTCAAACTACAGAGTCTAAAATTTTCAACCAATAATTTTATCTAATTACATTGGGGATGTATTACATTTATAAATGGGGAGGAAATTTGGGAAAGGTAAAAAGATATTACTGGGTATCTTTTACCGTTCATAGTATTCATCGCATAGTATTATAGACAGCTTTCCGTAGATATTGAAATAAAAAATAAAAAACTTAGGCCCGGTCGAACAAAACCAGTATTAATTTTATGACTTTTATTTCAATTATCGTGGAAAATTGTCTGTAATACGATGATATACAGGATTTTTCAGCGGATATTAATCGGTGTCGAAACAATACTGGGAAATATTTTACCAATTGCCACCCCCCACACCCCCTCCCCCATCTTAATAATGTACACGCTCCTACTTGTAAATATTTGATGAAACAAGGATGACAACATTCATAAAAACGAAGCTCAGAAATAAAACGGTAGGACAAACATCATCATTGTAATTATAATAATTTATAAATCAAAATTGTACATGAATTTGTTGCAAATTTTATACATACTTTCATTTTTAGAACTTGTTTAAAGAGAATGAGATGCTTTTCATATAAAATTTGCCTTGTTGTCCAAGGAATCATAATTTTAAAAATCAGATAAATAGTAATAAATAGTATTCAATCAAAATTTCAAAACGATTGTACAATTCTAACATGCCTAAATTAACGATAAAAGCTATCCGTTACGTACTAACAGACGGAATTATCCTAATTATAGAAAAGCTTCGCTTTAAAAAAACGTAAAATCAAACCAAAGTGGGTACACCACTGAGAGAAATCGATCGAGCATACATTATTACAATTGAAATACGATACCTTTAGCAAAAGCAAAAAAATACTAGAACATATTGTACTTTTTATGTATACTGTAATCAAGTACATTCCATGAGAGTTTAGTTAGAGCTAGAGTAGGGCCTGAGACTTTTTTGACCGGATACCAGATATTCGGCTGATTTATATCGCCGGATATCTGGCCAACGTTCAATATCCGGTAAATTACCGTATATCCAGCCGGATAACCGGATATCCAGCATTAAAAATCAGCCGGATATCGGATATCCGGATAGTTTCAATATCCGGTATCTTGCCGGATATTGAAAATGACCGGATATCCGGATGACCCTATAGTTAGAGCATACATCAACATAGGATGGGCGGGTGTTTGACCAACAGATCTATAGTATATACAGATAACTACCTCTCCCTCTTTTCCAATGACTTTTTCATCTGCTTGCAAATTGTTTTCTGTTACTTGGCTGTGTTAATTTAACCAACACCATCAGTTGATTTTCAATGACCTAATTGAGAGTCGGCACAAGGTCAGTGGGATTGGGAGATACAGTTATTTAACCCTTTCCCCCTCTAGTGTTTTATTCTAATCTACAACCCTAGCCTTCCTCTCCACTGACGGAAAAAAATTGGGTATGAAGACATGTAGACGGACGGACCCAAATTATAACAAAGCTTTAATTGGAATACTATTGGTAATCTACGAGATAACATAGAATTATTTTTCCTAACCGGTTCTCGTCCATAAGAAAAAACTATGTCTAGCATCGTACTATTACCAGTTTTCTATGAATATAAAAATGTATTGCATCCTCATAAGATTAAAATTAAGTTTTTTTAGCCCTTGCCTTCGGCATCTCGGGGCTAAATGACTGGTTTCATCTTATAATTGTGCATTTTATATCCGCAGAAAGCTGTTTACAATACGGTGCGAGAAATAACTATTATATGATTTTCTAGGATTATTTTGTCTATTTTAATTATGTTCTACATTTGTAGTAAGTATTTTGATATCACTACATTATATATTCATTATATTAAAAACTAAAATTCTTATTAAAAGCGAAGCTTTTCTATAATTAGGGTCGGTCCGTCCGTCTGTAACGGATAGCTTTTTTCGTTAATTTAGGCATGTTAGAATTATCCTATCGATTTTAAACTTTACAGGGTGATTCCTGTAGTAGTTGGGTATGATTTAGAAAGCGTAGCAACTATATAATCATTACCAGAATGTCCGTACGACCATTTTAAACGTGTTGATTTTTACTTTTTTAACAACAAATTTAATTGTGATCTAATTATCCGATTGATCCTATTTTTGGTATAATTATTTCTGGGACAAGAAAGTACAATATTATAAGCGAAGCAACTCTATAATTAAGTCAAGAAATGTAAGTATGTCCATAAACATTATCCTGTATCAAGCAGTTTTCAACAAATTTACTTACAATTTTGCTTCGACTCTTATACATTTATATTCTGATTATTCAGTTCTGACTCTCTATATAAAAGTAACATGATGTCCGTCTGTTTGTCTGTACCGAGATGGTTCTGCTTAAAAAATACTACTTAACAACTAAAAAATGGTTGGTCAACTCTCCCCTCCCCAAGTGCACCTAGGGGTGTAACCGATAATTTCTTAAAAGCTTCAATCAAGATAGTAATGAACATTATTACTCGCATGCATGAGTAATAGAGTAGCTGCTATTCTAATAATGATGAGAAAGAAAATATTTGCTGATCTGAGCCTCGCACCCATGCACAACAACTTTTTGCGATCTTGTGCAAACTTATTTTTAGCGACCCACCGAAAAAGCTACAAAAAAGTTATTCGTCGCCAATACCCAAGAGCTTTAGTTTGAAAACTACCTATTATTACCCTAAAATGTGGCTCAGGTTTTGCCAGGAAGGTGGGCCTTTTTTAACTAGACACCCCCCTTGGCTGTTTTAGGGGGGTGAATGGGGGTGGAAAGAAGAAATAATTCACTGAATCATGATTTTCAGGCTCTAAGAGTCACACAAAAAGACATCTTAACACTTATGTCACAAAAAGGACCTCCAAACATATTTTATTGGTGAATTTTTAAGGTAACATTTGAAGGATTGGGGCGAGGGTGCGAATTAAATAAACCTAATAATAAAATGGTCTAAAACCTAACCATTAATTAAAGAAAATTTGTATGAAAATAGAAGTGCCTTTTTTGAGTACAACACAATATTTGTGTATGCTATTGATCATAAACCCAAAACCTTTATTCATCTATCTATCTATCATCTTTTTACGCCCATTAGGTAATGAGCATAAAAACCATGCAGAGTTTCACCAATGCAAACAGTTTGATTTATCTGTCTGTCTGTCTGTCTATCTATCTATCTATATATCTATCTGTATGTCTGTCTATCTATCTATATATCTATCTATCTATCTATCTATCTATCTATCTATCTATCTATCTATCTATCTATCTATCTATCTATCTATCTATCTATATATATATATATATATATATATATATATATATATATATATATATATATATATATATATATATATATATATATATATATCAATCCATCTATCTGTCTGTCTATCTATCTATCTACATATATATCTATCTACCTATCTATCTATCTAACTAACTATCTATTTATCTATCTATTTATCTATCTATATATCTATGTAAACACATATTTGATTAAGTTTTGATGAAAGCGTAGACACGATCGAAATTTGATTCTGAGTTCTATTTTCAAAAGTATATATTAAACACAGGAATTTAGGGGATCAGGGATAAGAATTAAACAAGGATGACAGCATCCATTAAATGAAGCTTGTTAATATAAGACAGAATTTAGACGTAATTATAGAGATGCTATGCTTTCCAGATTATCATTATTTAGAATTTCTGGTACAATGTTTTAATTCTGAAGGATAATTTTAACAGTCTTGAATTAACGATCACAGCTTTTTGTGGTGACTATGCGATAATTCTAGCTTGGGATGGTAAAAAAAAAGCGCGTGAAGCGCGCGGAAATTTTTCAATTTACAACAGGAATAAAAATTCCCCCTTTTTGGGGTAAAAGGAAAGTTTTAATGGGTAGGGGAGGCGAGGGGTGGTGGTGTAATACCCTAAAAAAAGTGTCTCAAAAATCAGCCATTTGACGTCTTTAAAATGAAGGAGATGAGAGGAGAAGTGGGTAAGAAAACCCCTCAAAAAGAGATGGATAATCACTTATTTTTATGACGTCACATGGCTGATTTTTGAGACACTTTGAACTTTGTCCAGTTACTCACTACTTTACTACAACCCCTCCCCCCCTCATTAGACGTCCCTAAAAGGTACAATATTAGATTATATATACAAGAAAATTTGGCTTACTGATTATTAAAAGATCTTATCCACGTATCTCCCTGATATATAATAGTATCATATATCAAAGATTTCTCAACAAATCTAATCAAAATCAAAGAGAGCGAGAGAGAGAGAGGGAGAGAGAGAGAGAGAGAGAGAGAGAGAGAGAGAGAGAAGCAGAGGGAGAGAGAGAGAGAGAGAGAGAGAGAGAGAGAGAGAGAGAGAGAGAGAGAGAGAGAGAGAGAGAGAGAGAGAGAGAGAGAGATTAAACGTGAAACAGAATAAATGAAAATGAGTATATGTATAATAATTTCATTAAGTACTTAATCAATAATAAAATTGTTCTATAATTGTATGTCCATATTTCTTCAAATGGTGATTCCTACAACAATTAAATCTATACCAGCATGTCCGTACGCAGGGGCGTCCAAGCTTTTTATTTAGGGGGGGGTAAAATTTTTTTAAGGGGGGGGGTAATTCGGTTTTGGGGGGTTAAAATGGCGCGCGAAGCGCGCCGCAAATTTTTTTTACCCCCCCAAAATTTTTACCCCGGGGGTAAAATTTGCTTGGGGGGGGTAATTACTCCCCCTGAAATCTGTTGGCAGGGGTAAAATTTGTTTACCCCCCCAAAAATTTACCCCCGGGGTAAAATTTTTTGGGGGGGTAATTTAAATTTTATCAAAAATTTAGTATTAAAAATGCGCGTGAAGCGCGCAAAAATTAAATTCGTTTGGGGGGGGTAATCGCCCCATTACCCCCCCCCCCCCTTGGACGCCTATGTCCGTACGTCCATTTCGAACATGTCGATTTTTAACAACAAATTTGTATGTGATATTATTGTCTGATTGATTTGAATTTTGGAATACTGATTCCTAGGGCAACAAAGTACAATGTCATGTCCTAAAAATGTAAGTATGTCCTTAAACAGTATCCTGTATTTCAGCCGTTTTAACAAATTTACTTACAAATTTTTTCTCTCACATTTTTACTTTTATATACTGATTAATTAGTTCTGACACTCTACAAGTGTTAAAGCTCGTTTGTCCTACCGTTTCAGAGCTTCCCTTTTATGGATTTTGTCATCCTTCTTTAAAATAAAATCATGTCTTTGCTAAACTGTAAATATTCAGAAGGGAAGGGAGGAAGAAAGATAATCTAAACGCCTTTGTCCTCTTCCTAAGTTCATACCCCTTGAATTTATATAGCGTCCGTATATTCTTCGTGTCATAGAAATGTCGCGCGTTCGCGCTTCCACTACATATGAGTGTTTCTTTCACACTGCCAATATTTTCATTTTTAGCAAATTCATACTAAAGTGTTTTCATATGGATTCTTTGGATGATTAAGCATTATATTACTCACTTTTTATAGATTGTGTCCAAAAATGGGGGAGCAAAAAATACAAGTAAAATAATGATAATCAATTTCTTAGAAGCTGAAGTCACGGGCTAAAAAAACTGGTTTTAAATTTATGATTGTACATTTTTATAATTGCAAAAAAAAACTGGATATAATACGATGCTAAACATAACTTTTTCGTATGGATGAGAACTGGTTCTAATCCACCGGATATTAATTCTTTTCGAATAAATACGAGAAATGATATTACGTTTTTTTTTGAGTTTTGCGAACACACCGCTCGTCCTGTCCAGTACGTATAATTTAGGGGAGGGGGGGGGGGGTAAAAGGGGGACAGGCGCAAACGCTGTAAAAGCACATCAAGAAATAGGAAGTAAAAAGGGAAAGAAAAATAATTCAAGAAAAGGGAAAAGCGCAATAATGTAAATAAGAAAATAAAAGAAAAGGGGGATAATCCCAAAAGGGTATGGGGGCCTAGCCCACCCTTAAATAAAAATAGGGGGAAGAGTATAAAATTTTAAAAAGGGGAAGGGTGAGGGAGGAGCCAGTAGCCAATGCTACTTATGGAATAAGGGATATAAGATTTTTTATATAATAATTTTTTAAAGTTCTAGGTTGTGGAAACATGATTAATATGTATTAACAACACCTGCTAAAGCTTTTTTAACCATAAAAAAAAATTCGGGGCTGGCGGAAATCACTCTAAAAATACGCAAATATGCTTTAAAATACCCAAAAATCAACAAATTTTCGTTTTTTTACATAATATTTCTTTATTTAACTAAGACTAGATTTAATCATTTTTACATATCATTATCAGTAAATAGTCAAGTGATAAGTCCTATTTTACAATTTAATTAAATTCATTATAACAATAATTGAATTTCTAAGAGTGTCAAAAAATTTTAAGAATATAAATCATCTTTGTTTTAAAGCTCAAACAAGAAAATTTTCGAAAAAAATATATGCAAAAATAATATATTTCCTCCTGTCCTAATTCCTAACTCATCCTAATCCAATTTTTACACTCTTCCAAGCTACTACCTCCCTAACCCCTACCGTTCTACCCAACCAGAAGATTTTTTTTTAAATTGGGGGGGGGGGGGGTAGAGGGCGATTGAGAAACTTTTTTTAACTAAACCTAAAATACAAAGAAACTAGCTCAAAAATGTGATACAATATACCAATGGAATTTTGCATCAGAGTTGCTTTAACCCCTTAATACTGACGGCTCCCCCTGTATACTCTTCTAGTTGCTTCGCCCCTAACCATTATAGGCGTGTGATGAAAGTCAGAAAAATAGCTTAAAACCATCTAAAGATATTTATAAAGTTTATCTGAGAAGTAAAACCAATTTAGACCATCAATTTCCTTAATCTTTAGCTTCAGACAAAAAAAACTTTTATATTATAGGATACTTTCTTAGTGGCTGCGCCCCCGGAGGCCTCTAAGAGCCCTTGGATTGGGGGATAGGAGGGGGGGTCGACCCCTCCCCCCAATTGTTGTTTTAAGAAGGAAAAAGTTTTAAAATTATTTTTTGAGGGGAGGAAGGGAGTAATTTTTTTCTAGGGTTGTTTTCTCTTAAGAAGGTTGTGGTACCTTCCCCCAAACATACTTATAAACCTTTTTAGGACCTATTCAAAGCTATATTGTAAAGGATAACCATATCAGTTTATTGGTTAGCGAGATCATTTGGTACACAGATACACAGACAGTGATCCTTTTACTTTTTTTTTACTCTTAGCAAAAAAAATATTCTGTCGACAATTACATTGAACTATTTATGATAATTCAATCCATTTCACCCCTCCCCCCCCAAAAAAAATCCTGTCTTAAAGCTTATATAAAACAAGACGAACTGTCCATAAACAGCGCAGATGCAGAAAGACACTTAAGACGCTGCTAATACTGTATTACTAAACAGAAAGGCTGCAATTACAGATACACGGACGTACAGACATATCCTAATTGTAGAGTATATGTGCTACTATTTATGGAACCATGATACCTAGGCTGCATTTATAGATATATAGACGTGCAGACATACACTAATTGTAGGGAAGCTACGCTACTTATATAATTAGTTGAACTTTTGGATATAAAATACACACAAGGGAAGGAGGGGACATTGGGCTCTTTATTATATCAGTCCCAACAGTTTTGTAATAATGTTTTCTTATTCGTTGGCTTACCATCTTTGGGGACTTCAATGTATTTTGATTGGTTGGTTCATTAAGTTATGTGTCCAAATGTTTCAACCACTAATTGTAATCTATGGAAGGGGTAATTTGGTGTAATATCCTTGGGGATATACTTCAATTTATCGACCATTGTATTATCCCTTAACATTTCTTAGTTGTAGAGTAGCTGTCAATTTTGGATATTCAGATAGACAGCCAGACCCTAATTGCAGAGCAGCTGCGCTACTACTTACGTATTGCTGCACTGCTAAGCTACAATTACATATTATAGACGCACGTATAAATGTGTACAAATAGACCCTAATTGGCTCTAATTTTGAATATATAGACAGACAGACACACAAACATTCCCTAGTTGTAGAGTAACTGTTATCTTTTTAGACAACAGATAGACGTACAGACAGACTCTGATTGTAGAGTATCTGCGCTAGTATTCATATTTCCTTATAATAATTTTGTTTACATATTAATGTCTGCTACAGTTGGGTTTCTCACATTTGCGCATTCTGATTGGTTGTAAACAATTTTCTTATTGGTTGGTTTAGTTATCATAATCAAGGACGACATTTATGTCGTCTTTGATTTAAGAAATTGTTAAAAAAAATTTTAGTTTTTATAAGCACTTTTCTATGTACAAAAACAAAAACTAAAAAAAATATATTAACAGCAAATCTTAAAATCATATATTGTTTCCTTTTATTGAACCTAGAACTTTTAAGTCACCAACTTATATTCCTTATTATGGAAATCTGAGTGATTTTAAATTTGAGAGGTTTCGTGGATTTTTAGTATTTTTACAATTTTCCAAGATTTTTCAAGACAATTGCCTTTATAGTAGATGTAGTATAGATGTATATAGATAACTACCTCCATTCATTTTTCAATCACCTTATTTGTCTGCTACCAAAATGTTTTCTGCTACTTGGCTATGTTAATACACAACACATTATTGGTTGATTTTCAATGACCCAATTAAGAGACGGCACAAGGACTGTGCGATATGGAGATATAGTTATTTAACCCTTTCTCCCTCTAGTGTTTTACTTTAATCATAGTTGATAGTAGCACTAAAAAAAGTTGAAAAAAATTGCCCTTTCAAAGTATTAACAATGTATCATAAAATATATAAGTTTAAAATTCATCATTTAACAAGAAAGATATAATTTCATAATATACTAGTTGTCGCGCCCCTAGCACAAAGGTGGTGATTAAATCTTTAATTTGACTGAAAACTATCCTGAGACCTTTAAAAAGCTTCCTTAAAAGTATGAAGTAGCTTCGCTACTTAAAAACAAGGATGACAAATTTCCTTAATTCAGCATCATGTTAAAAATATGTTTTGTGTTAATAAATTTATGGTTGCTACGCTTTCTAATTTGTACCCAATTATTACAGAAATCGATAGTGCAATTCTTATATTCCTAATTCAACAATAAAAGCTATCCGTTACGGACTGATGTGAATGTAGAAAAGCATGGCTTCTAAAAAAACACCTGCTTCATATCATTAAATTTTATTCGTTTTTATTTTATTATTTTTATGTTATAGGATTAAGGAAAATAAATACCTAATGCTAAATTAAGTATTGATTTTTCAAAAAAAAAAGCTAAAATAAATCTTTTTTTAAATATCTAAAAAATAAAATGTTAAAAATTCAAATTTTTTTTAGCATGCATGCCTAGAATAGTTATTTATCGCATCGTATTGTAAACAGTTTTCCGTAGGAACGGGCTAAAAAAACTGCTTTTAATCTTATGATTGTACATTTTTATATTCGTAGAAAACTAAATATTATACGTTGATATACACTATTTTTCAGAATGCTAAGAACTGGTTCTAATCCACTGGATATTATTTGGTTTCAAAGCGATATTGTATATGTATGGATTCTAAAAAAAACTTGCCTTATATTAACTTATTGCATAAACCTGTTTTTTTGACATATTATTAGGTGCTCTAACCCTGCAGGGCCCTATTCCTACTGGGTTTTACTCCACTTGGACTATTTATTTAAACCTTTACTAAAAATCCTAATCTAAAGTAAGCATTTAAAATGCGTTTTCGTCCAGCTTATATGTACAACCAACAACTTTTTATATAAATATAATATTTATCAAATAAAATATTAATCCCAAAATAATTAAACATATTTTTGTTAGAAAACTAAGAAATAATAGAAAATATATATTTATAGGAACAAGGAAAAGTAAGTTAATATGTTGCGCAGCAAAAAACAAGAAAAACTCTGAACTGTTAATAGATGTCTTTTGTTCTTTTTGGATCCGAAAAGGTTTTAAGGGAGGGTAATTTGCCCCAATTATAACCCTCACCCCCCCCCCCCCCCCATAAAAAAAGAAAAAGTGAATGGAATAATCATATTACATAATGAAATTTAGTAGTGGGACAAAGTGACTCAAAAAATTAGCCATGTGACGTCATAAAAATGAGGGAGATGACAGGAGAAGTGGGAAAGAGAATCCTTAAAAAAGAGATAGAAAATCCCTCTTTTTTATGACGTCACATGGCTGATTTTTGAGTCACTTTGTCCCACTACGAAATTTAATAAGAAAAGCCCCCAAAACTAATCATGTTCTAAATAGACGTACTTACTTTATGCTAATGATCATTGAGTTGCTTCACTTTCTAGATTGTGCCAAACTGTTATAGGAATCATTATGCCAAGTTTGAAATCTGTGGGACAATTCTAACATGCCCAAATGATAAGAGGTACCCCTTGCAGAAGACGGACGTAGGGGCAAACATAAAACAAACGTACAGACTGGTTCTTGCTTTTCCTAGCTATAGAGTAGCTGCACTACTAATAATGTAACAAAAAAGTTGTTACAACATCTCAAAGATATTTCCAATTAATGTCAAAAACATAACACAAGAGGGTGTCCAACAAAAACTGAAAAATTATGTTTATAGCTCATTTTCGAGATTGCTATTTTTTGGGAGGTTACTTGTGTGTCAGTTTTATTCTAAAATTTTTAGGGAAGCTTTGTTTTTGCATTCGTTTTGGTTAAAAGTTAAATTTGCCCCAAAATAATTTTCATTTCCATTCTAATCTAAATTGTTGGTTGGAAAAATCTACCATCCCCCCCCCTACCCTATCTATGTCCCTTGGGAAACTTCTGAAGAGACTATTTTTATAAAAATTTATAATTAGGTTAATTGTGTTAATATTTTATATTGGCAATTAGGTATGAATACAAAGGAAAACTTTTTTCTCTTTCTCTCTCTCTCTTTCTTTCTCTCTCTCTCTCTCTCTCTCTCTCTCTCCCTCTCTCTCTCTCTCCATATATATATCTCTTTATCTCTCTCTCTCTCTCTCTCTCTCTCTAAAACTCAATGTTAATAATGTTTCTTATTTTTAAAAAGGTTGTTTTGATGTTAAGTGAAGTGAAAAAAAGAGAAAAATTTTCTGTTTAATTTGACCCCCTTTTTATTTTCAAGAGCTGTAATATTCAAGAAATTGGAAGTCTGTCTGTTTGTACAGTGTGTGTTTTTTATGAGAACTTTTTTGAAAGCAATTTTACCCTACTTATAGTTATCAGAATTTAATAATTAACGGCTTATTTTCTTCGTTTTTTATAACCATTTATTGAACATCAAAAAAATATTTCAGTTTTTATTAAAAAGTACGGTAAAATCAAAAATTCAAAACTTAGGTGTCAACATCTAAAAAAGGTTTTAGCGCATTTTTCTTAAGCTCAAATCTTCTACAAATTGGATTTTCAGTAGTCCACTTTAGGGGGCCAGTACTCCCTCCCTGGTTGAGATATGGCCTTCAAACTTTTATATGTTCTAGTACATGTCCCCAAAAGTATCTGTATCAATTTTTAACTTTGTATCTCAACTTTGAAGCATTTTGCAGCCATTCTTGCAAAGGGTAGAAGATTAGAGCATGAGAAAAATGCGCTAAAACCATTTTTAGATGTTAACACCTAGGTTTTGGATTTATGATTTTACTGTACTTTTTTTATAAAAACTGAAATATTTTTTTGATGTTCTATAAATGGTTATAAAAAAAACAAAGAAAATAAGCCATTAATCATTAAATTCTGATTACTATAAGTAGGGTAAAATTGCTTTCAAAAAAGTTCACATAAAAAAACACACTGTATGATATAAATGATGATCTAAATAACGAGGGTTCTTTAATTACCAGAGAAGTTTTTTTTTATACATAGCACTATTTGACAAAATTCATATTTTTTACTTTTCATTAGCAGGGGGTTGAAAACTGAATTTTGGAAACTACAAATTTTTGACTATTACAGCAAAAATATGATTTGTTTACGTAAAATTTGTGAAGACAAATTATAGGATTTATGTGATGTTAATAGTCTTATTTTTATCAAAATTTTATCTTAAATTTTCATTTTGTAGGTTTCTTATTTTTAGTAGCGAAGCTACTCTATAATTGGTTGTGTCTGAACGTCCCTTCGTCTTTAATGCTGCTCTCTTTTCAGTTCTCCCTCTCTCCTATAAAAAAACTCATCTCACTTCATTATTAGGGAAAAACTACCCCTTATTTTGAATTTATTTTAAAAAATAAGGTGCACTTGCGATAGCACCGAGACCGAATTAATTTTCCTCTCAACATTAGAGTAAAACACTAGAGGGAGAAAGGGTTAAATAACCGTATCTCCCCATCGCAATCACCTTGTGCAACCTTTCTATTGGGTCATTGAAAATTAACCAGTGGTGTCGCTTATATTAACACAGCCAAGTTGCAGAAAATATTTAAGTAGCAGACGAAAGAGGTCATTAAAAAAGTTAGGGAGGTAGTAATTTGTATATATGTACATCTATACTATGTTTTCTTAACAAAGATCTTTATTAAAGAATTAATTAGAGTCAACAACAATACCTGTTTTTCATCAATTTCTTGTTTTTCTTACAGCATAAAAAGATTAAAAATAACCATATGAGCGAAACAATCATAAACTTTTGGATCTTAAATCTATCTTTGTGAAATTAAAATGAAATGTTATTCCGCTCTAAAAAAAAAGACAAAGACCAAATTGTGGCAAAAATGATCCATGTGACGTCATAAAAATGAGGGAGATGAGAGGAGAAGTGGGAAAGGAAACCCCTCAAAATAGATCCCTCATTTTTATGACGTCACATGGATCATTTTTGACACAATTTGGTCTTTGTCAAAAAAAAAATTATATAATCTTGACTTTTTAAATGGTAATATCTTGGAAAAAACGACGTATCTCTTTAATCAAGTCTTCAAAATGAAAGTATGTCCTTAATAATTATTTTAAGTAGTTTCTGGAGGACATTTCGAGTAAACGAGTAGCTTCGCTATTAACAGTGAACAATGTTTATTTATCGTAGATTAATATAAAAACTTGCGCCTTAACCAATTTTCCAACTAAAGTTTCTCGTGTCTTAGGATTTTTATTCTCAAATTTTTTCCGATAATTTTTCGCCATCATGTAAAATTAGGGAGTTTGGGAGCAGATAATGGACGATAAATGATATTACCCCAAAATCATAAAAATTGCCTTTGGTACGTACCTGGAAGTTTTTTTTTAATTTGAAAGAGGGTTGAAAATAAGTTAAACTAGCATTGTACCATCTCTCCCTTACTATCCAGGCTTAAAGCTGTGTTTATTTCTTTCAAAAGCATGCTGTAATTTGTATTAATCAAGAAAATTACACAATATTTTGAAGAAACTGTAATTTTTTTTATTTATCTTGATATACCTTTTTAGATACTTTAATATACCTGATTCCAATTTTGGATATTCAGAAATACATGTATTAATGTGGATATTTAACTACAGTTGAAAAGGAAAAGTTATATTTTTGTTCAGAAGCCATTTCCTTGTCCTGTGCCTCTAAGGCCTAGGCAAAAAACAACAAAGACATTTTTTTGCTCTTTTTACTTGAGTGTCCATATAAACCTACCAACTGTTATCCATGGCTTTAGCATAACTTGATTATTGTCTAGTAGGAGGTGTCGGGTTCGAGTTTGCACCATGTTACGTCATACTAGATAAATGATAATGTAGATGCTAATATAATTTTTTCAATTTATACTTAAAATCTAGGTTTTTAACCTTCAACCCATGAATATTATCCCAATTCATGTAAGTGTTACCCCCAGAGTAAAGAATTATTCTTTTTTTTTTTTGGGGGGGGGGCGAAAATAAATTACCTATGCCCTTTCAAAATAAATGTAAATTACCCTCCTCCACTATTTAGAAATGAGCCCCCTCCCCCCCTAAGAAAAAAAAATCTTAAACGTACCATACGGACAGATTTATATAAACTATGGAATAGCTTCGTTCCAAGAAATGAATCTTTTTATGTCCAGTTAATTTTCTTGTAGCAAAAATAATCAATATATT
Source organism: Acartia tonsa (assembly GCF_053477335.1). Classification (NCBI taxonomy): domain Eukaryota; kingdom Metazoa; phylum Arthropoda; class Copepoda; order Calanoida; family Acartiidae; genus Acartia; species Acartia tonsa. Next base: position 42,820,512 of record NC_137272.1, read on the forward strand.
AAATGATGAAATTTTACTTTTTTTGGTCCATTCTTTTTAGTAGCAAAGCTGCTCTTTGATTTGTTGTGTGTTGGTCATCTTACCTCCCTGAAATATTAAGGGATAAGTCAATTCAATGATGTAATAATAGGCAGTTCCTAAACTTTAGTGCTGTTTGTCTACCCACTTAAAACTAAATAGCCTAAAACCTGCCCTTGCCCAATAATATCCTGTAAAAAGGATCAGTATTAATCAGTAAAGCCATTTACGAGATCTATATACCTTTGATTGACCTATAATTAGCTTCACTGTAATAGAGAACCTTATCGGCCCAGTGGTTTGCAATATCTTAAGCTTCAGACAGACGGACATCGTACTACTTTGTATTATAGATTGTACTAGTAATTCTGACAATAAAAAAAAACAAAGAAATTGATGTAAAGTAAAAGTTTAAATTAAACCTTTTTTTGCTGTAATTAATTTATGAAAGTTAAATAATGTACTTCTTTTTATAAAACTCTAATTATGATACAATATAAAGAGTGAACTTTTTGTGATTAAAGCATATCGTTTTATTGCCTTTCGAGTGGTTTTAAGCTATTTTCCACGGGATAAAGACTTTCATCTACTTCAAACAGACAAAAAAATATTAGTTCAACGTTGTACACCAGCTAATCAAAATTTCATATAAATTTCATATTAGTACCCAAAGTTTTATACAAACATAAACTTTGGGTACCAGTTTAATTAACAGTCAAAGTCTTCTCCCTCCCAGATTTCTTTACAACGTATAAGTAAGAAGATATACAAAGTGTGTCAAACGACCAGCCGTGTGACGTCATAAAAATGAGGAATGAGATGCAAAGTGGGAAAGGAAACCCCTAATAAAAGGGATTTAGACGTATTTTTATGACGTCACCCGGCTGATTTATTGAGACACTTTGTAAAGTGACGTAAGTAAAACATGGGGTGCGTTCACTTCCGTACATTGTATATATCACATTATTATAACAATAGGAAGTTTTACACAAAGTACCTTGTGGAGCATTGATACCTCCTCCCTTACTATTTTTTAAATAAATTGAAATTAGATGGTTGGGGTAGGTTTTTGTTTGTTTGTTTTGGTTTTTTACATTAGTTCAGGTTAGGGATAGGTTGTATTGGATAATGAATGGCCCCATAGGGCTAGAGCCCTTACAAATTTTATAAAATACTATGCGAATATGAGGATGTGTAAAAATTACTACACAGTACATACCACGTATAAACAGGGATCATAAGGGATAAGACAATGGACAATAAATTGATGTAGATCCCCAATGAAAATAATCCAAATTACCCTTTCTGTAGATCAAATTTATAGTTAAAAGATTTAAACCCAATCCAGATTTAATAAAAGTACCCAAAGTTTTTAATTAACTAAACTTTGTGTACTAATAAATATAATTTGATAGTCCAATGTCCCCTCCCTCCATTCCTGAGAATAACATACACATGTTCATATGTAAGCAACCTATAATTAAAACTTATTAAAAATATAATATACTCAAACACAAGAATATTTTTAGCCGTATGTCGCGAAGCTAAATTAAACTGCCAAATTTGTTGATAAAAAAAGGATTATGAACTGCTTGAAGGTAAAAACAATGCACTGAATATTTAGTTCCGAAGCTACTATATAATTCCCTTTGTCTGTCTGCCCGTCCGTTAGTCTCTAAAGCTATTATTTTCTCGGTTACTATTTAAGATAGATGGCTAATATTTTGTGCATATAATTTATTAGATTTATGACTATTGAGCTTTTGCTTTAATTCACTTTGTCAGTATTTCCATTCATGAATCGGTACTTATGGATCTTGTCATCCTTTTTTCTAAGCTGGCATAAATGAATCGATCGGACAAACGTACAAACTGTACCTAATTAAAGAGTAACTGCGCTGCTTGTGAAAGATACAGGTATAATAAAAGTACCTCTATATTATTGCAATACATTTTATACCAATATCAAAATAGACATTATCTAATATTATTTTGTTTATATTTTTACATTTTTTACATAAAACTTGCAGGTGCGGCCCTAGCTCTGAAATGAAACAGGGAGAAATAGCAGAAAGATAGCCTAAAACCATCCTGACACTTATGTAAAGCATCCCCTAAATGGAGAACTCGTTTCAGTGGTTAGCAAGATCTCGGTCAAACAAGAACCCGTAAAAATTTATCAAATGGAAAAGTGCCCAAAACCATCACAGAATCTACATATGTAAAGCTATCCTTCAAAGAGAAAATAATCGCTGCAGTAGGTATTGAGATCTTAAGCTTCGAGCAAAAGCCCTTATTACTTTATAATAGGATAATTCATTATAAGTAACTAACATGTCTATTTTTTATTTATCTATCTGTCTATCTATATTTATCTATCTGTCTATCTATATTTATCTATCTGTCTATCTATATTCATCTATCTATCTATTTACGTATTTATCTATCTGTCTATCTATATTTATCTATCTGTCTATCTATATTTATCCATCTGTCTATCTATATTTATCTATCTGTCTATCTATATATATCCATCTGTCTATCTATATTTATCTATCTGTCTATCTATATTTATCTATCTGTCTATCTATATTTATCCATCTGTCTATCAATCTATCTATCTATCTATAGCTTTATTTATCAATCTGTCTATCAATCATTTAATTTGTTATTTATAACTAAGAAGTAATGTTTTCATATGTCTATTAAGTATTTATCAATCTGTCTATCTATCTATCTATCTATGAATCTATCTAATTACTCTAGAGATCTTAGGGGATATGACAATGAACTATAATACATATGTACACCCCCAATTATGATAAAATTATCTATTATGTAGATCAAAATTATTGTACAATCCCGTTAAGTTCTTATAAAAGTCCCCAACGTTTTTAAGCCAACAAATGATAGAACTTGCTTAAAAAAAACTTTGAAGACCAATATAATTTAAATTCCATGTCCCCTCCCTCCCTGCTAGTTACCCAAAGTTGACAGCAGTCATAATCGGTTAGAGGGATAAGGAACCCATAGAAAAACTATTTTTCCACTTCTCATAAATA